>NC_056747.1:1364246604-1364562229 GCF_019279795.1 Protopterus annectens
CTTATGGAGCTGGTCTCACAAAGGACGTGGTTGTCTCCAGATACTATGGAGCCAGTCCCTAGGAGGCCTAATAAGTTTATATCTGCCTACAGGATAAATCTTTCTTGTCAAAAGTGTGCCAGTTGATGCCATGGTGGTGGCAGCAGCCACCAAAAAGGAAATGTCTGAAACTTCCTCGTCTATCCATCCTCCTAACAGAGACTCCAGGATCATGGATAGATATGGGAAGCGCATGTTTAGTTCAGCAACCTTTGCACTCTGTTCGCTTAACTATTTAACCCATTTTACGAGACTACAAAGAGATGTCCTTAAAGAGCTGGGAGATGCTCTTCTGGGTACAGTAGCTGCAGGAGCTTCAGACAAAGTTGCCTCCCAGCTTGCTATCCTCAACTCCATAGTGAACTCGTCTATGCATCTCATTTCATATGCAGCTGATGGAATGAGTAGGGCAGCAGGTACAGGAGTTGCTCTTAGGAGACATTCCTCCTGGATGTGCTTGTGTTCCTTCACGGAGC
The DNA here is from genome assembly GCF_019279795.1 of Protopterus annectens. Classification (NCBI taxonomy): domain Eukaryota; kingdom Metazoa; phylum Chordata; order Ceratodontiformes; family Protopteridae; genus Protopterus; species Protopterus annectens. The sequence goes on from NC_056747.1 coordinate 1,364,247,120, forward strand.
ACTTCAAGTCATCCTTTGTGAATACTCCCTTTGATGGCTCATCCCTTTTCGGGCCCAAAGTTAAGGAAACTTTGACTGGGTGTGAGCAAGAGGGAAAGACTCTGTCTGCCGTCAGAGTCCATTTTTCAACCCCTACCAGAACCCTACCCCAAAGGCTAAAAGGGAGGAAAATGTGGTTCTGAAAAGCCCAAGGAGCCTTTTAGGACACACATGGTCCACCCCCCCTCCAGGGGCAGAGGAGGGGGCAATAATGGAAGATGCCTCCCTTGCGGCAGAGGGGGTCCGCAAAACCTGGGTGACAGAGATCACTTCTTTGGGAAGCCCTACCAGCGCTCCTGAAAGGAGGCCCGACTGTCCTGCTCTGGAGGCAGTCGGGGGTCGCTTATCTTTGTACCCAGACACCTGGCTCAAAATAACAAAAGACAGCTGGGTACAAAGTATCATTTCCAGAGGATACTTCATCCCATTCACCACACCCCCTCCACCGACAAGAAAAATCCCGGACGTCCCACCCAGTTACAGGGAATAAGCAACAGTAGAGGTCCAAACGTTGCTAAGAAAAAGAGTCATCCAACCAGTCCCAGCAGACCAGACAGGATCCAGAACTTAAATATATTTGTGTGTTTATGTTCATACATAATTTCAAGCACCTTCACCACTGTGTGTTGATATGGCAGAGTCATTTCGCATACCTAGTCCACTTGTGTTTGATCATGCATAGAATTGGAGAGTATTTGAGCAGGAATATGACATTTTCATACAAGCAGCTTTTTTGACAAAGATGCACGTATGAGAGCATTCATTTTATTTAAGTTAGCTGGGTTAGAAGCCATTGAAACAGAGCATTAATTTGTGCATGCACCAGCAGTATATGCAGGGGGGGACCACCATATTGTTGTACCAGCAGAATCAAGGGAAAGACACTGACTGACTGAAATGCAAATTTAGAGAAATGTGCAACCCCCAGACAAATGTTATATTAGAGAGGTGCCTATTTTATACAAGTGACCAAAAGCCAGCTGAAACTTTTGCAGCTTACATCACTGACTTGAGAAATAAGGCTAAAACTTGCAGATTTGGTGAATTGAAAGATGAATTAGTAAAGGACAGGCTTGTGTGTGGTGTTAATAGTGCTGCAGTGAGAGAGATTTTGCTTTGTGACAGTTATTAAACATTGAGCAAAGCCATAGAGATTTATCAAATCCATGAGCTCACAGAAAGGCGCACAAGTATGCTTACAAGTGACAAGAGCTTAGTTCCAGCATTCTCTCTAGAGCAAGTAGACAGCATGCAGCACATGGCAACTGCAGCCCTTGCAGGATTTCCAGGAAGACCACGTAACTTTCTAGCAAGTTCCAAGACTAGCTCAGCAAAATGGGTACGCTCAGTGCAGTACAAAGTGAGTCAGCAAAACCCAAGTCAAGTCTTATTGTTAACTGTCGCAATTTGTGGGGTCAGTCATGAGTCTAAAAGAGAGAAGTGTTTAGCATTTGGTCAGCAATGCCACAAGTGTAAAAAAAAAAATGGAACCACTTTAAAAAGTTTTGCAAATCAAGAAAGCCTCATTCAGTTATTAAGAAAGGTCACTCAAAAAGTGAGTTGATCATAGAAAGCTGCAACCCTACTTTCTGTGTAGATGGTGCATCAGTGATCGATGAAAGGTTAATGCAGTAGAATTATTGGCAAAAAATGAAGTGATGTAATGGGATCCTATCTCGCCTACATTCACAACAGATGGGTTCGGAGCCGATCCATCGGCTCCGACTCGGCAACTAATACACTAGCACGAAGTCTCTCATTGGCTGGGCTACTCCCTATCCCAGGATGCACTACACCTGCTTCCCCAGATCTCGTTTGCCGCTTAACAAGCTGGACGTGGTCTCGACTTGGCTGGAGCTAAGTGGTTCTTTTTACCTTATTGGTCCTTGACCTAGGGAATTTTTTGTCTATATTAACCAAACAGCTGTTTTAACAGCTATTTCTAACTATTTCTAACTATTTCTAACTATTTCTTATTGTTTTTTTGTTGAGTGCTTGTTTCCAAAAAATTTAATTTGTTCAGTCGGGTAAGGCCCGTTTAAGTTAGAGGGCCTTTGCCCTACCTTTGAGTGCTATTAGTTTTATTAACTTTTGGTTAGTTGTTTTTTTGGGCAAAGCTCGTTTAAATTAGAGGGCTTTGGGCCGTTTAACTTTTTTTTGTTCAAATTGTTGTGAGGTAAACTTTCGCCAGTACTCGCGCTTTTCAGTTGGCGCTTTTTGTGTATAGTGCTATACTTGTTGTGGTAGAGTTAGCTTTCCTTAGAGTTTGTACTTGTTGTGGCCTGTATCATGTCTAAGGAACAAAAGTCAGGTTTTAAAAAATGCACTCGGTGCAAGTATAAAATGTCCATTACAGACAGTCATTCAGTATGTGTTTATTGTTTGGGGCCGAAACATCTGCAAGAGACTTGTAGCGTCTGTCATGCGTTCTCATCTAGAGTTCTTCAAGAACGCAAGAACAAATTAATATTGAAAGGGCTTATCAAACCTTCTTTTGAGGAAGCCTTAGATCTGCCTGTTGCTTCCAAAAAGAAAAGATCGTCGGCTCCGACAAGTCCGTCGGAGCCGACTTCTAAAAAGACAAAATTGACCTCTTCTTCCTCGGCTCCACTGACTTCGGGGCCGAGGGTCGAAGGGTCTGCCTCGATACCTCCTACCTCGGCTCCATTGCCTTCAGAGCCGCAAGTTGGAGTATCGAGAGGTGAATCACCTCCATCGGTTCCAATGGCTTCGGAGCCGGTGGAAGTGTGCAGCTCAGACTCTTCCCCCTCAGCTCCGAAGAAGGCTCCTTCGGTGCCGATGGTGGTCCATGCTGTGGTGGAGTCAGCGCCGATAGCATTGGAGCCGTCTCGGAGCCGGTCCCCTTCTCTCGGAGCCGAGAGGAAAGTCTTCTCGATTGTCTACCTCCTCTAAATCATCGAGACTTTCAGATTCGGACCTGGATAGGGTTTTACAGAGGCTATTCCAATCTCCAGTGTTTACTAAATTGGTCTCGGCTCCAGCACAGTTAGCTTCGGAGCCGATCCCCCCTCCAACACATTCGATTCCTCCTCCAACCTCCTCGGAGCCGTTGGAGTCGGTGGTGGTGGAGCAAAGTGGAGCCATACGGTCGGAGCAGAGACCCCTTCGAGGTCTCTCGGTTCCGACTGTGCTTCCTACCCTGTCCTCCGGTTCAGGGTTTGGTACTGCGACCTCTTCAGCCGGGCCCGAGGGGAACACTTTGGGATTGGGTGCTTCGTTGCCTAGTCTTCCTCTCGGAGCATCGGCTGCTGGAATTCCCAGTGCCATCGTGGCCTCTAGACCAGTGACCTCCTTGGATTCTGGAGGTCCGGCCTTTGAGGCCATGAGGAGCGCACTGGCCATGCCTTTGCCGGTTCAGCAAGATTCTACCTCACCGTCCCTAGATTTGGAGACTGGTGCCTCTGTTGTGTTGCAGCTCCCCAGCAGCGGGGCCCCAGGGCCTGAGGATACCCCCATCGGGGGTTCCCTTCTTCCGGGTGGTCCGTCCGAAACTGCTTCGGACGAACCCCCACTGAAGAAATTGTGTAAGAGGAAGCACGTAGACTCCCAAGATGAGTCTGTTACATCGGATACTGACCTCGATGACACAGAAGGGTCCCCCAAATCATCTTCAGATGATATCTCCTTCTCAGATATCTTGGAGATTCTGAGACAGAGAGGTGACTGGCAAGCCAAAACCCCTTCAGCTGAGGAGTCAGTCTTCCTCAAGGCCTTTGGGGCCCAGCCTTCCGCCTCCTGGGTGTCTCCGCCCTTCGATGAACTCCTTGATTTGGTTTCTCGAAGGGCGTGGGAACACCCTGATTCTGTGGAACCGGTGCCTGCGAGGCCCAATAAATTTGTCAGCCCCCAGAAGGAGTTTCTCACAAAGGGTGTGCCTGTAGATGCTTTGGTGGTGGCTTCTGCCACACAGCAGGACGTGGCAGAGGCTTCGACGTCTGTTCATCCTCCTAATAAGGATTCTAGGAGTATGGATAGGTGCGGAAGCGTACCCTGTCTTCAGCGGCCTTTACCTTACGGTCGCTGAACTACTTATGTCATTTTACGAGGCTCCAAAGAGATCTTCTCAAAGAGCTAAATGACTCTCTTGTTGGTAACCTACCTGAGGCTGGCCCGACTGTTGGCGCAGATGACTACCCTTTTTCTATTGTTAACTCGTCCATGAGGCTCATTTCATATGCGGCCGAAGGCAGTAGAGCAGCGGGAACAGGCGTTGCCCTCAGGAGACAAGCCTGGTTACGCTTGTGTTCGTTCGCGGAGGCCTTCAAGTCTTCCTTCGCCGATGCCCCCTTTGATGGGTCATCTTTGTTTGGACCCAAGGTGAAGGACACACTAACTCGGTGTGAGCAGGAGGGCAAGACTTTGACTGCCGTTGGGGCCCGATTTTCCGCTCCTTCTAGGCCTTACCCCAAGGCTCAGAGAGGAGGGAAAATGTGGTTTAGAAAATCTCAAAAGTCTTTCCCTACTCCACCCAGTGATTCCCCCTCCAGAGGCGGGGATTTTGGAAGACGCCGCCCCAGAGGTGGCAGAGGTCCCGTAACTCTGGAGACCGCGATTCCTTTCGTGGTTCTTCATACAACCAGCGTTCCTGAGTTGTTGCCCGACTGTGCAACTCCGGAGCCAGTCGGGTCGTTTTGCGGCGCACCCACAAGCTTGGGAATCCATAACAAGCGATCAGTGGGTGCTTCGCGTATTACCGGAGGTTATATCATCCCCTTCAACAAACCCCCTTTCTTTAAGGGAAATCCCGGACGTACCACCCAGTCAGCGGGATCAGGCAGCATTAGAGGTTTCAAAGCTGCTAGAAAAAGAGCCATCCAGCCTGTCCCCATCGACCAGATCGGATCAGGAACTTACTCAAGATTATTTTTGGTACCAAAAAGACAGGGGACTTCAGGCCCATTTTGGACCTCAGTTCATTGAATCGTTTGTAAAGAAGTCCAAATTCGAATGGTCACTCTTCAATCTATTCTTCCTTTGCTGGAAAAGATGCATGGATGTGCTCCATAGATCTCCAGGACGCTTACTATCACATTCCCATAGCTCAAGAGTCCAGGAGATATTTACGCCGCCTCGAGTCAGTCATTTCCAATTCCGAGCACTGCCCTTTGGTCTCACCACAGCCCCCAGGGTGTTCACCAAGTGTTTGGCAGTGGTAACTGCTCACCTGAGAAGTCTGGGATTCCAGGTGTTTCCTTATCTAGACGACTGGCTCCTTACTGCCACCTCCGAGCATCTACTACTCCAAGCGCTCAGAGCCATGTTCACCTTGGGCCGTTTCTTGGGGATCACGTTCAATTTGCAAAAATCTGTACTACAGCCATCTCAGCGTATTACTTTCATAGGCGCAGACTTAGACACAAAAGAATGCGCCTTTTACCGGCAGCAAGAATTCAGGTCCTACAAGATCAAGTCAAATCCTGTCTTCCCTACTCAGAGCCCGGCCCATCGGATCCTACAACTGTTGGGCTCGATGGCGTCGACCATACTTTTAGTTCCCTTGGCCAGACTTCACATGCGAATTTTACAATGGCTACTGTCAGTTCAATGGTCTTATCAGGAACTTCCCTTGAACCACTTAATCATAATCACGGAAAGTTGCCGTCGAGATCTGCATTGGTGGCTTCTCCAATCAAATCTCAACCAGGGGCGACCCTTTATACCTCAACGTCCCGTTGCCACTGTGACTACGGACGCCTCCCAGGTAGGGTGGGGGGGTCATTACCTGGACAGGTCAGTCCAAGGCACATGGCAGATCCAGGAGACGCATTTGCATATCAATGTCCTGGAGATGAGAGCGGTACTATTGGTACTCCAAGCTCTCCATCACGCTCTCCCACAAGGCCCGATTGCTATCCTATCCGACAACATGTCGGTGGTGTGGTACATAAACAAGCAAGGTGGAACCAGGTCTTACCCACTGTGCAGAGAAGCCATGAGACTTTGGCACTGGGCGGTAGCTACCAACCGCTTTCTAATGGCAACGCACATACCGGGGAAGTCCAATGTGATTGCAGACAGATTAAGCAGGACCATTCTTTTACCCCACGAGTGGTCCCTCAACCAGGGTATAGCTGCGAAAATCTTCGACAGATGGGGTTTTCCTTGCTGCGACCTGTTTGCCAGCCCTCACAATGCGAAATGCAGAGAGTTCTTCACACTGTTCCTTCTCAGGGACAGATTCCCAGGGACGCTCTGACTCACGTTTGGCCCCCCGGTCTTCTCTACGCCTTCCCTCCGTTCCCCCTCCTACCGAGGGTGATACAGAAGGCCATTTACATGGAGAGCGAGATGATTTTGATTGCCCCGCACTGGCCTCGTCAAGTTTGGTTTCCTTTCCTACAGAGGCATGCGATAGAAGGTCCATGGTTTCTGGATCCGGTGCCAGACCTGTTGACTCATCAGTCAGGACGGCTTCATCCGTCTCTCAGGTCCCTGAAGTTGGCAGCATGGTTACTCCACTTCCATCCTTAGTCCGAGACAATGCTCTTTCGCTGGACGTGGTCCACATACTGTCTTCTTCTCATAAACCTTCCACCATCAAACTTTATTCCAGTAAATGGAAAAGGTTTGCCTTCTGGGCTCAAGAACGGGTATAGATCCTCTCACTGCACCAGTATCGGAGGTTCTGAATTTTCTGGCCTCCCTTTTTCAGTCGGGCTCTTCAGTTTCTACCATTAAGGTTCAGCTAGCGATCTCTAATTTTCATGCTTCATTTGAACCTTCTTTGATGTCTCACAAACTTTGTAAGGCTTTCCTTAAAGGGGCTTGGCTCCTTAGGCCTCCTTTATCTCATCCTGTCCCCCCTTGGGATTCGAATATGGTTCTTGCTGCCCTAACTGCCCGTCCTTTCGAACCAGCTGCTACCTGTGATTTAAAATTTCTGTCTTGGAAAACGGCCTTTTTAGTAGCCATAACGTCTGCTAGGCGAGTTTCAGAACTTCAAGCTCTTTGTTCTGATCCTCCCTATTTGATTTTTCATAAGCATAGAGTTTCATTGAAATTAAACCCTGCATTCATACCAAAAGTGGCCTCCTCTTTCTGTATTCAACAAACTATAGAACTCCCTGTCTTTTTTCCAGAATTCTCTAATAACGCAGAATATATTTTGCATCAATTGGACGTACATAGACAACTGCGTTTTTATTTGAATAGAACCGCTCAAACGCGGAAATCAAATCAATTGTTTGTTTCCTTTGCAGTGAACAAATTGGGTCAACCAGTAACAAAAACCTCCATATCTAAATGGATTAAAGATTGTATCATTTTTATTTATTCACAGGCTAACAAAGACCTTCCCTTTCCAGTCAAGGCTCATTCCACCAGGGCAATGGCTACTTCCGTAGCTTTTCACTCCAAGTTATCAATAGATGATATTTGTGCTGCGGCAACCTGGACTTCTCCGCACACTTTCATTTCTCATTACAAATTGGATGTGGTTTCTCGAGGCAGAGCTTCCTTTGGTTCCACAGTTCTCAGGAGTGTGTTCCAATGAGCCACCCGGGATGTAGGTGCTAGGACGCTGTCCCATCTGTTGTGAATGTAGGCGAGATAGGATCCCATTACATCTTTTAGTTATGTACTTACCATAACTTCGGATGTATGGGATCCATCTCGCCATTCATAAGTACCCACCCTCCTTCCCCCTTCCATTTGGATTTAGAGGAGCTGTAGTCCCTTTTTTCTTGGCGATCTTTCTTGAAGAACTTTAGTTGGTTATAGTGACTACTAGTTTTTCTGTGTTTGCATGGATGTATGAAAGCGAACAAACAAGATCTGGGGAAGCAGGTGTAGTGCATCCTGGGATAGGGAGTAGCCCAGCCAATGAGAGACTTCGTGCTAGTGTATTAGTTGCCGAGTCGGAGCCGATGGATCGGCTCCGAACCCATCTGTTGTGAATGTAGGCGAGATGGATCCCATACATCCGAAGTTATGGTAAGTACATAACTAAAAGTTTTGTACTGTCCTGATCAATGGTAAACCCACAGAGCTCAAAGCAGACACTGGGTCAATGTGCAATGTAATGTTAGCAGAAACATTTGCTAGAGTGAGAGCTGGTGAGCAACTTAATTTGTCTAATTGTGTGAAGTTTGTTGCTTATGGAGGTGAAGAGATCCAAACCAAAGGCTCAGTAGTGCTTTCATGCTGTTAGGCTGGGAACAGTTACAGTTTGCAATTTTATGTAGTCCGAAGACTTTTGCAGTCATTATTAGGTTTCAGAGACAGTTTGAGAATGAAACTGCTTTCTTTTACTAAAGAAGTACATCATGTAAGCACTTGTCCCAGTGCCAGCATCACTGATGCTATTTTCTCAGAGTATGCTGATGTTTTCGACGACAAGTTAGGCAAACTTCCAGTTGTGTACTCCATGAAAGTAGACCTAGAGGTCATTCCAATGGTCATACCAGCAAGGAGAGTTCCAAAAGCTATACAGGACAAAATCAAAGTCCAGTTAGAAAAAATGGTGCAGCAAGGTGTGATTTGTCCCGTCACAGAACCAACTGAGTAGGTGTCTTCCATTGTAGCTGCTCATAAGAAAAACTCAGATGAAATCAGAGTATGCATTGACCCAAAAGACTTGAACAAACCATTAAAGAGACCTCATCCTATGTGTACAGCTGAAGAGGTAGCTGCCCTCATGCCAAATGCCATTGTTTTTTCTATCTTAGATGCCATGAGTTCATTTTGGCAAGTAATTCATGATCGCAAATTTTCACTACTGACTCCATTCTGTACCCCATTTGGTAGATACAGATTCCTCAGGATGTCTTTTGGAATAAATTCTACCAGTGAAGTCTTTCAGCGTGCAATGGAGCAAATTTTTTGGGGCTATCCATGTGCTGTAATAGTTGATGATTTACTGGTTGGAGGTGATGGTGAAGCAGAGCTTGACAGAAACCTCAGGAAAGGTCTGGACAGAGCATGTGAAGTGAACTTAAAGCTGAATTCTCTGAAATGTAAATTCAGAATACCAGAAGTCACTTATGTAGGTTATTTATTTACCAGTACTGGCTGAGGACCAGACCCTTCTAAACAGGCAGCCATTCTTGAGATGCCAGCACCAGACAATGTCCAAGCCTTACAGCGTTTTCTTGGTATGGTTAATTATTTGGGCAAATTTATCCCTGACATTAGTGAGATATCAGTGCCTTTAAGAGAGCTGACATGCAAAAATATTGCCTGGTCATGGTTGGAACAGCATCAGAGAGTATTCGATAACCTCAAACAGCAAATTGCCAGCTCGCCTACATGGAGATACTATGATGTCCACAACCCCACCCCTCCCCCAGTACGGAAACCTCCGTAAAAAACTTCTCCAAAGCCAACTTCACACTACTCAAGTCAGAAGTGACAAACTTCATGACACCCATGTAGACGGGAACTGAAAGTTTGACTGCTGAATCCTACACTAAGGTGCTGTTCGAGCACATCCACTCGTGCATGAATCGTGCCATCCCAAATAGAACCAAGACGCTCTCCTCCAAAAAAAGAAAGCCAATCTGGTGGTCCCCTGCCATAAACAAACTTTACAACAAAAGGAAGAAAATGTTGCAGAAAAGAGGAAAATCCCAGGATACAAAAAACTCCCTTACCAGCCTCATTAAGAAGCTGATATCCCTCATAAAATCCTCCAAAGCTAGTTATGAAAATAAAATTGCCAAAGATTCCAAAGACAACCACAAGGCATTTTATAGCTATTTCAAGAATCTAAATGGCAATGCTCAGATCTGCTCTGAGCTACAACAGAATGGCATTAAATATACTGATCCCAAGGATATTGCCAATATCATGGCAGATTGATTCAGTGCCAACTTCACCCCACTCTCACCCCCAAAGGGCCCATCTCAGTACCAAAAGATTGCCAAATTCCAGTAATAATGGCCACACAGATAAAAAAAGCACTCTCCAAAGCTAAGAATACAGCATCCATAGGACCAGACAACATCCCGGGCTGTGTACTACACGAATCACAAAATGAACTGGTACCTCACCTAAGTGTCATGTTTAACCATAGCTTCACCTCAGGCTTCGTGCCCACTGAGTGGTGCACAGCTACAGTTACCCCACTCCACAGGGAGGGATCCACCTTGGACCCTGGGAACTACCGCCCCATCAGTCTGACAAGCCTGATCTGCAAGGCCATGGAACGTATTGTCATGAAACTTATAAACAAAGACATTGGCATCCTTCAAACACTGAACCCCACCCAGTTTGGTTTGTCAAGGGATGATCTTGTCTCCTGAACCTGATTGACTTCTTCGAATCAGTTTCCAGAGCTGTGGATGAGGTTAAGGTGGTCTACACAGCCTATCTGGACCTCGCCAAGGCCTTCAACACCACCCCCCACACTGGAATCATAGATAGACTTACTAAGCTGGGCATTAATCCCTATGTCACTCGATGGGTTGTCAGCTAGCTTACTGACAGAACCCACACTGTAAACGTATCCGACTCCAAATCCAGCTCCAGACAAGTGACAAGTGGAGTACCTCAGGGATCAGTCCTGGGATTGCTCTTGTTTGACATTTACTTCTCTGAAGTACAGGCCAACACTAAGGGACTCTGGCTAACAAAGTTCTCAGATGACTGCAAACTGGGAGCCATTATTGAATCCCCAAATGATGTGGATATTCTACAAAAGGGCCTTACAGAAACAGACGCTTGGTGCCAGAGCCATGGGCTCAAGCTCAGTGCCAAGAAATGTATAGATGTTATGTGATCCTATCTCGCCTACATTCTGTACTGATGGGCTCGGAGCCAATCCTTGGCTCCGACTCGGCACGCTATGCTATAGAGCGAAGCCTCTTATTGGCTGAGCAATTCTCTATCCCAGGATGCACCACCACTAATCCCCCAGATCTCATTTGCCGCTTACAAGCTAGGACGTGGTCTCAAACTTGGCTGAGCTAAGTGCTGTTTTTTTCTAAAGTTTTCCAGTCAGGAAATTCTCTTTTCTTACCCAAAAAGCTGTTTTAACAGCTATTGTTCTGTACGCGTGTTTTTGAATATATTTTTGTGGTAAATTTGTGTGTTTGTTTAGGGAAAGGTTTCCCGTTTAAGTTAGAGGGGCCTTCCCCTATTCCTTAGCAAGTTTCTCTTTTTTTAAGGAGGTCAAGTTCCTGTTTAAGTTAGAGGGTTCTTGGCCCTCCTGTTTGGTGTTTGTGATATTGTATTGTACTGGTTAAATTTTGACCTATCGTAAAAAAAAAAAAAAAAAAAAAAAAGATTTTATTGTTTAAAATCTTTGGTTTTCTGAAGATAGTAATTTTTTCCACTGTTATAGTCACTGTTTTAGGGGCATTATGTCCAAAGAACATAGACCCTCAGGGTTCAAGAAGTGCACGAGGTGCAATTACAAAATGTCTATAACCGATGATCACTCCTCGTGCGTATATTGTTTAGGCGCCAAGCACCTACAGGAGTCCTGCAGCGTGTGTCACGCCTTTTCCTCTAGGGTCCTCCAAGAGAGGAAGAATAAATTAATATTGAAAGGGCTGATTAAACCCTCCTTCGAGGAGGCCTTATCTTCCTCATCCTCTCCAACTAAGAAAAAGAAAGCGTCGGCTCCGACCAGCCCGTCAGAACCGACTACTAAGAAATCCAGGCAGGCTTCTCCATCGGCTCCACAGACTTCGGAGCCGAGGGCGGAACAGTCTGCCTCGATGCCCCCAGTCTCGACTCCTCTGGTTTCGGAGCCGATGACTGGGGCTTCGAGAGGCGGGTCACTTTCATCGGCTCCACTGATTTTGGAGCCGATGAGGGTTGCCGGCTCAGACTCTTCCCTTCAGCCAAGCCCTCCTCGGCACCGAGGGAAATTGTTTTGGGATCTCCCTCGGCACCGATACTGGTTGAGTCCATTCGGAGCCGGTCCCCCAGTCCTTTGGAGCCGATGGAGAAGTCGGTTCGGACCCGATCAGTTTCCTCTAGATCTTCCAAGATGTCTGATTCGGACATCGACAGGGTGCTCCTAAGATTGTTTCAGTCTCCGGTGTTCCAGAAATTAGTTTCGGCTCCAGCCCATTCGGCTTCGGAGCCGATGGCCCACCCTGTAGTTCTGGTTCCTCCTCCAACAGCCTCGGCACCATTGGAGCCAGTGCTGGTGGAGCCGATGGAGGTTTTCGGGTCGGCCCCGACCCTTACTCCAACCCCGGCTCTCGAGTCGGAGTTCAGTACACGGACCTCCTCTGTCAGCCCCGGGGGGGGGGGACACTTCGGGACTGATGTTTTCGGTTCCGAGCCTTCCTCTCGGTAAGTCGGCTGCGGGGCTACCGTCCACTGTTGTGGCCACGGGGGTTGGACCTTCCCAGGATTCTGGTGGTCCGGCCTTCAGGGCCATGAGGATCGCGTTAGCCAAATCTTCTTTGGCTACCTCCACGGTCTCACCAGCACCTTTCCTACATACGGAGACTGGGTCTTTGGCAGTCCCCCTGTCCTTAGACAGCGGAGCCCTGGGGCCTGAGGTCACCCCCACTGGGGGTTCCCCCCCTCCTGGAGGTCCCTCTGAAGCTTCTTCAGAGGAACCCCCCAAGGAAAAGATTGTGCAAGAGGAAGCACATCGACTCCCCCGATGAGTCTCTCACGTCAGCCACTGATCTTGATGATGCGGAGGGGTCCCCTAAGTCGTCCTCAGATGATGTCTCCTTTGCAGACATCTTGGAAGCCCTCAAACAACGAGGCGGCTGGCATTCCAAACCCCCTTCTGCTGACGAGTTGATGTTCCTTAAGGCCTTCGGGGCTCAGCCTTCCACCTCCTGGGTGTCTCCGCCCTTCGACGAGCTCCTAGATTTGATCTGTCGAAGGGCGTGGGAACATCCAGATTCTGTGGAACTGGTGCCTGCTCGCCCAAATAAGTTCCTATCAGCACCCCCAGAGAAGGAGTTTTTGACAAAAGGTGTGGCTGTAGATGCCTTGGTGGTGGCATCTGCTACCCAGCAAGATGTAGCAGAGGCTTCGACGTCCATCCATCCTCCTAATAAGGAGTCTAGGAGTATGGATCGGTATGGGAAGCGCACCCTCAGTTCAGCAGCCTTTACCTTAAGGTCCCTGAACTATTTAACGCACTTCACCAGGTTTCAGAGGGATCTGATCAAGGAGCTTTCAGATACCCTCTTGGGTAACCTACCTGAGCAGCTGGCCCAGACGGTTGGCTCTCAGTTGGCTACGCTGTCATCGATATCAAACTCGTCCATGAGGTTCATTTCATATGCGTCGAGGGCGAGTAGAGCGGCGGGTACGGGTATTGCTCTACGGAGGCAAGCCTGGCTCCGCCTGTGTCATTTTGCGGAAGCCTTCAAGTCTTCCTTTGCCAACGCTCCCTTTGATGGGTCCTCTTTGTTTGGACCCAAGGTAAAGGACACATTGACCCGCTGCGAGCAAGAAGGTAAGACTTTGACTGTCAGGGCACGATTTTCCACTCCCTTTCGGCCTTATCCCAAGGCTAAAAGAGGAGGGAAAATGTGGTTCCGTAGATCCCAGAAGCCTTATCCCTCGCAGCAGGACGATCCCCCTTCTAGAGGCAGAGGAGGGGGAAATTTTTCTGGAAGACGCCGTCCCAGAGGCGGCAGAGGCCCCCGCAACACTGGAGACCGCGAGTCCTTCGTGGCTCTTCAGCCTTCCACAATCCCTGAAGGATTGCCCGACTGTGCAGCTCCGGAGCCAGTCGGGGGTCATTTTTCAAGGCTCCTAAAAGCCTGGGAAGGTATCACTCAGGACCGATGGGTGCTTCGAATTATCGCCGGAGGTTACGCCATCCCCTTTTCTCACTCCCCACCTCCGTCCAAGAAAATCCCGGACCCGCCACCCAGTCAACGGGAAATTGCAGCGTTAGAAGTCTCAAAGCTGCTTCAAAAAGGAGTCATCCAACCGGTCCCCGCAGACCAGATCGGATTAGGGACTTACTCAAGATTCTTTTTGGTGCCAAAAAAGACCGGGGACTTGAGGCCCATTTTGGATCTCAGCATTCTAAATCGTTCAGTCAAAAAGTCCAAGTTCTGAATGGTCACCTTCCAATCCATTCTCCCACTGCTGGAGAAAGGTGTTTGGATGTGCTCCATAGATCTCAAGGACGCCTACTACCACATCCTGATAGATCAGGCGTCCAGGAGACATTTGCGCTTCAGCCTAGGAGACAGTCATTTTCAGTTCCGCGCGCTGCCCTTTGGTCTCACCACAGCCCCCAGGGTGTTCACCAAATGTTTGGCGGTCGTGACTGCTCACCTGAGGAGTCTAGGATTCCAGGTGTTTCCGTATCTGGACGACTGGCCCCTAACTGCCACCTCCAGGCGTCTACTATTGCAGAACCTACAAGCCACAATATCACTAGGCACTTCCCTTGGAATCACCTTCAATTGGCCAAAGTCTGTGTTGCTGCCATCTCAACACATAAGATTCATCGGAGTAGAGATAGACTCAAATCGAATGCGGGTCTATCTTCCTACAGAAAGGATACAAACCATACAGGCTCAAGTCCGAGCCTTGCTTCTCAGATCCAAAGCTCCAGCCAGGATGGTCCTGCAGCTATTGGGATCTATGTCGGCCACTGTTCTTCTAGTCCCCCTAGCAAGGTTGCATATGAGAATTCTCCAGTGGCTTCTTTCGACACAGTGGTCCTTTCAGGATCTCCCTCTCAGTCACCTCATACGGATCACGGAAACCTGCAAATGGGACCTTCGCTGGTGGCTGGTGCCCTCCAATCTGGATCAGGGTCGACCCTTTGTTTCACCTCCTCCTTTGGCCACTTTGACTACGGATGCCTCCCAGATGGGGTGGGGGGGGGGCATTTCCTGGGCAGGTCAGTCCAAGGCAAATGGCATTCAGAAGAGAGTCTTCTTCATATCAACATTTTGGAAATGAGGGCGGTGCTTCTATCTCTACAAGCCCTCCACGATTACCTCCCTCAAGGCGTAATTGCCGTTCACTCCGACAACATGTCAGTGGTCTGGTATCTGAACAAGCAGGGAGGAACCAGATCCTACTCTCTTTGCAGAGAGGCCATGAGAGTCTGGGAATGGGCAGTGGCGACCAGACGTTTTCTGATAGCAACTCATATCCCTGGCAAATCCAACGTGATAGCCGACAGGCTGAGCAGAACTATCCTCTCTCCTCATGAGTGGTCTCTGAACAATGCAGTGACGGCTCAGATCTTCAGCAAATGGGGAATTCCTTGTTGTGACCTCTTCGCAACCCCGCTGAACGCGAAGTGCAGAAAGTTCTTCTCCCTCACTCCAGCTCTGGGGGAGAGTCCTATGGACGCACTAACCCATCCTTGGCCCACCGGCTTGCTATACGCCTTCCCCCCAGTTTCCCTCCTTCCCAGAGTGATCCAAAAGGCGTCTCACTTGGGGAGCAAAATGATCTTAGTTGCTCCTTACTGGCCTCGTCAGGTATGGTTCCCCTATCTTCGGAAATATGCACTGGACGGTCCATGGTTCCTGGATCAGATCCCAGACCTATTAATTCATCAGTCGGGACTACTCCACCAGTCCCTTCACACTTTGAAGTTAACAGCTTGGCTCCTCCTCTTCCGACTATAGTCAGGAATCATACCTTAGACCCGGAAGTCATACATATCTTATCTTCGGCCCACAAGACTGCCACTAAGAAATTGTATACTAGCAAATGGAAGAGATTTGCTATTTGGGCTCAACTCCGGGGTCTGGATCCCATTACTATTCCTGTATCGGAAGTCCTAAAATTTCTAACTTCCCTATTCAATCAAGGTTCTTCAGTCTCTACCATCAAGGTCCAATTGGCAGCTATTTCCAATTTTCATGAATCTATAAACCCACCTTTAATGAGCAACAGATTGTGTAAAACCTTCATGAAAGGTACTGCGCTTTTACGACCGCCGATTTCTCATCCTGCTCCTTCGTGGGATCTCGATGTGGTGTTACGTGCCTTAACCTCCTCCCCCTTCGAACCGGCAGCAACATGTGATTTGAAATTTCTATCTTGGAAAACCGCTTTTCTGGTCGCAATTACTTCTGCCAGAAGGGTTTCAGAGCTTCAAGCTCTATCTGTAAAACCACCGTACCTGGTTTTTCACAAAGATAGAGTATCCCTCAGGCCTAATCCATCCTTTGTCCCTAAAGTTTGTTCCAGTTTTTGCCTGCAACAGTCATTAGAACTTCCAGTTTTCTTTCCAAAGTACTCAAACAAAGCGGAATACATATTCCACACATTGGATGTCCACAGACAATTGCGTTTTTATTTAGACAGGACCAAACAAACAAGGAAAACAGATCAATTGTTTGTGTCCTTTTCGGATAATAAATTGGGCAAAGCCATCACAAAGGTCACTATTGCCAAATGGATCAGGGACTGTATTAGTCAAGCTTATTCCTCTTCTAATAAAGAGCTTACGACCTCTGTCAAAGCTCATTCTACAAGAGCTATGGCTACTTCAATAGCATTCCATTATAAGCTTGCCATTAGTGACATTTGTGCTGTGGCTACGTGGTCTTCCCCGCACACTTTCATTTCCCACTACAAATTGGATGTGGCATCCCGGGGGTGAGCTTCATTTGGTTCCACAGTGCTCAGGAGTATTTTCCACTGAGCCACCCAGGATTTAGGTGCTAGGGACGCTGTCCCATCAGTACAGAATGTAGGCGAGATAGGATCACATAACATCTTTTAGTTATGTACTCACCATAACTTTAGATGTTTGGGATCCATCTCGCCTACATTCCCAATAACCCACCCTCCTTCCCCCTGCCTTGGAGATCAGAAGAGATTGGACGGTCCGAATTCTATTGTTTCATCTTGAAACATCTGGCAATGTTATATGAACAAGTTATGTGTGTGTGCATGAATGCGGACAAACAAGATCTGGGGGATTAGTGGTGGTGCATCCTGGGATAGAGAATAGCTCAGCCAATAAGAGGCTTCGCTCTATAGCATAGCGTGCCAAGTCGGAGCCGAGGATCGGCTCCGAGCCCATCAGTACAGAATGTAGGCGAGATGGATACCAAACATCTAAAGTTATGGTGAGTACATAACTAAAAGTTATCCCTTTTGGGAAAAAACATGTGCTCATGAATTACCACATAGGTGGTAGTACACTAAACACTGAAAGTGTGATAAGAGACTTAGGGACACAGGTGGACAGTGGTCTCACCTTCGATAACCACATCGCCACAACAGTCAGGAAATCCTCCTATGTGGCATACTTTATCACTAAGGGCTTTTCATCCAGAAAAAAGGAAGTCATTGTCCCACTGTACTCATCCCTCATTAGATCCATTATAGAATACAATGCCCCATTTGGTATGTACCTCTCAAGACATCTGCAACAACTGGAAAGGCCATAGAAATACCTCACTAAAAGAATCACAGGCCTAAAGCAGATGCCCTATGCTGACTGTCTAAAAAACTCCAGCTATACTCTGTCACATATCATCTACTCAGAGGCGATCTCTGCTTAACATACAAGGCCATGTCAAACTCAGAGCTGTTGGACATGCTACACTTAAAGAAATCCCAATCCCTCAGAGCCACATGCTGCAGGGATCTAAACCTTGCCATCACAATGAGCAAAACATGATGGAGAGATAGATTCCTGACCCAGAGACTCCACAGACTCTGGAATAGATTGCCCATACATATCAAGCAGGGCGCCTCTTTGGCCCTCTTCAAAAGGAACCATGACAATTGGATGGAAGATAGGAAATTCACCCTGGGGATCACGTCAGTCACCCTGCTAGACAGGGGTCCAGGGAAGTAAATTTTCTGGGAAGAAATACCCAGATAATTGTTATGGCTAGGCTTGTATAGGCCCTAAGGCCGATAGCCTAGTACCAACCTATGAACTCAAGATTCTTTTTAGTTCCAAAAAAGACAGGGGACTGGAGACCCATATTGGACCTCAGTAGACTGAACAAATCTGTAAAGAAAGAGAAGTTCCAGATGGTCACGCTTCAGTCGATACTTCTCTTCTTAGGGAAAGACAATTGGATGTGCTCGATAGATTTCCAGGATGTGTACTACCACATAAAAATGGCCAGGCCATCCATGGATCATCTGCACTTCCGACTGGGGGCCAAGCTTTACCAGTTTCGAGCCCTGCTCTTTGGTCTCACTACAGCCCCCAGAGTGTTCACCAAATGTATGGCAGTGGTCACGGCTCACCTGAGGCGTTTAGGATTCCAGGTGTTTCCGTACCTAGACGATTGCCTCCTTACCGCCGCCACCAGGCATCAACTCATTCAGGCCAGAGAGTCCACTCTAT
This sequence comes from Protopterus annectens, assembly GCF_019279795.1. Taxonomy (NCBI): domain Eukaryota; kingdom Metazoa; phylum Chordata; order Ceratodontiformes; family Protopteridae; genus Protopterus; species Protopterus annectens. The sequence goes on from NC_056747.1 coordinate 1,364,265,406, forward strand.
CACTCTGCAATCAGCTGGGCATTACAATAAATTCAGAAAAATCTGCCTTGTCGCCATTGCAGCATATTGTCTTTATCAGAGCAGAAATGGACACCGCCACCACCACGCTAAGACTTCCAGTAGAAAGAGTCTTTCTTCTCCGTCAGCATGTCCGCATTCTAATATCCAAAGACAAAGCACCAGCATCAGAAGTTCTGAAATTGTTAGGCATGACGGCAGCAGCAATTCTAGCCATACCACTAGGTCGCATCCACATGCGGATACTACAATGGCTGTTGTTCACTCAGTGGTCTTACCAAGAGCTCCCCATGTCTCACATAATGATCACAAATTGCTGCAAAAGGGATCTTCAGTGGTGGTTGACCTATCTTCATGTTACGATAGGAGGCCCATTTGTACTACTCCCTCCAGCGGCCACAGTGACCACGGATGCTTCCCTGATAGGGTGGAGGGGCATTTTCATGGAAAGACAGCCCAAAGCACATGGACCGATCAAGAGACACATCTGCATATCAATGTCCTAGAGATGAGAGGAGTACTTTTGATGTTGCAGTACTTCCAGGACTCTCTTCCTCTGGGTACGATTGCGATTCAGATGGACAACATGGCAGTGGTCTGGTATTTGAGCAAACAAGGAGGAACCAGATCTTACCCCCTTTGTCGTGAGGCCCTCAGAGTATGGCAGTGGGCTATTTCCACCCAGCGCTTTCTGTTAGCAATGCACATCCCGTGGAAATCCAACATGATAGCAGACAAGTTGAGCAGAGCAATTTTGTTGCCCCATGAGTAGTCCCTCAAGACGGAAATAGCGGACAGGATATTCCGCAGGTGGGTCCAGCCTTGCTGCGACCTTTTTGCCAGTCACATGAACACCAAATGCAGAAGCTACCTCGCCCTGATTCCCCCTCTGGGAGAAGCCCCAAGGGGCACACTTATTCATGATTGGCCCCTGGGTCTCCTCTATACATTCCCACCAATCCCGTTGATACCCAAGGTACTACAGAAAGCCAAAGCCCTAAGAAGGACCATCATTCTAATAGCTCCCTATTGGCCTTGTCAGATTTTGTTCCCCTTCCTTCGACTTCATCTTTTGGAGGACCCCTGGATTCTGGACCCAGTTCCAGACCTTCTGACGCACTCGTCAGTGGAACTTCATCTATCTCTGCAGTCCCTGAAGCTGACAGCTTGGCTTCTCCATTTCCCATCATGGCCAGGTTTCATAACCTTTCCAATGAGATTAAGCAAATTCTTCTTTCCTCTCATAAATCCTCTACGAGGAAGCTGTACCTCAGCAAATGGAAACAATTTTCTATATGGACCTCTGAAAACAATATTGATCCTTACCAAGCCCCTATCGCCTCTATACTAGAATTCTTGACCACGATATCCAATAAAGGAGCTGCAGCAGCAACAGTCCATGTTCAACTTGCTGCCATTTCTAACTTTCATCTGGAATTTGAAGGATTGAGTATTATGAGTTGGACACTTTTTCAGAGCCACAAGACCATTTTTTATTACCCAGGATATCAGAACGACTGGCCAGCAAGACCAGGTTCCCATCAGATCCAGGCCATTCAAGCAATGGCTATGGGACAAATTACGGATGGAAGAAGATGGGGAAGAAGGGGAAATAGGGGTAGTGGATGGTACTGAGGGTATTTTTTCCGAATATAAAGGATTTAAAATTTTCAATTATACCACCTATGCTTTAGGGAAACAACATTTTGATTTATTTTCAAAAGGATTTAAGTTTGTAAAAAGTCATTCTGGTGATTTAGCAAACCTTTTGATAGATCTTAAACTATATTTAAGGAAGTTAAATTTAAATATGTTTTTTAAAAAAACTGAGAAAGAAAGAAATAGTGATTCACAGGGTTTGGTAAGGAACAGTACATTTAATCCATCCCTTCATCCAGTTTTATTGATGTATGAAAAGATTGTCACAGAGGAAATATATGAAGCACACAATAGGCATAAGATAAATATGGGGCCTTACAATCTAAGTGAGGAAGAGGTAAAACTTCTTTACCATTTACAACGGCAGAAAGAATTTCGTATCATGAAGCCCGATAAAGGAGGGGGTGTTATATTGTTTAGTATTGAGGAATACAACAATGTTATTACCAACATTTTGCTTGACTCGAATACTTACTCCCCTGTTTCTATTAACAAAATTCATATAGCCTATGGAAGAATCGACTCACTTTTGGAGGAATATTTGGTAGAGAATAGGATTGATAGTAAAACTTACCATTTTTTGAGACAAACTAATCCTATTATCCCCAATTTTTTTGGACTTCCCAAGGTACATAAATCCATTTCAGAACCACCCTTCAGACTCATAGTATCTGCTAGAAATTCAAAAACTCATCCTCTAGCAGTGTATGTTGATCATTGTACCAAGGAGATTTTGGTTAAAACGGAACATCTTATAAAGGACTCCTGGGAATTTTTGAGTAAAATGACCCAAGATATATGGAGTGAGGACTGTAGTTTCCTCACCATTGATGTGAATGATCTTTTCACTTGTATTCCTCATTGTAAAGGATATGAATACTTTAGTGATAGCATCAATAAACATTCCTGTTTACCCAAGGATCAGATTTCACTTATATTGGAGCTTTTGGAAATTGTCCTGGACTATAATTACATCAGTTTTCAGGGAGAATATTTTCAACAGGTTAGTGGAGTAGCTATGGGGGCAGCTTCTGTTGGAATGGGAGAATAGGTACGTGTTTGATAGTCCATTCCAAGAAAATATAAAACTTTATCTTAGATTTCTTGACGATATTTTCATTTTATGGAAAGGGACTAAAGAAGTTCTTGCATTGTTTATGCAACATTTGAATGAAAGTATTAATTTTCTCTCCTTCACACATACATGGCATAGTGATACTATTAACTATCTTGATATAACACTTTTTAAAACAAACAAGGGGTTTAAATATAAAATGTATCGTAAAGACATGTGGTGCAATAGTTGTTTGCACTATGAGAGTCATCACCCTGCATTTCAAAAAAGAAGTCTTATAAAAGGACAATCAGTTAGAATAGCGAGGATGACCTCAGATTTTAGTGACCTGAAAAGAGAATTTATTTTCCTGGGTGAAAAGTTTATTGAAAGGGGATATCCCTTAAATTTGGTATGTGAAATACTTGGAGGGGTTTACGAAGAATGGGGGAAGAAGTATAAGCCCTTGTTGGGTCAGCCTTTCACCATTACAGGGAACAGGGATGTAAAAAATTTTCAGGGGACATGTATTACAGAGTTTTCTACATTTTCTGATATGTTCACTAGAATTATTAGTAATAACTGGAGTGTGTTAAAAACTAATAAAGATCTTTTTGAAGCAGTAGGATCTAAACCCACTTTCATATATAGGACAGGAAAAAAATTTAAGAAAATGTTCAAACAGACAGACAGCAATTTTATGACAATTAACAAAGCTACTATTCCATGTGGAAGTTGTAGTCAATGTCCACACATCATTAGGGAAACACATATAAGACTGAACAATGGGCTGAACAGTTTTGTGAAATTCTGTAAAGGCAACTGTAGAACAAGGATGTTGGTATACCTTGCTGTTTGTGTGAGATGCTCTGCATTTTATATAGTAAAAACTGAGAGAGCATTCAAAGATAGAATATATGAACATATTTATGACATACTGACAGGTAAAGATACCAGCGCATTGTTCAAACATTCAGAGTCATGTACATCTTTTTGTGGTTTCAAGTTTGGCATTATTGATGTCATCAGAAATAATGCCAGGGGGGGGGGTAATAAAAACATATTGCTAAATAGAGAATTAAAATGGCAACTTAGGCTAAAGGCCAATGTTCCACCTGGCCTTAATGAATATGTTAGTATTAAGCCAGTTTTGATAGCAAAAGCAGCTAGAGTTTAAACACCTTCCTGTTTTGGATATATAATGTTTCAGTTAATATATTTTTGTATATATGTTTGTATTTTGATGTCTAATATGCATGGATATCGTTGGTATAATCTATATCATCCACAATATTTTTTTAATAATATATTTTTTTCATTAATGTTGCACATTTTTAATGTGAGTGTTTCCTTAAATTTTAATTGAATGTATTTATGAAGAGCTATATAAGTAGTTTGTAGCACCTGTTTTTATTGTATCTGAAGAAGTCTTTTTTAGACGAAAGCGCTTATACATAAAGCTTTTTTACACCTTCACTTGTGGCCTGGATTCTTTTTATTATTTTTTATTCAGTTATTCAGTTTCCATTTTTGTGAGCTTTGGAGTTTTTTGAATATTATGTCACACAAATTATCCAAAGCCTTTCTCAAAGGGACCTTTCATATTAGACCACCTGTGAAATCTCCCTATTCTCCATGGAATCTAAATGTTATGCTTTCCCGCATAATTCTTCTGCCATTTGAACAAGCTTCCTCATGTGACCGCATATTTTTGTCATGGAAAACCATCTTTTTAGTGGCTATTACTTCTGCCAGCAGAGTGTCAGAGCTTCAGGCCTTATCCATCAAGCCTCCTTATTTGATATTTCATGCCGACAGAGTCTCACTTCGAACAAACCCCTCTTTCTTACCCAAAGTTTGCACTGAAACTAACCTCAACCAAATTATTGATTTGCCAGTTTTCTTCTCCAGCCATTTAAACAATTTAGACTACATGCTGCACAAACTTGATGTTCACAGACAGCTCAGATTTTATTTGGATAGAACAAAATATTTCAGGAAATCAGACCAACTTTTTGTTTCATTTTCAGACTCCAGGAAGGGTAGGCCAGTGGCTAAAACAACTCTGTCTAAATGGTTATCTGATTGTATCACCTTTGCTTATTCAGCTGCCAATATGTCCTTACAGCATAAAATTAAGGCTCACTCAACCAGAGCTGTTTCTACATCCTCTGCCTTTTCTGCCAGACTTCTTATTGATAACATTTGCGCAGCAGCCACTTGGTCAAAACCTCATACCTTTATTACTCATTACAAAGTTGACAGGGCCTCCTGTGGATCCTCGGTCCTGAGAAATATACTCCCATGAGCCACCCGAGGTTGATGGTGCTTGGGACGCTACCCATCAGTAAAGAATGAACGGCGAGATAGAACAACTTCACATAAAAAAAGTTATGTACTTACCATAACGTTCCATGTGAGTTGTTCATCTCGCCTTCATTCATACGTCCCTCCCTCCTTACCCCCTCCTGGGCTTTAAGATGACCAAGGTGCTGGATCCATCCTGGTTGCTCAATCCTTCTATCTTAATAGAATAGCAATAGAATGACATATGGTATTGTTATATGCAGCAAACAAGATCTGAGGTAACTCTAGGTGCATCATGGGATAGGGACTTGGCCTCAAGCTATTTAAAGACCTCGGGCTTTGCAATTGGCTGACTCGGAGCTGAGGGATCGGTTATGAACCTATCAGTAAAGAATGAAGGCGAGCTGAACAACTCACATGGAACGTGATGGTAAGTACATAACTTCTTCTTTTTTTTTTTTTTTTACAAAAAGATGTGGACCAAACATTCTCATCCTCTGTAATTTCAGATTCCAATTTCGGCCTTTGTCAAAAAGGAACTGCACTGGTGGATACAGTAAATGGCTCAAAATCCATGTCTTCCCTTTTCTCCTCCAGTCTCAAGTCAATCTGTAACTGTTAGCTGTTATCCATGCCATAAGATCTCTTCATCCTCTATGGACCCAAAGCCTAATCAGAGCAAAATTTATTAACAGATAAGCTGAGCAGGAACAGGACAGACCTTCATGAATGTCCTCATTAGTTCTATCTCAGCCCACAATTCTATGGTTCAAAAGCTATTTGTCCCATAGATATCAGTCAGTAACCTCTCTCCATACCTTGCAGTGACCACCAGTGTACCACATAGCTCTATTCTTGGTCCCCTCCTCTTTAACATTCTCATGAACACTCTCCACACATCCACACGAAAGCTTCCCTAAAACAATACGCAGATGACCCCACACTCACAGCAACATCTGACAATCTGGCAGAATTCCAAAATATTACTCAAGAAGCTTTAACAGCCTTTGAAGCATGGCTTTGTAACTCACAACTCATGCTCAACTCTTCCAAAAAACAAAGTACTTCTGCTTTTCCCCAAATCCCTCTGTCATAAAATGTAATGTAATGTAAATGTAATGTCTGTTAGAAATGCTACATCTAAAGAAATCCCAATCCCTCCACACTACTCGCTCCAGAGACATCAACCTCATTACTACAATCAACAGAACAAGCTGGAGGGACAGGGTCATAACTCAGAGACTGCCCATGCTATGGAATAGACTTCCCATACATGTGAAGCGGAGTGCCTCACTGGCCCTCTTCAAGAGAAAGCGTGATGAGTGGATGGAAAATAGAAAATTCACCCCGGGGATCACTCCAGTGGCTCTACTTGACAGAGGCACTAGGAAATAAGGTCGGATGGCACAATGCCAGGGTAATCCTATGGCTAGGCTTATAAAGGCTCCAGGGCCATTAGCCTAGTACACACCTATGAACCTATGAAAAAACAAAATTTAAAATCCTCTCTCATAATAATACAACCATTGAAGTCACTTCTCATAGCAAATTATTAGGGATGATAGTGGATGATAATCTTAAATTTGCATTAAAAAAATCACCAAAAACTAGGGATACTTTATTGAGCCAAAAACATTCTCACCAACACAACTAAGGCTACAGTTGCCACTACTTACCTTCTCCCCTTATTACTTTACAGTGCTCCCATTCTTACTAACACCCAGGCATCACAAAAAGTAAAACTTGAACAATGCTATAACCAGATTGTTAAATTAGCAGCAAACATGCATTTTGGAATGTACTACTGTATAGTATTAAAAAGCCTAAATTGGTGGGAATTGCCCCATCAGCTAATATATGCACAAATTCTTACAACTATGACGTTATCCAGCATCCATCTGCTTGCCCAACACTAAATATAATTCTGCACAACTATGTCTCCACTTGGTCATAGCAATCAAATGGCCAAAAATTCCTCTCTGTCCCTAAACCTATCAAATCTGCTGGGCATGGTCTATACTCATACCATGTTACTAAGGTCTGGAACTCCTTACTAGTATCCATCAGCTCAATACCCTTCCTTCTATCTTTGAAAAACATTCTGAAAGACTTCCTAGCCAAAATCTGTCTCTGCTCTTGCTCAATGCCAGGATAAACTATATCCCTAAATATGAACAAGTACCTATTCATACCGTATGGCTCCTAACTCCCGCTTCATTACTCACTTCCTTACGTCAGTCATTATTTTCTCTTACCTAAGTCTAAATACGCCATAATCTTTTTATGTTAAGTTGTCAATCTCGCCTTCATTCTTGCTGGATGGGTTCGGAGCCAACCCTCGGCTCCGACTCAGCCTATACTAAAGCTCGAGAGCTATTTTTACCGGCTCGAGGCTACCCTATATCCCACAATGCTAGGCGCTAATTACCCAGATCTCATTTGCCGCTTACAGCTGCGAGGTGCGTTTCTTACCGGCTCTGCAAGTTGGAATTTATAATTCTTAAATTTCTCTTTTTTAGTCAGTTTTTCAGTTAGTTTTTTGTTAGCGACCATCCCATTAGCTTCCCTTCTTAGCTAAACTTCCTTCCGGTCCCCCTTAATCCCTTAATTCCTAACCCCCTTGTTTGGTTAAAAGGTTAGGCCTTTGGGCCCATTCCCCTTTTCTTTAAATTGTCAGGTTAAATTGTTGTGTGACTGACTTAGTTTGTGTTAAGGAGTGTCTGTGTGTGTGTGTGTGTGTGTGTGTGTGTGTGTGTGTGTGTGTGTGTGTGTGTGTGTGTGTATTTATGTCCTTTTTTAGGATGTCTAAAGACACCAGGGTCTCAGGCTTCAAGAAATGTGACTCGTGCTGTCAGAAACTGTCGCTGACAGACGGTCACACTTCTTGTGTTTATTGCCTGGGCCATCTGCACCTGCAGGACTCTTGTTCTGTCTGTCATGCATTCAGTCCAAGAGTCCTGCAGGAAAGCAGAAATAAGTTAATTTTGAGGGGCTTATTAAAGCCTGAAGGTTAGCCGGCCAAGTCATCGTCGGGGAAGTCTTCGAAGCCATCCAAGCCGTCGGCTCCGTGTTCAGACCCTTCGCCTGGGGGTGCTCTGACTGCTTCTACATCAGCTCCGGCTGGAGCTGATGTTTCTAAGACACAGTCTTCTTCATCGGCTCCGGCTGGAGTCGACATTTCTCAAACTCAGTCTTCTACATCAGCTCGAGCCGGAGCCGATGTTTCTAGGACTCAGTCGGCGCCGATAGTTGTGTCGGTGCCATCTGCCAGCCGTATACGGTCCAGGTCTCCATCCTTGGAATCTGTTCACTCAGCTCCGAGGTCTCCCTTACTCTCGGAGCGGAGCCATCAAACCCATTCCTCTAGGTCTTCCAGGCTCTTGGACCATGACCTCGAGAGGGTGGTTAGTAGACTTCTTAAGTCTCAGGCACTAGCCCAGATGCTCCATAGCCCTTCTCAACAGACAGTGGCTATTCTCACCCCATCTACGATTCCTCCTCTGACTCTTCCCCTGAGTTCGGAGCCGGAGCTTGTGGGAGCCGTGGTCGTCAACGCATCGGAGCCGATACCTCACCTTTTGGCTCCGTCGTCAGCTCAGGTCTCTTCCATGGTCCCATCCTTGGAGGGATCTGGGTGCATGGACTTCCTCGTCAGCTCCGAGGGGGCGAGTGGCATCGGACCCTTGTCCGACCCCATTCTCCCTCTCGGAGCTTCGGCGCTGGTAAGTTTGGCCCCAACATCGGCTTCGGAGCCATCCCTCTCGGTGCCGGGAGGGGTCCTTATCTCTTCGGAGTGGGGACCTTCTACCCTGCCTGATAGGGGCGACTTCGAAGTCATGAGGAGCGTGCTGGCCCCTGTGCCTGCTCCACGGTTGGCTCCCTCAGCTCCTCCCTCTGTAGTGCCTGCTGTGGTCTCTACCCACCCTCTTATTCCTGACTGTAGAGATCCAACACCTCAGGTTTCCCCATTGGGAATATCCTCCTCTTCCGAGGTTTCCCCTGATCCATCAGGGGAACCCCCTCGGAAGAGGAAATGTAAGAGGAAGCATGTGGACTCCCCTGAGTCCATTACATCGGATAGTGACTTGGATGAGTTGGAAGGGTCCCCACGGTCCCCCTCTAAGGCTGTCTCCTTTTCAGACATCCTTGAGATCCTTAAGCAGAGGGGGAACTGGTCTACCCTTAATCCTTCGGAGGACGAGTTGGTTTATCTAGAGGCATTTGGCTCTCGCCCTTCCACCACCTGGGTGTCTCCGCCGTTTGACCCCCTCATGGAAGTGGTGGTGCGGAAGGCGTGGACGGCCCCTGATACGATGGAACCTACCCCACGGAGGCCTTCAAAATTCATAACAGCTCCTTTGGACAAACAGTATTTAGCCAGGGGTGTCCCGGTTGATGCCATGGTGGTGGCTGCAGCCACTAAGAAGGAAATGGCTGATCCTTCAGTACCTGTCCATCCTCCTAACAAGGAGTCTAGGACTATGGATAGGTACGGCAAGCGGATGTTTTCTTCAGAGGCCTTTGTCATGCAGTCGCTGAATTATCTGTGCCACTTCACCCGCCTTCAAAGAGACATGCTCAAAGAAGTCGGTGAGGTCCTAGAGGATCCAACAGCTGCGGGGTCTCAGGACAAAATCAACTCCCAGCTGGCAACCCTGAATTCCATTGTCAACTCCTCCATGCGGCTTATTTCCTATGTGGCCGATGGGGCGAGTAGGGCTGCAGGCACAGGCGTGGCCTTACGGCATCATGCCTGGATGCGGCTTTGTAACTTTGCAGACCCCTTCAAGGCGTCCTTCACTAACTCCCCCTTTGATGGTTCAGCTTTGTTTGGACCTCAGGTGAAGGATACTTTGACCCGATGCGAGCAAGAAGGCAAGACTCTCTCTGCCGTGGGAGTCCATTTTTCCACCCCGTCTAGACCATATCCTAAGGGTCAGAAGGGTGGGAAAATGTGGTTCCGTAAACCACAAGAGGTCGCGCCTGACGCAAGAGGTCAGTTCCTCTCTAGAGGCAGGGGGGGACAATAACAGACGCTGCCCTAGGGGCAGAGGAGGTCCGCAAAATCAGGGTAGCAGAGAGTCTCTTTCTGACAAACCCTTCCAGCATCCCTGAGAAGCTGCCCGACTGTCTGCCTTCGGAGGCAGTCGGGGGAAGGTTATCACTGTACCCAGAAGCCTGGCTTTCACTCACCCAAGACAAATGGGTACGGTTGATTATATCCGAGGGTTACAAAATTCCTTTTATCCACACAACAACTCAGCCAAAAGGACCCCTCCAAGATGTTCCACCCAGTCTAAGGGAACAAGCAGTAGTAGAAATATCAAAACTGCTAACAAAAAGAGCCATCCAGCCAGTCCCAGCAGACCAACAAGGATCCGGAATCTACTCCAAGTTCTTTTTGGTACCAAAAAAGACAGGGGACTGGAGACCAATATTGGATCTCAGCAGACTAAACAAGTCTGTTAGAAGAACGAAGTTCTGGATGGTCACGCTACAGTCCATTCTACCCTTTCTGGGTCAGGACAATTGGATGTGCTCAGTAGACCTTCAGGATGCGTACTACCACATCAAGATGCACAGGCACTCCAGGAGGTTTCTCCGCTTCTGGCTATCACTATCAGTTCAGAGCCCTGCCCTTTGGTCTCACTACAGCCCCCTGAGTGTTCACCAAATGCATGGCAGCGGTTACGGCTCATCTGAGGCGTCAAGGATTCCAGGTGTTTCCATACCTAGACGACTGGCTCCTCACTGCCACCACCAGGCGTCAGCTTCTCCTCTCCAGAGATTACACCATTCATACTTGCAAAGGGCTAGGTATCTCCATAAATTTTGAAAAGTCTGCCTTGTCGCCTTGTCAGTCTATTACCTTTATAGGCGCCACCTTGGACACAGTCCGGCTCTCCGCAAAACTAACCAAGCAAAGAGTTCTAGATATTCGCAGGCATGTTGACATCCTCCTTCAGAACAACAAAATCCAGGTCAGGTTTGTCCTGAAGGTATTAGGTCTCATGGCGGCAGCCATTACTCTACTTCCCCTAGCTCGCTTTCATATGCAGATCCTTCAGTGGATGCTTTTTTCCCAGTGGTCCTTTCAACAGCTTCCAATGTCACACAACATCTTAATAACTCTGTCTTGCAAGAAACACCTTTCTTGGTGGATGGTCTCCCCTCAAGTCCTTCAGGGCAGACCATTTGTTCCTTCTCTCCCGGTCACCACAGTGACAACGGATGCCTCCTGATCGGGTAGGGGGGGCATTTTCAGGGCAGGACGGTCCAGGGCACATGGCAACCTTTCGAGCGCCACCTGCACATAAATGTCTTGGAGATGAGAGCAGTACTTTTAGCATTGCAAGCCCTTCAGGACTCTCTTCCCATCAGGACTATTGCAGTTCGGATGGACAATATGTCCGTAGTGTAGTACATCAACAAGCAGGGCGGAACCAAGTCCTATCCCTTATGTCGAGAGGCACTCAGACTTTGGCAGTGGGCGATCTCCTCTCAGTGGTTTCTAATAGCAACGCACATCCCTGGGAAGTCCAACATCATAGCGGACAGGTTGATCAGAGCCATTCTCATGCCACACGAGTGGTCTCTCAAACAAGCAGTAGTGGAAGAAATTTTTCAGAAATGGGGTCGACCTTGCTGCGATCTTTTTGCAACACCTCAAAACAGCAAGTGCCATGACTTCTTCACTCTCTTCCCGGCCACCCCCCCCAGAGACGCTCTAGTCCACAATTGGCCCCAGGGACTTCTGTATGCCTTTCCCCCCTTTCCGTTAATTGCTCAATTGATTCAGAAAGCTACCGCCTTGAGAGCCACCATGATCCTCATTGCTCCTTACTGGCCTCGACAGATATGGTTTCCGTTCCTGCATCATTACCTCTTGGGGCAGCCCTGGCATCTGGACCCAGTGCCAGATCTCTTGACCCATCAGTCGGGACAGCTGCACCACTCCCTCCAATCTCTCAACCTCACAGCTTGGTTGCTCCAATTCCAACCCTAGCCATGCTTCCCCTTATTTCCCATTCTGTGCGTGACATACTTATAGCTTCCCTAAAGTCATCTACCAGAAGGATTTATGCCAGCAAGTGGAAGCGTTTTTCCTTCTGGGCAGGAGCTAGAAATATGGATCCTTTTACTGCCCCTATCCAATCAGTCCTAGACTTCCTAGCCGAACTGTTTCACTCAGGGTCTTCTTCCTCCACCATCAGAGTACAGTTAGCGGCTATTTCGAACTTTCATGTAGGTTTTTCGGACTCCAGTATCATGTCCCATAAGCTTTGTAAAACCTTTCTTAAAGGTATCTTTTTGCTTAAGCCCCCAATCAGAGACCCCCCCCCACCGCAGGGGGACTTAAATTTGGTTCTAACTTCCTTGATTCTTCCTCCCTTTGAACATGCAGCTTCCTGCTCCTTGAAGTTGCTCTCTTGGAAGACTCTTTTTCTAGCCGCCATAACATCTGCAAGAAGAGTATCAGAACTTCATGCCCGTTGCATTCGTCCACCTTATCTAGTTTTCCATAAAGACAGAGTGTCCCTCAGGACTAACCCGTCCTTTTTACCCAAGGTTTCTTCTGAGGCGAACCTAAACCAGACTATCCATCTCCCAGTTTTCTTCCCCAACTACTCCAACAAAGCGGAACAAAAGCTGCATTTTCTGGACGTTCATCGTCAGCTCCGTTACTATCTGGATAGAACCAAGCAAGCTAGGAAATCTGAGCAGCTCTTCCTATCTTATGCAGCAGGGAAGAAAGGCCTTCCCATTTCCAAAGTAACCCTTTCTAGATGGCTGGCCTCTGTGATTACTTTCATCTATGACCTCAGACGCCAAAAGCTACCGTCAAGGCCCAGGGCTCACTCAACTAGAGCATTAGCCACATCAATAGCTTTTCAGGCTAGATTACCAATAGATTCCATTTGTGCGGCAGCCACATGGGCCTCTCCTCATACCTTTATCTCTCATTACAAATTAGACATGGCCTCCCGAAGCCGGGCTAATTTTGGTTCCACTTTTCTCAAGAGTCTGTTCCAATGAGCCACCCAGGGTGAAGGTGCTAGGGACACGGTCCCATCCAGCAAGAATGAAGGTGAGATTGACAACTTAACATTGAGAAGTTATGTACCTACCATCACGTTTCATGTTAGTTGTCTTCTTCTCGCCTTCTTTCTTGCGTCCCACCCCCCCATCCCCCTAGCCTGGACAGACCTAAGGATCCTTGGGGATCTTCTTTCTGCCTCAGTATTAGCCCCCTTGGCTATCTTTTCTGGTAGCTATAGGTCTAGGTGACTTACGAGTGAGGTTTCCTCTTCTCCTTATTTTGGGGATCAGAACTGCTATGGTTTCAGCTATCAAACGAGATCTGGGTAATTAGCACCTAGCATTGTGGGATATAGGGTAGCCTCGAGACGGTAAAAATAGCTCTCGAGCTTCAGTATAGGCCGAGTCGGAGCCGAGGGTCATCTCCGAACCCATCCAGCAAGAAAGAAGGCGAGAAGAAGACAACTAACATGGAACATTATGGTAGGTACATAACTTCTCATTTCCCACTTACTTCATGTTGCAATTTGTGTTTGTATTGTACTAACTTACTTTTCATTTCTCTAAACTGGCTGAAAAGTTTTCTAAATATTAAATCATTGTCATATAAGTTGCATCTATTCTTAACCAGTATATTCTCCTTATGTCTAATTTGGTATAATTATTTAAATTGTAGATGCTTTTGTATTATTTTTGTAGATCGTAAAATTATTGTTCTTAAAATGTTTTTGTAATACTTTTGAGCTTTTTTCCCCAGAATTCCACTAAAAATGAGTAGCTACCCACTTGGACATCCTGGTAATCAAATGTCAATAAATGAATGAATAAATAAACTGAATGAAGGGGTCTTCCAGGAATCATTCCAGTCGGGGGAACTCCTCAAATAGAGCTGCTTGCCTCCTTTCAAAACAACAACAAATAAACAAATTCTGCACCAGGAATCCTTGCAGGCAGGCCTGGAAAACAAATGCCTTATCTCAAGTTTTTTAGCATGCATCATTCACTATAGAAACTACCGAGAAATTGTTAACACCTGCTTATGTATACATATTTGTATTCTTGTATGCATACTTGTTTATTCATATGTTTTCTTATTGTTATGTGGAGCTTTTCTCCCTGGGCCTCCACTGAAAATGGATCTGTGTCCAGTCAGACTTTCCTGGTTAACAAATGTAAAATAAAATAAATAACTAAATAAAATAATTTCCCCATAGTTGGGAATATTCTTTTATGCATTGCCACCCTTTTCAATGATTTCCACAATAATTCTGAAGATTCAGAAAGACTGTCCAGGATCCATTGTGGTGCTTCCCTTTTGACACATACAAACATTGGTTCTGCCTTCTTATGGAATTGGCCAAGGACAGTTACAGCAAGCTTCCTCATAGACTGGTCCTACTCACACAAGACAAGGGGAGTTTGATATATCCCAGTTTCGAACAACTTCAACTAGCTGCCTGGATGATTCAATTTTGATATCTTTTAGGTATCTCTTTCCATGAGGATGTGCAGCAGATACTAAAAGAGCCAAGAAAGCCTGAAACTAGGAAATCTTTATTTGGCAAGTGGAAAAGATTTTCTAGCTGATGTTTAGCAAAGAACCAAGGCCCTATCAGTGATTATGCACCACTGATTCTTAAATAATTGTGAGAGTTACAATCTTCTGGACTGTCTTATTCCTGTATCAAAGTTTATCTTGAGGCCATTTCAGTATGTCTGCCCATGGATTCCACCCTTTCCTCTCTGTTTTTGATAAAACAGTTTCTGAAATGGATTTTACATATGACACCAGCTAGAAAGTAGTGACTAGTTCTTGTGATCTTAACTGTGTGCTGGAAACATTAGCTCTTTCTCGTCTTGAACTGACTCATCAGGCTGAGACTGTACTTCTTACTGCTCTGACATCTGCAACAACAGGATCTGAGTTGCAAGCTCTCATGGTTTGCTAACCCTATCTGCTCTTCCATAGAGATAGGGTCACATTAAGAACAAGTCACTCACTCATTTATGCCAAGATTCTTTCAGAATTTTCTTTGAATCAGTTTATCAATCTCCCAGTGTTTTATCCAGATCTTCAGAACCAGTAAGAAAGGATTCTGCATACTCTAGATATGTATAGGCAACTTAGGTACTGTCTTAACAGGTACTATCTTGACAGAACTAAGTCGTTTGAAAAGCAGATTAGCTGTTTATTTCATATGATGGGACAAGAAAGGACAACCTGTGTCAAAACTGGCTATTTCTAGGTGGTTGCCCTTGACTATTGTTTTTTGTTATTCACACCATGCCAAATCTGTTCAATGCCTTATCAAGGCACATTCTACTACAGTTTTGTCTTTTTCGGTGGCATACTGGAAAGGGGTGGAATCTAGAAGAATTTTAGAGGTAGCTACATGGTCCTCTCTAAATGCTTTTACAAAGCATTACAAACTGGATTCCTTTCCAAGTCCAGGACTGGCTTTGCTAGGAGTATTCTCCAGAGGCTCCTGGATCCTTATCTTTCCTCCTTCCAGGTTGGATAGGCTTTGGTAATCAGCCCATATAGCCAAAGTCTACTGCATCAATAGGAATGATGAACATAGTACAGTTGTGTAAGTTGCACATACCATAAATGTTGATATAAAAATTCCTCACTGCTGTATTAGGTGCACGCATCCTCCATCCCTCTACTTCTGTATGTAGTTATTTGCTGGGATATAAAATTATTTTTGCTGCAAAGCTTCTATGTTCAGCAAGTACCAGAGGTCCTCATATATGACACTCCTCCAGCATCCAGTCCCTAATTGTTTGAGAGGGATGACCTTTTGTTCTCCCATTACCATTGACTCTTTTGTGGAGTTGGGGACATTATGGGGGTAAGACAGACCAAGAAACATGGACCTAATAAGAGACTCACCTTCGCTTTAATGTTCTGGAGATGGGCACACTCTTCCTAGCATTTCAGGCAATTCAAGATTTATTTATTATTTATTTATTTATTTATTTTATTTTACATTTGTTTACCAGGATAGTCCGACTGGATACATTTTCATTTTCAGTGGAGGCCCGAGGAGAAAAGCTCCAAAAAGACATTCAACAAACTGTTACATTTTTACGGTTTAAACAAAATAAAACACAAATAAAAGGATTTTTTACACAGATGTAAGCAAACACAAAAACAGTTACACAAACAAATTATTACATTTTTACTCAGATGAAAAATTCTAGACAGTGTTTTTAAGAATGATAGGGTATTGAATGCCTAGTAGGCTAACCTGGTAGTAGATCCAAAGAGATCATAGGATTTATAAGTTAAGAAACAATAAAGTGTAGGCAGAAGTCCTCCATGTGCACATGATTGATGGTTAGAGTTAGTCTGGATTACGACAAGGACATAGCCATCGTTTTTTAAAGTACTGAATCAGACATTTCTTGAATTGAGATAGAGAGAGTTCAGATGTAAGACTAGCAGGAAGAGAATTCCAAGTTTTGCCAACAGAGTTAGCAAATAGAGATTTACCGGCTATGTTGTTGGATTTGAGAGTATGAACCAGTAGTCTTTCAGATGAGCGAAGTGCACTAAGGTTACTGTAGGGGGTGATGAGGTTTTTAAGTACGGGTGTATTATCTGGTTGGTACAGGATCTTGTGTGCAACTATTAGTTGGTTAACCTGAAGTAGGTTAGGCAGTTCAAGCCATCCTAGTAGATTTAGGTTATGACAGTGATGAGTTCTGTAGTCTGCATCGGTAGCAACTCTAGCAATGTGATTGTAGCTCCTAGAAAGTTTATTAAGGTGAGTTTTGCTGAGGTTTGTAAATAGAGGGGAAGCACAGAGGAAGGTGGAGAGTAGATCTGTACGAGCAATTACAGTTCTGGCTAATGGCGTTAGGAAGGCCTTGATCCTATATAGTGAGCCAAGTTTTTTATTAACTGTTTTAATAGTTTTATTGATATGCAGATCAAACTTAAGGTTATTATCTATTATAACTCCTAACAGTTTGGTTGAGGAATCTGGGAAAATAATGGTGCCGTTGTTGGATTTTAATGTAAAGGTTATAGGGGCAGACCTGTGAGTGGGGGAGAAAAGCAGCAGTTTGGTTTTATTAGGATTTAACATGAGACTATGATTAAGGAGCCAATTTTCAAATGTGTTAAAAGTATTTTGGGATAGAATCTGCAACCCTGTAGGGGAAGTGTCAGAGCATACTAAAGTGGAGTCATCTGCATATTGAATGCATGTTGCATTTGGGATGACCTTATACAAATCATTGATGAAAATGGAAAATAATAGTGAACCTAGTATGGAGCTTTGAGGTACTCCGACGGTGATGGGTAAAAGGGTGGATAGTTTGCTCTGCCATAGGACAGCCTGTTGTCTACCACTGAGATATGATTGAAACCATTGGATGGCCTGGTCCTCAAGGGAGATGGATTTCAAAGTGTTTATGAGTATTTAGTGGTTTACCATATCCAAGGCTTTTGAAAGATCGAGAAAGATAGCAGAGGAAAGTTTAATGTTAAGTTGTCTCTCTCGCCTTCATTCTTGCTGGTTGGGTTCGGAGCCGATCCTCGGCTCTGACTTGGCCATTTTCTAAAGCTCGAGAGCTATTTACTGGCTCGAGGCCTCCCTATATCCCACAATGCCTGGTGCTAGATCCCCAGATCTTGTTTGCCGCTTCAGCTACGGGGTTGCGCTTTACTGACTCAGGTCGTATTCATCTTTTTGTGATAATTAGTTGTTAAAATTTAGTATATATTTCAGGTTGTTTTGTTCTAGTAGTGTAGTACTGTTAGATTAGTTGTAGTACCTGTGTTTTTTCTGTCTTTTAGGAAACTCGTTTTACTTAGAGAGTTTCTCCCCTCCCCCCCTATAAAGTAGGCCATTTAAATTAGAGGCTATCCCCTTCCCTTTTATAAACCCTTTTTCCAGTAGTGTTTAGCCTTTGTAGTTAAAGATAAATTTCTTTTTAATTTTGCTAGTATTGTTACTCTCTTTAATTTTTTGTGTGAAGGTGTGGGACTAGTGTGTCTGTGTGAGTGTGTGTGTTTTTTTACACTAGTCTAATATACTTCCGTTGGTATCCCTTTTTCTTTAGCATGTCAAAGGATACCAAGGTATCAGGGTTCAAGAAGTGTGACTCGTGCTGTCAAAAAATGTCTCTGACAGATGGTCACACTTCTTGTGTTTATTGTTTGGGCACCCTACACCTGCAGGACTCTTGCTCGGTATGTCATGCCTTTAGTCCGAGAGTCCTGCAGGAGTGTAGGAACAAGTTGATTCTCAGGGGGTTACTAAAACCTGAGGGGTCTCCAGTGAAGTCTCAGCCAGCGAAAACCCCTAAGCCCACCAAGCCGTCGGCTCCCAGTACGGAGCCGTCACCAGGTGGAGCGTCTGCTTCCATTTCAGTTCAGGCCGGAACCGAAGTACCTAAATCTCACTGTGCTCCGACCTTGGTGTCAGAACCGTCAGGGAGCTGTAAGCGATCTAGGTCGCCATCCCTAGAGTTGATTCGCTCAGCTCCGGGGTCGCCCTTACTACAATCGGAACGGAGCCATCTGTCCCACTCTTCTCGGTCCTCGAGGCTATTCGATCATGACTTGGAGAAAGTGGTTAGTAGACTCCTCAAATCGCAGGCCCTGGCTAAAATGTTAACTAGCCCGCCTCATCAGGCTATGGCTGTTCCTGTTTCTGAAGTAGTTCTTCCTCCGACTCCCCCTGCCAGTTCGGAGCCGGAGTTTGTTGGGGCTCGGATCTTGGAAATGGCACCGATGCTTCCCCTTTCGGCTCCATCTTCTGCTCTGATTTCTTCAATGGTTCCGTCCTTGGAGGGATCTAGGCACTGGAACTCCCTCATTGGCTCCAAGGGGGTGAGTGGCATCGGACCCTTGTCCGACCCCGTTCTCTCTCTCGGAGCCTCGGCGCAGGTAAGCTCGGCTTCTACATTGGCCTCGGAGCCATCTCTTTCGGTGCCGGAGAGGATTCCTGTCTCTTTGGAGTGGGGCCCCTCTTCTCTACCGGACAGGGGTGCCTTCAAGGTCATGAGGAGCGTGCTGACGTCCGAGTCTGCACCTCGATCAGCCCCTTCAGCTCTTCCCCCCAGTGTGCCTGCTTCGGTCTCTGCCCCTCCTCCAGACCCCAAGCGAGGGGATCAAATGTTCCAGGTCACCCCACTGGGTGTATCTTCCTCTTCCAAGGCCTCCCCTGAGATTTCAGAGGAGCCCCCTCGTAAGATGAAATGTAAGAGGAAACATGCTGACTCCCCCGAGTCTGTCACGTCAGACACCGACTTGGAGGATTCGGAAGGGTCCCCAAGATCCCCCTCTGAAGATGTCTCTTTCTCAGACATCCTTGAGATCCTTAGGCAGAGGGGGAACTGGACTGCCCTTAACCCTTCTGAGGACGAGTCGGTATTCCTGGACGCATTTGGTTCTCGCCCCTCCACCTCCTAGGTGTCTCCGCCTTTTGATCCATTGATGGAAGTAGTGGCTCGGAAGGCGTGGTCAGCCCCGGACACACTGGAACTAACCCCCCGCAGGCCCACTAAGTTTATTATGGCCCCTCAAGATAAACAGTTTTTGACAAAGGGTGTCCCCGTTGATGCCATGGTGGTAGCAGCGGCCACGAAAAAGGAGTTGGCTGACACTTCTGTACCTGTCCATCCCCCTAATAAAGAGTCTAGGATGATGGACAGATACGGGAAGCGGATGTTTTCTTCAGCGACCTTCTCCATGCAGTTGCTGAATTACTTGTGCCACTTCACCCGTCTTCAGAGGGATCTCCTCAAGGAGCTAGGAGATACCCTTCAAGATCCATCAGCTGCGGGGGCTCAAGACAAGATTAACTCCCAGCTGGCGACTCTTAATTCTATCATCAACTCCTCCATGTGGCTCATTTCATATGCGGCTGATGGGGCGAGTAGGGCCGCAGGCACAGGCGTGGCTTTGAGAAGACATGCCTGGATGCGGTTATGTAACTTTGCTGATCACTTCAAGGCATCTTTCACCAATACCCCTTTTGATGGTTTGGCTCTGTTTGGACCTCAATTGAAAGATACCCTTACCAGGTGTGAGCAGGAAGGCAAGACTCTCTCTGCCGTGGGAGTCCGTTTTTCCACTCCCTCTAGACCATTCCCTAAAGGTCAGAAGAGTGGAAAGATGTGGTTCTGGAAACCCCAGGGAGCCATGCCTGACACACGTGGTGAGTTTCCCTCCAGAGGCAGATGAGGGAACAACAGTAGAGACCGCCCACGAGGCAGAGGGGGCCCGCAGAATCAGGGCAGCAGAGAATATTTCTCTGACAAGCCCTTCCAGCACCCCTGAGGGGCTGCCTGGCTGTCCGCCTTCGGAGGCAGTCAGGGGAAGGTTGTCTCTGTACCCAGAAGCCTGGTGTCTCATCACACGAGACAGATGGGTACAGTCTATCATATCCGGAGGTTACAAAATCCCTTTTGTCCACACCCCCTTAAAATCAAACAAGCCCATCCCAGATGTTCCACCCGGTCTAAGGGAAGATGCAGTACAAGAAATTTCAAAACTGCTAAAAAAACAGGCCATCCAAAAAGTCCCAGCAGACCAGCAAGGATCCGGAATTTACTCAAAGTTCTTTTTGGTACCAAAAAAGACAGGGGACTGGAGACTCATTTTGGATCTCAGCAGGCTAAACAAGTCTGTTCAAAGAACGAAGTTCCAGATGGTCACGCTTCAGTCCAGTCTACCCTTTGTGGGTCAGGACAATTGAATGTGCTCCATAGATCTTCAGGATGCGTACTACCATATCAAAATGGACAGGTGTTCCAGAAGGTTTTTCCACTTCCGGCTGGGAGCCAGTCATTACCAGTTCAGAGCCATGCCCTTTGGTCTCACTACAGACCCCAGGGTGTTCACCAAATGCATGGCAGTGGTTACCGCTCACCTGAGATGGCAAGGATTCTAGGTGTTTCCATATCTAGATGACTGGCTCCTTACTGCTAACACCGGACATCAATTGCTGAGAGCCAGGGACTATACCATCCAAACATGCTCCAACCTAGGTATCTCAATAAATTTTGAAAAGTCTGCATTGTCGCCTTGTCAGTCTTTAACCTTTATAGGCGCAAGATTAAATACGAAAGATCTGTCCGCAAGACTTCCAATAGACAGAGTGGCAGACATTCGCTGACACGTACAGGTATTATTAGGATGCAGAAAGATTCAGGTCAGATTCGTCCTAAAAACCTTGGGTCTCATGGCAGCAGCGATCATATTAGTTCCCCTGGCTCGTTTTCACATGAGGATTCTCCAGTGGATGCTTTTCACCCAATGGTCCTTTCAACAACTTCCTATGTCTCACAAGATAATAATCACGCAGTCATGCAAAGACCACTTGGCTTGGTGGATGGTCTCCCCATCAGTACCCCAGGGCAGACCATTTGTCCTTCCTCCTCCAGTTGCCACGGTGACCACGGATGCCTCCCTGATTGGGTGGGGGGGGGCATTTTCAGGGCAGGACTGTCCAGGGCACCTAGCAACCCCATGAGTACCACTTGCACATAAATGTCTTGGAGATGAGGGCGGTGCTTTTAGCGTTGCAAGCTCTTCAGAACTCTACCCACTGGGACCATTGCAATTCAAACAGACAATATGTCTGTAGTGTGGTACATCAACAAGCAGGGCGGAACCAAGTCCTATCCCTTATGTCGAGAAGCACTCAGACTATGGCAGTGGGCGATCTCCTCTCAAAGGTTTCTGACAGCAATGCACATCTCTGGGAAGTCCACCGTCATAGCGGACAAGCTAAGCAGAGTTATTCTGATGCCTCACGAGTGGTCTCTCAATCGGACAGTAGCGGACAAAATCTTCCGCAAATGGGGTCAGCCTTGCTGCGACCTTTTCACAACTCCTCTCAACAGCAAGTGCGACAGTTTCTTCACTCTCTTCCCTCTTCCCGGACACTCCCCCAGAGATGTTCTAGTTCACGATTGGCCCCAGGGACTTCTGTATGCATTCCCACCCTTTCCCCTAATTCCCAAACTAATTCAGAAAGCTACCATGCTGGGTTGCAGGATGATCCTCATTGCCCCCTACTGGCCTCAACAAATCTGGTTCCCGTTCCTGCATCGTCACCTTCTAGAGCAGCCTTGGAATCTGGACCCAGTTCCGGACCTCCTGATCCATCAGTCAGGCAGGCTGCATCAATCTCTTCAGTCTCTCAACCTCACTGCTTGGTTGCTCCACTTCCAACCTTAGCCTGGCTTCCCAGTATTTCCCATTCTGTGCGTGAGATTATCCTTTCTTCACACAAACCTACAACCAGGAAGACTTATGCTAGTAAGTGGAAATGTTTCTCTTTCTGGGCAGAGGCTAGAAATATAGATCCTTTTACGGCCCCTGTCCACACATTCTAGACTTTTTAGCAGAACTTTTTCAAGCGGGCTCATCTTCTGCCACCATTAGAGTTTAATTAGCAGCAATCTCAAATTTCCATACGGGCCTGTCAGATACCAGCATCATGTCCCATAAGCTCTCCAATGCCTTTCTTAAAGGAACAATTTTGCTCAGGCCTCCAGTGAGAGATCCCCCGCCTCCGTGGGACTTGAATTTGATCCTAGCTTCCTTGATACTGCCTCCCTTTGAACCAGCAGCTTCCTGTTCCTTGAAACTGCTTTCTTGGAAAACCCTCTTTTTGGTGGCCATTACTTCAGTGAGGAGAGTTTCTGAACTTCAAGCCCTATGTGTTCATCCTCCTTACCTAAATTTCCATAAGGATAGGGTTTCACTCAGGGCTAATCCTTCGTTCCTTCCTAAGGTCCCCTCTGAAAATAATTTGAATCAATCCATTGATCTACCAGTTTTTTTTCCAAATTATTCCAACAAAGCTGAACACAAATTACACCAGTTGGACGTTCATAGGCAATTACGTTTCTATTTGCATAGGACTGAGCAAATTAGAAAATCAGACCAACTCTTCCTGTCCTATGCGAAGGGTAAGCAGGGTCGACCAGTGTCTAAAGTCACCTTATCCAGGTGGTTGTCCTCTATTTTTACCCTTATTTATCAGTTGAGGAATAAAGAACTCCCTGCTAAACCTAAAGGCCACTCTACTAGGGCTTTAGTTACGTCGGTAGCCTTTCAAGCAAGACTAGCAATGGAAGCCATTTGCGTGGCGGCCACACGGGCCACCCCTCATACCTTCATTTCACATTATAAATTGGATGTGGCCTCTAGGAATAGAACTGATTTTGGTTCCACTGTGCTCAAGAGTCTGTTCCGATGAGCCACCCAGGACTAAGGTGCTAGGGACGCTGTCCCAACCAGCAAGAATGAAGGCGAGAGAGACAACTTAACATTAAGAAGTTATGTACCTACCATAACATTCCATGTTAGTTGTCTTCTTCTCGCCTTCTTTCTTGCGTCCCACCCTCCATCCCCCTAGCCTAGATAGACCGAGAAGAGTCCTCCTACGAGTCTTGTCAATGGCTGAGTCTTACCCGACTTATTTCCTCTATCTTTCTTTAGCCCTATAGCTGAAGTCTTGCTATTGGAACAGTTGTCCTCTTGTATTGTTATGGTGTTAGGTCTTCCAAACGAGATCTGGGGATCTAGCACCAGGCATTGTGGGATATAGGGAGGCCTCAAGCCAGTAGGTCTCGAGGTTTAGAAAATGGCTGAGTTGGAACCAAGGATTGGCTCCGAACCCAACCAGCAAGAAAGAAGGTGAGAAGAAGACAACTAACATGGAACGTTATGGTAGGTGCATAACTTCTTATTATTGTTTTGTTGTTGGTTAATGACATTAGAGAAGGAGAGGAGGGCTGAGGTTGTACTATGGAATGGTCTAAAGCCATGTTGGGTGTTGGCTAGAAGATTATTATGGATAAGATAGTTCAGGAGTTGATTGTGGATGCATTTTTCCATAATTTTAGCCAAGGATGACAGAATAGCTATGGGTCTATAGTTTGAAAGTTCAGTAGAGCTGCCCCCTTCATGGAGTGGGATGACATGGGATATCTTCTAGATGGAGGGAATAATTGCTTCAGTTATAGTTCTATTGATCAGGATAGTAATGTGGTATGCTATGGCATCTGCATCATTTTGTAGATATTCTGCAGGGAGGAGATCAGCCAACAGGGTGGTAGGCTTTAGTTTTTTAAGTAATTTCCAGACCAAAGATGTGCAAACTGGCTTGAAGTTAAAGGGGAGTTGGGAGCAGGGTGTAGTGGCCGGAGAATATGGGCATCCAGGGGATAATTGGTTAGCTAGGTTCTGGATGGTTGTTGTAAAGAAGCTATTAAAGGTATTGGAAATTTCTGATGGGGGGTTTTGGTTAGAATCCAAGGGGGTAGGAGTGGAGGACTGTCCTGGACTAAGTAGTTTGTTTATACCTACCCAAAACTTTTGTGGCTTGTTTTGGTGTTTTTCTTGTAGATGACAATAATAGTTTTTCTTGTCTAATGTGGTGGATTGTTTTGTTTCATTTCTTAGCTGTCTGTATCTAAGTTGCTCTATGGGTTTTTGTGTGGTCCTCGAAGTGGCCCAAGCCATATTTCTAACTAGCATTGTATGTCTGGTTTCTTTTGAGAGCCAAGGAGCAACTTTTGTTTTGGTTCTAATAGTCCGTGCTGGTGCATGGGTGTCAAGGATGGATAGGAATTTGGTATTAAAGTAATTTACTGCTTCTTCAAGTGGTAATTGTTTCAGAACTGATCAATTGCAAGATTTGAGTTCATTTTTCAAATTTGTGCAGTTGAAAATTCTTATTGTTCCTTATTGTTTTAAAAATGGACTGGTTGTGGATATCAGCTTTTTGCCTGATTAAATAGGTGAGGAGGTGATCACTTACATCATCAGGCAGGGTCCCACTCTTGCATTTGAGGGGATGGGTGTTAACAAGAATCCAATAAAGAATGCTTGCTTTATTGTTGGGTTTACTGATCCTAGTGGGGGAGGATATGACCTGTGAAAATCCATAAAGGTTTATGTGGTGAGTGGGGGGTTCTGAGGAACACATGTTCCAGTCTATGTTGAAGTCCCCAAGTACAATGGTTTCTTGGGGGTAATTGCTGAATAACTGATGTAGGATATCTTCAAGTGCATTTATGTTATTGCCTGGGGGAATATATACACAGAAATGAGATTTATAAATTTGTTCTTATTAATGTGGAGCTTAGTGATAAGAATTTCAGCATTGCCAAACAGGGATGTTTGCAGGGTATAATTGGACACTTCAAGCATGGATTTGTACAGAACAGCTACCCCACTTCCCTTTCTATTGGTGAGAAAGATGCTCCTCACCAAGATGAGATCTCCTTCTACACAAACAATACTTCAGTGATACAGTACATCAACAAGCAAGGAGGAACCTACTCTTACTCTCTGAGCTGACAGGCCATGAGGATGTGGTAATGGGCAATGTCTTTGCAGTGCTTTATAACTGCAAGTACATTCCAGGTGTGTTCCAGGTGGGACCAGACTTCTAGCAGAAAGGCATAGTCATGGTATTCTCATGTGTCATGAGTGGCCCCTCAATCCTACATTGAAAAGTGAGATTTTTAGCTGTGGGGGTCAGCCTTGATGAAACCTTTTTGCATCTCCCCACAACACCAAACGCAGCAGCAGCTACTTCACCCTTATCCCCCCACAGGGTGTTGCATGCTATTATCTTAGTTCAGAGGCAAGGAGAAAAAACACAATACAGATGGAAGAATGACACAACACACCAAGATGCAGATTAAATAGTTTATGAGAGAAAAATCACTGCTCTGAGGAACTTTATTCTTACTATAGCAACAGCTCTTTTTGGCCAAGATAGTCCTTAAATCAAACTATTAATCTGACAGGCACTGGTCATTAAACTTGCGTCCTAAGGGAAGGTTGACCACTTAACCAACCATCCTGACTTTTATACATTGGAGTAAAAAGGCCACATTTGCTGACTAATAATGACAGTTGAATTGGAATTTTCTAGAAATTTCTAGAAATTTAATTAGAAATAACATTTAGTTTTCTAACTTGTAAACAAGAGTTGGTGACATGCCAGAACACTGTGTTGTGTATCTTTGGTTCTTCCTTTTGCTTTTTTCCATGTACTGGCTGTCCTAATCTTGCAAGGCATATGCTCTTTTCTTGCCACGTGATCTATTTTAGGCCCTCTTCTGTTCTCCATCTTTATAAATGATCTATCTATTAGTATCCCTCAAGCTGTAACTATACAATACGCTGATGACTCCACATTAATATCCTCAGCTACAGGGCCTTCTGAGCTGCAATCCCTTACCCAAAATGTCTTTCAGCTTGTAGAAGAATGTTTTTTACAATGCGGTCTCCACCTCAACCCAAGAAAGACTAAACTACTTATATTTACTCCTACACAAAAATCTACCCCATTTCACTTCTCTATCAAATCCAAAAACGGCACAGTCATAACTCCTGATACTTCTACCAAACTCTTAGGAGTTACTATTGACCACAGCCTTAACTATGATACTCATATCAACTCCACAATAAAATCATTTAACCATAAACTAGGCTCCTTCTACAAAATTAAACCCTTCCTTATTCCCACAGCCAGAACTACTATTGCCCACACCCACCTTATCTCTGCTCTCTTTTATGCCTCTCCTATATACACTAATCTATCTAAAACTAACCTCAACAAGATTGCATTCTCCTACAATAGTATAGCCAGATTCGGCTCCTCGTTTAGAACCCACCACTGCCAAAACCTGAATCAACTGGGTTGGCTTGAACTGCTCAATTAGATTTTATTTCAAGAACTAATTATTACCCATAAAACCCTTTATTATCCAGGTAAAACACCAATTCTCACAAATCTTATCAGCCCATATAACAATCTTACAAATCTACGCTCAGCCAACAAACTACTGGTATCTATACATAAACCCTACAATAAAGCAGGTGATTCCCTCTTCTCTAATGCAGTGGGTAAAAGCTGGAACCTACTTCCTTCTGAACTTACCTCTCTCTCCTCTACTACACTTCTCAAAAAGAACCTTAAATTATATATAGCTAGCCACTGGCTCTGTCCCTGTACTAACCCAGAATCTAACTAGCCATTGGCTCTGTCCCTGTACTAACCCAGACTAAGATGTTCTCATCCTATTATCATTATCGTCTATTTCTCCCTTTGCTATTCCACCTCTACTCAGTTTTCACTACCTCTATGTTGGACTTATTCTACCCAAGACAGACATAATGAACTTCTTCCCTGTCGCTTTGAGTTACTACCCCTCAACTAATTTTCTCCCAACTCTGTTCTCTTTAAACTAGTCTCTCCTGCTGCTCCTTACTTAAAACTTTGTTCTGAAATCTCCTCATCCTTCTGAATACTTCCTTCCCACAGTGATTGAAAAATAAATAAATAAATAAATAAATAAAGGGGTGTCTTATTTTGTTCTACTTTCTTATATCATATATGCTTATTTTCCTTGTAGCATATGTTTTGTATGACTAGTATCTTTAATTGAAGTTTAATGTCTGGAAACTGAATTTTTAATGTGCTGTTTGTTTTATGTGAAGCTTTTCTCCCTGGGCCTCTACTGAAAATGGACATATATCCGGTTAGACTAGCCTGGTCAACAAATGTAAAATAAAATAAATAAATAAATACAATAAATATGGTAAGCCCCTCTTTTTAGCATACCATCTTAATAAACAAACTTTGGGTCAAAAGGTCACAGCATGATCTGCAGCAGCAATATGAAAGGATATGTTTTATACATTTTACATCTTACAAGCACATGTTCAATTACGCAGTAATACTCTACTGTCATTGGTGATCATTATATTATTTTATGCTCTGTTATGGGGCAAACTGGGCCCAACAAAATGGGACAGAATGCATGGGCCCTACACATGGGGGCAGTCACCCATGGATGCTCTGGTCCATCCTTGGCTACCTCGACATCTACATGCCTTTCCTCTTTTCCATTAATGGCAAAAGTCTTACTGAAAGTATCCCTGTGCAAGGCAGCAGCCATCCTCATAGCCTCCATCTCACCCAGGCAAATATGGTTCTTTAAGCTTTGGCTTCAAATGAAATGACCTCCATGGTCTCTGGAACCTCAACAGGATCTACTGTCTCATTTGTCCAACAAGCTTCACCTGGACATCTACTCCCTCTTGCTAACACCATGGTATCTCCATTTCCAGTGGCAGCCAATATCCCTGTTTTACCTTTGAAAGAAGTCCATATTTTAACTGGTTCTCAAAAAACAATATACTAGAATATTGTATAAAAAAAAGGTTTTAACTATGGACTCAATAAAAGTTTGGACCATTTCTCAGCTCTGATTCCTTCTATTCTGCAATTGTTAGCAGGTTGTTTTGACTTTGGTACCAGTTATTCCATGATTAAATTCATCTGCTTTTACTGTATTTGTGTTTCTTCCTACTTTATTACTTTATTTTGCTTTTGCGTCATCTTAAAAGTACTCAATTGTATTTATTACTGCTTGGTGTAACTAACAATGTTAAGTTGTCAATCTTGCCTTCATTCTTGCTGGATGGGTTCGGAGCCGATCCTCGGCTCCAACTCGGCCAATACTAAAGCTCGAGAGCTAATTCCACTGGCTCGAGGCTCCCCTATATCCCACAATGCTAGGCGGTAACTACCCAGATCTCGTTTGCCGCTATAGCTGACGAGGTGCTTTTCTACCGGCTCAGGCAGGTGAGTTAGACTTTTACCTTATTAGGTCCTTCTTAAAACCCCTTTTTAATTTTGATACCATAACTTTTAGTTTAATTAAAAATTTAAATATATCGACCCCTGTTTGTCGAGTCCCTTTTTCCATTCTTCCCTTATCTTGTAGGCCTTCGGCCCCCTTCCCTTCCCCTAGTCCTTTAGTGACTAAACTAGTTATTTTTTGTCAGGGCTTGTGTGTGTGTGTGTGTTTGTGGCTTTAGCCTTAATAATTTATTTTAATAGTTTTCTGTAAAGGGTGTGTCTGTAGTGTGTTTGTGTGTGTCAGGCACTCCTTTTTGCTATGTCAAAAGACAAGGTCTCAGGCTTCAAGACGTGTGACTTGTGCTGTCAGAAAATGTCTCTGACAGACGGTCACACTTCTTGTGTGTATTGCCTGGGGCTTTTGCACCTGCAGGACTCTTGTGCTGTTTGTCATGGGTTTAGCCCTAGAGTCCTGCAGGAACGCAAGAATAAACTGATCTTGCAGGGCTTATTAAAGCCTGAAGGCCCCCCGACTCAGTCTGTGTCGGGGAAGCCTTCAAAAACTTCCAAACAGTCGGCTCCAGTTCTAGAGTCGACTGCTGGAAAGACTAAGTCGGCTTCAACATCGCCTCCGGCTGGAGCTGATGTTTCTAAGCCTCATACTGTTACCTTGGCTCCGGCTGGAGCCGAGGCTGATAAAACTCCATCGGCTCTGATACTTTTATCGGAGCCACAGTCTAGGAAGAAGTCCAGATCCCCCTCTATCGGATCCGTGCATTCGGCGCCAGGATCTCCTCTTCTTTCGGAACGAAGTCACAAAACTCATTCCTCATGGTCTTCCAGATTATCTGACCATGATTTGCAAAGGGTAGTGAGTAGACTTCTCAAGTCCGAGGCACTGGCCCAAATGCTGCATAGCCCGACTCACCAGTCAGTGGCTATTTCCATTCCCCAATACATTCCTCCTCCGACTCCTTTGAGTTCGGAGCCAGGGCTTGTCGGAGCCTTGACTGTCAGTGCGTCGGATCCGATACCTTCCATTTCGGCTCCATCGTCTGCTCCGATCTCCTCCTTGGAGGGATCTCGGCGCTGGGCTTCCCTCGTCGGCTCCAAGGGGGCGAGTGGCATCGGACCCTTGTCCGACCCCGCTCTCCCTCTCGGGGCTTCGGCGTTGGTGAGTTCAGCTCCGACATCGGCTTCGGAGCCGTCCCTGTTGGTACCGGGGGAGGTCCTTGTCTCCTCGGAGTGGGGGCCTCGGGCCTTGCCTGACAGGGGTGCCTTCGAGGTCATGCGGAGCATGCTAGAACCTGGTTCTGCCCCACAGTCAGCTCCTTCAGCCCCTCCATCTACAGTGCCTGCGGTGATTTCTACTCACCCCCTTGTCTTAGACCGCAGAGAGCCAACTCCTCAAGTTTCCCCATTGGAAATTTCCTCCTCTTCCGAGGCCTCTCCTGACCCTGCAGGAGATCCCCCAAGGAAGAGGCAGTGCAAGAGGAAGCACATTGACTCCCCTGAGTATATCACCTCTGACACTGACTTAGAGGAATCCGAAGGTTCCCCTCGATCCCCCTCTGAGGATGTCTCCTTTGCTGACATCCTTGAGATCCTGAAACAGAGGGGGAACTGGCCAGCCCTTAACCCTTTGGAGGATGAGTCAGTGTATCTTGAGGCATTTGGCTCTCGCCCTTCTACCTCCTGGGTGTCCCTCCCTTTGACCCCTTATGGAAGTGGTGGCAGGAAGGCTTGGATGGCTCCTGACTCAGTGGAACCCACCCGAGGAGACCATCCAAATTTATTACTGCCCCCAGAGACAAAGATTTTTATCCAAAGGTGTCCCTGTTGATGCCATGGTGGTGGCTGCGCCACAAAGAAGGAGTTAGCTGATCCTTCGGTTCCTGTCCATCCTCCTAATAAGGAATCTAGGACCATGGACAGGTACGGCAAGTGGATGTTCTCATCAGCGACCTTTTCAATGCGGTCGCTGAACTACTTATGCCACTTCACTCGTCTCCAGAGATTTACTCAAGGATATGGGTGAACTGATAAAGGATCCTACAGCTGAGGGGTTCAAAGACACAATGAACTCCCAGTTGGCAACCCTGAATTCCATCGTTAACTCCTCCATGCGGCTGGTCTCATATGCAGCAGATGGGGCGAGTAGAGCCGCAGGCACAGGTGTTGCCTTACAACGTCACGCCTGGATGCGGCTATGCAACTTTGCGGACCCTTTCAAGGCGTCCTTCACCAATTCTCCCTTTGATGGATCATCCTTGATTGGTCCACAGGTGAAGGATACATTGACCAGGTTCGAGGTAGAAGGTAAGACTCTCTCTGCTGTAGGAGTCCGTTTTTCTACCCCTTCTAGACCCTATCCCAAAGGTCAAAGGGGAGGAAAGATGTGGTTCCGCAAACAATCCCAGGGAGTCTCATCTGATGCACAAGGCCGATTCCCCTCTAGAGGCAGAGGGGGGAATAATAAATAGACGCCGCGCTAGAGGCAGAGGAGGTCCACAAAACCAGGGTAGCAGAGATGACTGGCTCCTTACCACCACCACCAGACATCAGTTTCTTCTATCCTGGGACTTCACCATCCAATCTTGCCAAGCTCTAGGCATGTTGATAAATTTTGAAAAATCTGCCTTGTCGCCTTGTCAATCTATTATCTTTATAGGCGCCACCTTAGACACACTCAATCTTTCAGCCAGACTCACAGAGCAGAGGGTGTCAGACATTCAGAACCAAGTTTCCCTTCTCTTACAATGCAACAAAGTCAAAGCCAGACTAGTTTTGAAGGTACTAGGACTCATGGCAGCAGCTATTCCCCTTCTCCCCTTAGCTCGCTTTCACATGAGGATCCTCCAATGGATGCTGTATACTCAATGGTCCTTTCAACAGCTCCTGATGTCCCATACCATATTGATAACTCAATCATGCAAGAATCAACTGTCTTGGTGGATCACATCACCTCAACTTCTCCGAGGAAGACCCTTCACTCTCCCCCCCCAGTCGCCACGTTGACAACAGACGCCTCCCTGATCAGGTGGGGGGGGGCATTATCAGGGCAGGACAGTCCAGGGCACGTGGCAACCTTTCGAGTGCCACTTGCACATAAACGTCTTAGAGATGAGAGCAGTGCTTTTAGCGTTGCAAGCCCTTCACGACTCTCTTCCCACTGGGACTATTGCAATTCAAACGGACAACATGTCCGTAGTGTGATACATCAACAAACAAGGCGGAACCAGATCATACCCTTTATGTCAAGAGGCACTCAGACTTTGGCAATGGGCGATCTCTTCTCAGCGTTTTCTGATAGCAACGCACATTCCCGGGAAATCCAACATTATTGCAGACAAATTGAGCAGAGCAATTCTCATGCCCCACGAGTGGTCTCTAAAGAAATCAGTTCTAGAAGAAGTATTCCTAAGATGGGACCAGCCTTGCTGAAATCTTATTGCTACTCCCCAAAACAGCAAGTGTCACGACTTCTTCACTCTCTTCCCGTTACCAGGCCATCCCACCAGAGACGCTCTAGTCCACGATTGGCCCCGGGGAGTTCTATATGCCTTTCCCCCTTTCCACTGATATCTCAGCTAATTCAGAAAGCCATCGCCTTGAGAGTGACAATGATCCTCATTGCCCCTTACTGGCCTCGACAGATATGGTTTCCCTTTCTTCATCATTACCTTTTGGAGCAGCCTTGGCATCTGGACCCAGTACCAGATCTGATAACCCACCAATCGGGTCAGCTGCACCAATCTCTGCCTTCTCTAAACCTCACAGCGTGGTTTCTCCGATTCCAACCTTAGCCAGGCTTCCCTCAATATCTCGCTCGGTCCGAGATATCTTGATAGCCTCTCATAAATCTTCTACCTGGAAGATTTATAGTAGCAAATGGAAACGTTTTTCCTTTTGGGCAACATAAAAAAACATAGATCCCTTTACTGCACCTATCCAGTCTATTTTAGACTTTCTAGCAGAACTCTTTCATTTAGGATCTTCTGCATCAACCATTAGAGTTCAATTGGCTGCCATATCAAATTTTCATGTTGGTGTTTCAGAGTCTAGCATCATGGCTCACAAACTCTGTAAAGCCTTTTTAAGGGGCGTATTTCTTCTCAAACCTCCAATCAAAGATCCCCCGCCTCAATGGGATTTGAACTTGGTTCTGGCATCTTTAATTCTTCCCCCCTTCGAGCCGGCGGCTTCATGTTCTCTGAAGTTGTTTTCTTGGAAGACACTTTTTCTGGTAGCTATAACTTCAGCGAGAAGGGTATCCGAACTCCATGCTCTGTGCAGTCGTCCTCCTTACTTAGTTTTTCACAAAGACAGGGTATCCCTCCGTACTAATCCATCCTTTTTGCCTAAAATTTCTTCTCAAATAAACCTAAACCAAGTTATTGATCTCCCCGTCTTTTTCCTTAACTATTCAAACAGGTCGGAACAAAAGCTACATTTTTTGGATGTTCATCACCAACTTAGATATTACTTAGACAGGACTAAACAATTCAGGAAATCTGATCAATTGTTTCTGTCATATGCAGAAGGCAAATTGGGCCTTCCAGTTACTAAAGTATCCCTCTCTAGATGGCTCACCTCTACAATTACCTTCATCTATGAGATCAGACATCAAAAACTACCCTCAAGACCTAGAGCTCATTCAACTAGGGCATTAGCCGTAGCTTTTCAGGATAGGCTGCCAATAGATTCCATTTGTGCAGCAGCCACCTGGGCTTCTCCTCATACATTCATTTCACATTACAAATTGGACATGGTTTCCAGAAGCCATGCCAATTTTGGTTCCACTGTTCTCAAGAGTCTGTTCCGATAGGCCACCCGGGATAAGGTGCTAGGGACGCGGTCCCATCCAGCAAGAATGAAGGCGAGATTGACAACTTAACATTAAGAAGTTATGTACCTACCATAACGTTCCATGTTAGTTGTCTCCTTCTCGCCTTCTTTCTTGCGTCCCACCCTCCTTCCCTCAAGCCTGGACAGACCGACTGGAATTCATTTTGTGTTTTTCTTCTGGAAGTTGTCATTCCCACATGTTCTTCCACCTCTTCTATCCTTACTGAGGTCTGCCATTCTTTTACACAGATTGTTTTGAGGTGGGATTCCCTACTCCATTCTATGGAGACTAGGATTGCTTGGTATAACTATCAAATGAGATCTGAGTAGTTACCGCCTAGCATTGTGGGATATAGGGGAGCCTTGAACCGGTGGAATTAGCTCTCGAGCTTTAGTATTGGCCGAGTTGGAGCCGAGGATCAGCTCCGAACCCATCCAGCAAGAAAGAAGGCGAGAAGAAGACAACTAACATGGAATGTTATGGTAGGTACATAACTTCTTATTCTAAGTCTTTTGGTTTAAGCACTTGGGCTTCAAACCAGTTGTTTTGCATTAAGAAAGTTTGTGGTCTGCACTGTTGTGGCAGGACAGGTAGCTTACATCCTTCTAAGTTGGGAACTGCTGATTGAAGGCTCAGTGTCTGTTATTCTAAAAGTGTACTAGTTCTGGTTTAGCACTTGGGCTTCAGGCCAGTAATTTTACATTAAGAAGGTTTGTGGTCTGCACTCTTGTGGGAGGAGAGGCTGGACTCTGCCCTTCTGAGCTGGGAATTTCTGGTTAAAGGCTTATAGTGCCTGCATATTTGAACTGTTTTTTGCTGAAATTGGTGCACCTTGTTTGCTGTAGCATAGACTAGATCCAGGCCTGCTGAATCTAGCTTTGTTTGTATAACTTGAGCACTAATCCAGGCCTTCTTAAAAGTATTCTATTGTATTTATTACTGCTTGGTATAAACCTGATTAAAGTGTAGCTATCATTCTAAGCCTTTTGGTTTAAGCACTTGGGCTTCAGACCAGTTGTTTTACATTAAGGTTTGTGGTCTGCACTGTTCTGGCAGGGCAGGTAGCTTACATCCTTCTAAGTTGGGAACTGCTGATTGAAGGCTCATTGTCTGTTATTTTAAAAGTGTATTAGTTCTGGTTTAAGCACTTGGGCTTCAGGCCAGTTATTTTACATTAAGAAGGTTTGTGGTCTGCACTCTTGTGGGAGGAGAGGCTGGACTCTGCCCTTCTGAGCTGGGAATTTCTGGTTAGAGGCTTATAGTGCCTGCATATTTTAACTGTTTCTTACTGAAATTGGTGTGCCTTGTTTGCTGTCGCATAAACTAGATTCAGGCCTGCTGAATCTTGCTTTGTTTGTATAACTTCAGCACTAATCCAGGCCTTCTATTTTGGAGAAGGTTCCCCTGCAACCCAGTGGCAGGAGTGTGCAGTTAGAACTTGTCTGATTGAAGACTACAGGAACAAGGCTCAGTTTTGAGATTTTTTTACTGGTTAATTGGGTAATTTGTTTATAGATAGGTTCATAGGTTCATAGATTAGTACTAAGCTAACTGCTCTTGTGAGCCATTTTAAGCTTAGCCAATTATCCCTTGTGAGACTCAAACCCTGCACCTTGTGTTTGTAAGGCAAACACCTTAACCATTAGGCCACCCTCCCAACATTAAAAGCCTTTTCTGATTGCTTGTAGTCATCTAAAGCTGTTTTAAGTGTATTTTTACTGTTTTTACCTTATCTTTAAAAAAAAAATGTTTTCCTTTTTTCTCACCTTTCTAAGCTAGTATAGTCCAGTTTTCAGGCTAGTGCTGAATTCAGGGCTGTGTTACAATTTTCTGAGTTGCCCATACCTTACTTGGATAGAGGGAGATTTCTTTATTCACCTGTGAGAGAGGGAGCTTTGAGCAGCTATCTGTCCCTGGAGGAGTGGTTCCAATACAGAAGTTAGTAGTTTATAAGCCATTTTGGGCTAATTCCTATCTCTTTCATTTCCCTACTGTAAAAACCACATTTGCATGGTTTTGCACATCCAGGCAGCACCAGTTAGCTAGGGCTAAATTATTCCCGGCTCCACCAAGTCTCCTCTTCAGTTTTTCCCTTGAAAGTAGTCTAACTCTCAACCTAAGCACTTAAAAAGCATCCTACAGTCCAGCACTTGCTCAGACCTAATAGCAAGCACTAATATACCCCAACACTTGATTGCCCAGCAGGGTAAGGCTCATTATTCATCCCTCACCAACCAAGCGACTAAGCAGCTCACCCTACTATTCAGGCATAACCAAAGGGCAATTTCAGGTATACTCTCCAGTCCAGGTGATAAACCTGGGTATCCTCAGGCAATGTTACAACTGCCTCATGTACTCAGATAACCCTCTCATCCTACCACAAAACATTAACATGTGTGAGAGATGCAATTATATAGCTAAATTGGAGGCTAAGCTCTCTCCACCCAAGACTGGAACAGGCAGTCATGAGGAGAAGGTTAACACTTGCACCACACCTCCAGCCTCATATAGCCATACTAAACCAGTACTGGCAAAAAAATACACATACATACAAAAAAATCATACTCGGAGGCTTTAAATAAAAACCTGCAAAAGCATCAGAGACCTCTAAAGCAGACACCCAAAAAACCTGCACCTCCCTTCACAAACCAGACAACACATAAAACACAAAATCAGTGTGCCACACAATCACAGCCCTTAAGGCGAAATAACATACCTAACACACTAGTAATAGGACACTCTATAGTCAGGCACACTGATGTCCCACTCACTAGGCTGGACAAGGAGAAGGTTACTGTTAGCTGCCTGTTGGGAGCCAGAATCCTCCACATAACACAAGCACTCAGGTCCCTCCAGAATAAGTACAAATATGACTGTCATTGTTCATGTTGGTGTGAATGACCTGAGACATACCTCCCTGGACTACTTGAAAAGAGACATGGAAGAGCTCTCTGATCATGTAGCCCAGGTGGGTATGACCCTGACCCTAAGTAGCATCCTGCCCTCACCAAGAATGATACCACAGTATAAAGAAAAAATGATAAATTTCAACAATTGGCTAAGCTTCTGGTGTCATTCAAAGGGGATCCAGTGTCTGTCAGCCTGGGACGACATGCTCGACAAGCCTCATTGCTTCACAAGAGATGGCTTGCACCTGTCACCCCTAGGCTTTTGAATACTGGCCAAGGCTCTTGCTGCCCCCATTGTGCCTTTTTTAGGCAAGGCTCAAAAGTCAAACCCACCTCTATAAACAGCACAAATAAAAAAATGAAGGTTATGCTACTCAACGCCAGGAGTTTAAATCTCAAAATGCATGCGCTCGAAGCACTCCTCAGTATGGAGAACGTCGACATCTGTGCAGTAACTGAATCCTAGTTCAAGGCTCCACAGAGCACCCCAGCACTACCAGGCTACAACTCATACCACACATTTCAGCCACAGAACATGGACTGAAACAGAAAAGGAGGGGGTGTATCCATATTCATCAAGGATACCTACACCTCCAGGTTAGTGGCGCAGCATGATACCTCTGAGATCATCCATGTGCAACTAACATCAAGCAAATCTGCAATGCAAATTGTGGCCTGCTACAAATCAACCTCCATGACTCAGGACCACCACTCCGCCTTGCTGGAGACACTGGAAAACATGAAGGTCGTACCGAACACCCTGATATTGGGCGATTTCAATTACCCTACCGTTAACTGGGAAAACTACTCAAGTACAAACTCCCAGGTCCAGCTCTTCCTGGAATTTATCAACTCAAATGTCCTGGATCAGCTGGTAAACTCCCCTACCAGAGGTGAAAACATATTGGACCTGGTCATCACCAACATGGGCGACAGGTGTTCCGCACCGGAGGTCAACCTGTAA
The DNA here is from genome assembly GCF_019279795.1 of Protopterus annectens. Lineage (NCBI taxonomy): Eukaryota > Metazoa > Chordata > Ceratodontiformes > Protopteridae > Protopterus > Protopterus annectens. The sequence goes on from NC_056747.1 coordinate 1,364,302,847, forward strand.
CTGGTTAGATCAGACCATAAACTAATCACTCTAGATGCCCACACCACACCACCATCCCCAACCAAGGAAACCACAGTGAAAAACTTTTCTATAGCAAACTTCACCTTACTTAAGGCAGATGTGGTATGTTTCACAGCCCCCATGCTAAAGGATAACAGTGTCCAAGATGCAGGAACCTTTACAAATGCACTCTATGACCACCTACAAGGATGCATGGATTGTGCCATCCCTAGCAAAACCAAGACTCACTCCCCTAAGAGAAGGAAGCCAGTCTGGTGGACCTCTGCCATAAACAGGCTATACAATAGAAGGAGGAAACTAGTTCAGTAAAAAATCAAATCCCAAGAAGGAAAGATATCCCTGATCAGTGTCAGTAAGAAACTAAGGTCCCTAATAAAATCATCCAAGGCTAACATCGAAAGAAAAATAGCCAAGGATTCAAAAGATAACCACAAAGCCTTCTTTAGCTATGTCATTAATCTAAGTGGCAACTCACAAATATGCTCTGAGCTAGTGCAAAATAGCACAAAATATACTAAACCTACTGATATTGCCAACATCCTGGCAGATAGATTCAGTGCAAACTTCACCCCCCCTTTCACCCCCAAAAGGGCCCACAACAATACTGGAAAAGTGTAGTGTCCCGGAAATCATAGATGCACAGGTGAAAACAGCCCTTTCAAAAGCCAAAAGCACAGCGTCAATGGGGCCAGATGGTGTCCCAGGCTGTGTCTTGCATGAACTACAGAACAAACTGACCCCACACCTAATCACACTGTTCAACCTCAGCCTCTCCACAGGCTACGTGCCCATAGAATGGCACACAGCAACGGTTATTCCGCTCCATAAAGGAGGGGCCACAAGTGACCCGGGTAACTATTGCCCCATAAGCCTGACTAGCCTGGTCTGCAAGGTTATGGAGCTCATCATCATGGAACTCATTAACAAAGACATTGGAAACCTCCAGACACTTGATCCGACCAAGCTCGGCTTTGTTAAGGGCAGATCATGCCTACTAAACCTGGTTGACTTCTTTGAGACAGTCACCAAGGCCATAGATGAGGGGAAGGTGGTTCACACAGCCTACCTTGAGCTCACCAAGGCTTTTGACACCATACCCCACTCGGGAATTATAGAAAAACTCACCAGCCTGAACATAAACCCCTGTGTCACGAGATGGGTTGCCAACTGGCTTACAGACATAACTCACACAGTAAGAATAGCAGGCTCCAGATCCGATTCTAAACCAGTCACAAGTGGTGTCCCACAAGGCACGGTCCTGGGACCCCTGCTGTTTGGCATATACTTCTCAGAAGTACAGGCAAACACAGGAGGACTATGGCTAATCAAGTTTGCCAATGACTGCAAACTGAGAGTCATAATTGACTCTCCGGCTGACACGGACATTCTCCAAAAGGCCCTTACTGAGACGGACACCTGGTGTCAAAGTCATGGTCTCAAGCTAAATGCCAAAAAATGCATAGTCATCCCATTTGGGAAAAACAAAACACCCATGAATTACCACATAGGTGGCAGCTCCCTTAATACAGAAGAGGTAATAAGAGATCTGGGGACCCAGGCAGATAGTAATCTCTCCTTTGATAATCATATTGCCAAAGCAGTTAGGAAATCCTTCTATGTAGCCCATCTAATTACTAAAGGGTTCGCATCTAGAAATAAAGAGATTATAGTGCCCCTCTTCTCATCACTCATCAGACCCATCATTGAGTACAATGCCCCATTCGGGATGTACCTCACAAGACACCTCCAACAGCTGCAAAGACCACAAAAGTACCTCACCAAGAGGATTACTGGCCTCAAACATATGTCCTTTGCAGCCCAATTGGAAAAACTCTGGCCATACTCAGTGGCATATCACTTACTCAGAGGTGATCTCTGCCTGACTTACAAAGCTATGTCCAACTTAGAAATGATGGACATGCTCCACCTAAAAAAATCCAAGTCACTGCGAGCCACCCGCTCTAGTGAGCTAAACCTCGCCACAACAATAAATAGAACATGCTGGAGGGATAGATTCCTGTCACAGAGACTCCCCGTGCTTTGGAACAAAATTCCTAACTACATTAGGCAGAGCCCCTCACTAACACTCTTCAAGAAAAACCTTGACGAGTGGATGGGTAACAGAAAATACACCCCTGGGATCACTTCATTGGCTCTTCTTGACAGAGAATCAGTTAATTAATCAATGGGGTGGCGAAAGCTGACACATTCTGGCTAGGCTTATAAATGCCCTCGTGCAGATAGCCTAGTACCTACCTATGAACATATGAACCTACCTACCTATAATGTCCAGCTAGCCATAATTTTGAAGTACATCCAGTTCTAGATGCTAGTTCTGTAGCCTCACTTAAGATTTGTAAGGCCTTTTTAAAGGGACCCTTTCTCCTGAGACCACCCATTAAAGACCCTACTCCACCATGGGATCTTACATTAGTACTTCATGCTCTAATGGAGCTCCATTTGAGTCTGCTTCATCTTCCTCCTTAAAGCACCTCCCCTGGAAGACTTTATTCCTAGTTGTGATTACCTCTGATAAAAGGATTTGTGAGCTGCATGCCTTGTCTTGCAAATAACCCTACTTGATTTTCTATAAAGACAGAGTTTGTCTCAGACCTAACCCTTTGTTTATTCCCACAGTAACCTTAGACACATCATTGATTTAATTTATGCATTTGCCTATTTTCTTCCCCAGTCAGGTTAACAGAGGAGAGCACCAAATGTATATCTTTCAATTAAGGTTATAGCTCCATAGAACAAAACCTATAGGGGAAAATGACCAACTTTTCATTTCATTTTCAAAAGCCAATCAAAGAGCCAATGTTTCCAAAGTCACCTTATCTAGATGGCTTTCACATTACATCTCTTTTAATTACTATCCCAAAGTAATGACATTACCATCTAAACCTGAAGCTCTTTCTACAAGATCCATTTCACCTTCTAGGGTTTATTTCAAGCATTCTACTGTGCATGATATTTGTGCTGTAGCAGCTTGATCAGCAATGCACATCTTCATCAAGCATTATAAACTTGAATTTGTTTCAAAGTCCCCTTCCCTTTGGTTTCACCATTCTCATGTGTATGTTGCCATGATGCCACCTGGGAAGAAAGTAGCTGGTGATTCTGTTGCAACCAGCAAGACAGCTACTGGGAACAATATAAGATCCAAAGTTATGTACTTACCATAATGATAGATCCTTATTGTCCCTCTCCTTCAGTCTTGATACCCTGTCCACCATCCCCCTACCAAACTGACACTTTCCTTTCTGAAGGTACTTAGTAAACCTAAGCCTAAAGTATTCCTCCTCACTAATTTTTTACCAGTACTTTAGTAATCTATACATGGTAAACTTGATCTGAGAGGTGAGTGGGACCATAGAGCATTGTGGTAGATGGGGGACCTTGAGTCCTGGAGAAACCCTTTCTTTATTGGATAATGCATCCATCAAACTGGACAGATAGAGATGATAAGGATCTATCCTTATTGGTTATGGTAAGTGCACGGCTTTTCTTTTATGCACACCCATTCTCCAAAACATTTTTTACTACTAAACCTTAGTTGTCTGTGACTGAACCTGTCACCTAGCCACTTTGTGTTTAAGCATGTTCATCATTAGATCACTGCTGCAGTACCTTAAGCTATGGTATGTACCTGCCAAGGATCAGACAACAAGCCAGCTTCCAAACCTCTAGGGCATCTTCCATGCATCTGTATGTCCATTTAGGCATGCAAGTATTCCAACAGAAAAGTAGACATACCTGCACCAAAATTCAGAACTTTCTTGCCATTGAAGCTACCAGTAAGACTCACTCTTAGGTTCAGTGGTCAGCTAGTTTTACCAACTGGGCAGATAAGTGTCCTGTTGGGATTTCTTTTCTATTTCTTGTGTAAAAAGTGTAACTTTTTTGTAATTTACATCTAAGTGAAGAGGAAAGTATTTGTGTATTAAACAGATACCCTATAAAGACTACCACATGGTCTGTCCTTTTCGCTTGGGGGACGAGCACAACATACAATCCTTGAGTATCTGTAATTCTTTAACTTGGGTTTCAGTTCTTCAAACATCCTCTCTCCAGTCCCCAGGAAGAGAAAAGTTTCTAGAGAGGCTTCTGTTTCCATTCCAGAACCTTCTCTGCCTCAGTTTTAACAGGCAACTGCATTGTGGTCAAGTCTGATTTCTCAGAATGCCCTTTGACTTTTTAAACTCCTCTGGTGTTGCTCCTCACAAAACTACTAAGAGCCAAGAGACAGGCACATATTTCTGGGCTGCCCATACATCTTCTTTGGTGAGAACCATTCTTGCTGAGACAAGAGGAGAAGATGGACATCCAACCTTAAAAGAGCCAGTCTGAGGAACTGGATACCACTGGAAAATAAAGCATGTCAGCACGCACTTTTTTGACAGAGACTCTTAGGAAGAGAACTCATAAGCTCAAGCATTCATCCACTTTTTCAACTACATCTTCCAATAATCTAGCAGAAAAAAAGGAAAGAGCTCACTAACTCGATTATTTTTTAATTAATGCTGAGATATAAGAATGCTGAGTACCTGATTAAGTGTTTAGAAGAATCAATGCTAAGAATAACTGTAGAAAACTATTTAAGACCCAACAACAAAAAGTCAAAGACTACTAACCAGGCTGTCAGACACTCACCATAACTATTCAATAGAAAAAGAATACTAAGCTGAAATAAAGCTGAAAAGTGTGAGCACTTAGCTGTGCACTTAAGGATCATCTATAACCAATGGTGGCAAACAAGATCTGAAGACAGGGTACACAGGATCCTGCAGCTGTTCAGCAAAGAGCTGTTCAAGCTTCAGCTTTGGTACAAGAGATGGCTTTCAGTAATTTAGAGGAAAATATAAATCAACTGAAATAACAAAAGGCTAGATAAAAATAGAGGATGCTTTAACTAGCTGTTCAGATGAACTGATAAAACTTCAAAAATCAGAGGCTAAGAATGAGGCTTCTCAAGAAAAGCTGTTTCAAAAACAATAGAATTAGGAGACAGTGCATGAAGAGAAAACCAGAAATTTTCTGATGTACCACAGAAACTGAAAGGAACAGACTTTATTAAGTTTATAAAAGCATAAATAAGCAACTGGACTGGTGTTCCACAGCAGTACTTGTTAACTGAAAGGTCACATTAAGAGTATGCTCCAAACCTGGCCACAAGAAAGCAGACAAGACCTATATTAGTAATGATGTGATCATATCATCAGGAAGACTTGATCCTGAAGAAACTGTGTTCGAAGGTAAAAGTATTAAACAGTAGACAGTAGATGTTTGTGGGAAAATGACTATTCACTGTACACCAGGCAGAAAAGAAGGGAATTTATTGCAGCAGTCAGAGAATGTCAAGCGGCAGGTGTGAGGTTCATGTTGCCATATCCAGCTGTCTACAGAGTATTTTTTTGTAGAGACATAAAGACATTTTTTGCAAGCTAAGGAGGAAATAAAAAAAGTTTATCCAACAATGACCCATTAAATAGAAAAGGAATCTACTTTTCATTCTTCTGACAGTAAAGCTCATATGGAGACTTTGCCAATGAAACCTTTTCCAATGTTCCAAAGGAAAATTCTTGAGACAGAAAAAAGCACAGCAATTGACTAGAATAATCGAGAGTACATTGGACTTGAATCAGAATCTGGTTTTTGGAGATGGAGATGATCAGGAAGAATACCAGCAACAGTGAAATTAGTGAATAAATGAGAGACAACAAAGCATCAGTCACATCTGTGAAATATGGTGTTGCAACGAAAAGTGGCTGAGAAAAGTCTGGACTTTTCTTGAGTTTGTTAAACTTGTGGGCTGGCTGTAAAGCATATACCCCACATTGCCGTTAACATTTAAAAGGACAACTAAAGGAAAAAAGAAACAGCTATAAATAAAACAATGTTTGATGTTAAGTTGTCAATCTCGCCTTCATTCTTGCTGGATGGGTTCAGAGCCAATCCTCAGCTCTGACTCAGCCTATACCAAAGCTCGAGAGCTATTTACTGGCTCAAAGCCCTCCCTATATCTCACAATGCTAGGCGTCCAATACCCAGATCTTGTTTGCCGCTTCAACTGCGAGGTTGCGTGTTTACCGGCTCCAGGTCGTATAAAACTTTTTTACTAAGTTTATTTAGATATAAATAGCTAATTTCTTGTTATATATTTTTCTTTTAGTGTCCCCTTTCTGATCCCTTGAGAAATCCCATTTAGAAACTCTCTTTGCTAGTAGTTTTCAGAGTTTCTCCCCCCCTCCCCCACTCTTTAGGGTAGAGTTAGTTTTTTCTTATATATATTTATATTTCTACTAGTCTTGTTAACTGTTTTTTTATAATAGTATTATTACTCTTTTTACTACTATATTATTGTAGTGTTAGTTCTAATGCGTGTGTGTGTATATGTAGTATGTTAGGCACTAGTTACTTAGTTCCTTGGTACCCTGTTATAGTGCCATTATGTCTAAGGATACTAAGGTCTCAGGTTTCAAGAAGTGTGACTCGTGCTGTCAGAAGATGTCTCTGACAGACGGTCACACTTCTTGTGTGTATTGTTTGGGCCCCCTACACCTGCAGGAATCTTGTTCGGTCTGTCATGCCTTCAGTCCGCAAGTCCTGCAGGAGCGTAGGAACAAACTTATTTTGAGGGGCTTACTTAAGCCTGAAGGGTCCCCGACTAAGCCTTCATCGGGTAAACCCTCCAAGCCCACCAAACTGTCAGCTCCCTGTTCGGAGCCATCGCCAAGCGAAGCTGCTGCCTCCTCGTCTGTTCTGGCTGGAACCTACGCTTTGAGATCTCAGTCGGCTCCTCTTGTAGTGTTGGAGCCTTCTCTGAGCTGAAAACGCTCGAGATCTCCCTCTTTGGAGTTTGTTCGTTTGGCTCTGAGATCTCCGTTACTACAGTCGGAGCGGAGCCATAGGTCACATTCCTCTCGGTCTTCCAGGCTTTCTGATCACGACCTCGAGAGGGTGGTCAGTAGACTCCTAAAGTCGTAGGCACTTGCCCAAATGTTATCTAGCCCTTCTCAACAGACTGCGGCTATCCCTGCATCTTCAACAATTCCTCCTCCGACTCTTCCATTATGTTCGGAGCCGGAGCTCGTTGGGGCTCGAATCGTCGGTACGTCGGAGCCGATACCTCACATTTCAGCTCCTTTGTTGGCTCCAATCTCTTCATTGGTTCCGTCCGTGGAGGGATCTGGGTGCCAAGACTCCCTTGTCGGCTCCGAGGGAGCATGTGGCATCGGACCCTTGTCTGACCCCGTTCTCCCTCTTGGTGCCTCAGCGCAGGTGAGCTCGGCCCTGACATTGGCCTTGGAGCCATCACTCTCGGTGCCGGGAGGTGTTCTCATCTCTTCGGAATGGGGACCTTCCTCTTTGCCCAATAGGGGCACCTTCGAGGTCATGAGGAGCGTACTGACTCCTGGGTCTGACCCACGATCGGCTCCTTCAGCTCCTCCCCCCATGGTGCCTACGTCGGTCTCTGTTCACCCTCCTGACCCTAAGCGTGGAGGACAGATGCTCCAGGTAGCCCCATTGGGTGTGTCTTCCTCTTCTGAGGCCTCCCCTGATCATTCAGAGGAGCCCCCTCGGAAGAGAAAATGTAAGAGGAAACATGTTGACTCCCCCAAGTCAGTCACCTCAGACACTGATTTGAAGGATTCGGAAGGGTCCCCAAGGTCCCCCTCTGAGGATGTCTCCTTTTCAGACATCCTTGAGATCCTTAGGCAGAGGGGGAACTGGACTGCCCTTAACCCCTCCGAGGACGAGTCGGTGTACCTGGACGCATTTGGTTCTCACCCCTCCACCTCTTGGGTGTCTCTGCGTTTCGACCCACTCATGGAAGTGGTGGCTCAGAAGGAGTGGACGGCCCCGGACACAGTGGAACCAACTCCCCGTAGGCCCACAAAGTTTATTACAGCCCCGTCTGACAAACAGTTTCTTACGAAGGGTGTCCCTGTTGATGCCATGGTGGTTGCAGCAGCCACAAAGAAGGAGTTGGCTGATCCTTCTGTCCCTGCCATCCACCTAATAAAGAATCTAGGACAATGGACAGGTACGGGAAGTGGATGTTTTCTTCAGCGACCTTTTCCATGCGGTCGCTGAACTATCTGTGCCATTTCACCCACCTTCAAAGGGATATCCTTAAGGAATTGGGTGATACACTTCAGGATCCATCTGCTGCAGGTTCTCAGGAAAAGATTAACTCCCAGCTGGCAACCCTTAACTCCATTGTTAACTCCTCCATGCGGCTAATTTCTTATGTAGCCAATGGGGCGAGTAGGGCCACAGGCACAGGTGTAGCCTTGAGATGACATGCCTGGATGTGGTTGTGCAACTTTGCTGACCCCTTTAAGGCGTCCTTCACCAACACCCCCTTTGATGGTTCGGCTTTGTTCGGACCACAGGTGAAGGATACACTTACCAGGTGCGAGCAGGAAGGTAAGACTCTCTCTGCCGTGGGAGTCCATTTTTCCACTCCATCTAGACCATACCCGAAAGGTCAGAAGGGTGGAAAAATGTGGTTTTGCAAACCCCAGGGAATCATGCCTAATGCACGTGGCGAGTTTCCCTCCAGGGGCAGGGAAGGGAACAATAATAGACGCCGCCCGAAGGGCAGAGGGGGTCCGCAGAATCAGGGTAGCAGGGAATCTTTCTCTGACAAACCCTTCCAGCACCCCTGAGGGGCTGCCCGACTGTCCACCTTCGGAGGCAGTCGGGGGAAGGTTGTCACTGTACCCAGAAGCCTGGCAACTCCTCACACAAGACAAATGGGTACAGTCTATCATATCCGAGGGTTACAAAATTCCCTTCGTCCACACCCCTGTACAAAGAAACAGATCCCTTCCAGATGTCCCACCCATGCTAAGGGATCAGGCAGTACTAGAAATTTCAAAACTGCTAAAAAAGAGGGCCATCCAGCCAGTCCCAGCAGACCAGCAAGGATCCAGAATTTACTCCAAGTTCCTTTTGGTACCGAAAAAGACAGGGGACTGGAGACCCATTCTGGATCTCAGCAGACTGAACAGGTCTATACAAAGAACAAAGTTCCGGATGGTCACGCTTCAGTCCATTCTACCCTTTTTGGGTCAGGAAATTGGATGTGCTCTATAGACCTTCAGGATGCGTACTACCATATCAAAATGAACAGGCGCTCCAGAAGGTTTCTCCACTTCCATCTGGGAGCCAGTCACTATCAATTCAGAGCCCTGCCCTTTGGTCTCACCACAGCCCCCAGGGTGTTCACCAAATGCATGGCAGTAGCTACGGCTCATCTGAGATGACGGGGATTCCAAGTGTTTCTATATCTCGACGACTGGCTGCTTACTGCTTCCATCAGGCATCAACTTCTGCGAGCCAGGGACTATACCATTTAGACTTGCACTGAGCTAGGTATATCAATAAATTTCGAAAAGTCTACATTGTCACCTTGTCAATCTATAACATTTATAGGCGCAGAAATAAACACAAAAGATCTGTCTGCAAAATTTCCTCCAGACAGAGTATCAGACATTCGCCGACATGTGCAAGTACTACTAAAGTGCAAGACGATTCAGGCCAGATTTGTACTAAAAACATTGGGTCTTATGGCAGCAGCGATCATTCTAGTCCCCCTGGCTCATTTCCACATGCAGATCCTTCAGTGGATGCTTTTGACCCAATGGTCCTTTCAACAGCTCCCAATGTCCCACAGGATAATGATCACTCAAACATGCAAAGACCACCTGGCTTGGTGGATGGTCTCCCCTACAGTTCTCCAGGGCAGACCATTTGTTCTACCTTCTCCTGTTGCCACGGTGACCACGGATGCCTCCCTCATTGGGTGGGGGGGGGGCATTTTCAGGGCAGGACTGTCCAGGGCACTTGGCAACCCCTAGAATACCACCTGCATATAAACGTCTTGGAGATGAGAGCGGTACTTTTAGCGTTGCAACCTCTTCAGGACTCTCTACCAATCGGGACTATTGCAATTCAAACAGACAATATGTCTGTAGTGTGGTACATCAACAAGCAGGGCGGAACCAGATCCTATCCCTTATGTCGAGAAGCACTCAGACTCTGGCAGTGGGTGATCTCTTCCCAATGGTTTCTGATAGCAATGCACATCCCCGGGAAGTCCAACGTCATAGCAGACAGGCTGAGCAGAGCCATTCTCATGCCTCACGAGTGGTCTCTCAATCAGTCAGTAGCGGACAAGATTTTCCGCAGATTGGGTCAACCTTGTTGCGACCTTTTCACAACCCCTCTCAACAGCAAGTGTGAAGACTTCTTCACTCTATTCCCCTCCCCGGCTATTCCCCCAGAAACGCTCTAGTCCACGATTGGCCCCGGGGTCTTCTGTATGCATTCCCTCCCTTTCCCTTAATTCCCAAACTGATTCAGAAAGTGACCACTTTCGGTTCCAGGATGATCCTCATTGCCCCTTTCTGGCCTCAACAAATTTGGTTCCCATTCCTGCATCGTCATCTGTTGGAGCAGCCCTGGAGTCTGGACCCAGTGCCGGACCTGTTGGTCCATCAGTCAGGCGGGCTGCACCAATCCCTTCAGTCTCTCAACCTCACAGCTTGGTTGCTCTACTTCCAACCTTAGCCAGGCTTCCACAGATTTCTCAGCCAGTACGTGAAATCATCCTTTCTTCACATAAATCTACTACCAGAAAAACCTATGCTAGTAAGTGGAAACGTTTCTCCTGCTGGGCAGAGACCAGGAATATAGATCCTTTTACAGCCCCTGTCCACACTGTTCTGGATTTTTTGGCAGAACTTTTTAGAGCAGGTTCCTCGTCTGCCACCATTAGGGTCCAATTGGCTGCTATCGCTAATTTCCACGCTGGCCTGTCAGAATCCAGCATCATGTCCCACAAACTTTGTAAGGCCTTTCTTAAAGGGACTATTTTACTTAGGCCCCCCGGTTAGAGATCCCCCGCCTCCATGGGATTTAAACCTGATATTAACTTCCTTGATTCTCCCTCCCTTTGAACCTGCGGCCTCCAGGGAAGACTCTCTTCTTAGTAGCTATCACCTCAGCTAGAAAAGTGTTGGAACTTCAAGCCATCTGCATTCGTCCTCCCTATCTTGTTTTTCACAAGGATTGAGTCTCACTTAAAACAAACCCTTCCTTTTTACCCGAGGTTCCTTCTGAGACAAACCTGAATCAGGCTATTGTGCTTCCTGTCTTTTTTCCTAACTACTCAAACAGAGCTGAACAAAAGCTGCACTTTTTGGATGTTCACAGGCAATTACGTTTTTATTTGGATAGGACAAAACAAATTAGGAAGTCAGACCAACTCTTCCTGTATTATGCTGAGGGCAAGCAGGGCTTGCCAGTTTCTAAAGTATCTTTATCCAGTTGGCTGGCTTCAATCATATCCTTCATTTACCAATTAAGACACAAAGAACTCCCCGTAAAATCAAAAGCTCATTCCACCAGAGCATTAGCCACGTTGGTAGCTTTTCAAGCAAGGCTCCCAATGGAATCTATTTGTGCTGCAGCCACGTGGGCCACTCCTCATACCTTTATTTCTCATTACAAGTTGGATGTGGCCTCCAGGAATCGGGCTGAGTTTTGTTCCACTGTGCTCAAGAGTCTGTTCCGATGAGCCACCCAGGACTAAGGTGCTAGGGACGCTGTCCCATCCAGAAAGAATGAAGGCGAGATTGACAACTTAACATTAAGAAGTTATGTACCTACCATAGCGTTCCATGTTAGTTGCCTTCTTCTCGCCTTCTTTCTTGCATCCCACCCACCATCCCCCTAGCCTGGACAGACTGAGAAGAATTCTTCTGAGGCCGTTTTCCTCTACTGGACTATTCCTAGGTTATGTCCCCATCTGTTACCACTGTAGATAATCCTTATAGTTGGCACAGTTGTCTCCATGGTGTTAGCTACCAAACGAGATCTGGGTATTGGACGCCTAGCATTGTGGGATATAGGGAGGGCCTCGAGCCGGTAAATACCTCTCGAGCTTTGGTATAGGCCGAGTCGGAGCCAAGGATCAGCTCCGAACCCATGCAGCAAGAAAGAAGGTGAGAAGAAGACAACTAACATGAAACGTTATGGTAGGTACATAACTTCTTATTCTTATTAGTGTTTTTATAAATATTTTGGGCGGCCGCAGTGGTGCAGCAGTTAGCATTGCCTCCTCACAGCAAGAGGCTCTCCGGTTCGATCCTCGGCTGGGGTGCCTTCTGTGCGGAGTCTGCATGTCCTCCCTGTGGTCATGTGGGTTTCCTCCGGGTGCTCCGGTTTCCTCCCACATCCCAAAGACATGCAGTAGGTGGATTGGACACTGTAAATTGGCCCTAGGCGTGAGTGTTTGTATGTGTGTGCCTTCTGTGGAAGGTTGGGCACTGGGCTGGCAACTCGATACCGTAAAACTCCCCTGCCAATCATGAGTGGACAGGTGATCTGCCTTGGCAACCCCTAACCAGAAAAAAGCCGAAAGAAGAAGTATTTATATCAATATTTTATGACATAAATTGCATTTTATATTGTAAACCCATTTTATATAATGTGTAGTCAGGGGCATTTTAAATGTGGGAGAAGTATTTTTAGTGACTGTTGTATATGTTAAAGATATTAAAGTTAACAAGTACTTCTTTAGTTGTAAGACATATAGGCTTTACATATAACAAGAAAAGAAAGAAGGAATAGAAGCAAGTTTGAGTTAATATTATGCTGTGATCTTGGGCTGTTTAGTTGGGGGAGGCTGTAAAAGTGTTCTGATTATATTATATGTAGAATTAAGATAATAATTCCACTTGTTCTTATAAGGTTGGGTGTCTAGATTAATGTCCTCAGCTTAAGCTGTAAATAATTATTGTAAGCTAATAGGCTTAAAAAGTAAGACAAAACAATGAAAGCCATGAGAAATACTAAGCTTCTTGCATCTGCAAAAGTATTAGTTTTATTGTTTTTATTCACAAATACTCTCATGAGAGTCAGAAGGCTGCAGCTAAAGGCGATTGCCCAGGGGAATCCAGCAAATTCTGTTCTGAGTGCAGTTTACAAAGATATTCTTTCCTGCATCTGCAAAGTTGTTAGGTGTGTTTTTTTCTCATTGCTGACTAATTTTACATGGAGATGAGATGCCTGCAGGTGCAAGCAATTAATCTTGAGAGTCCTGACCATTTTTTCCTAAGGGAAATGCAAAATTTAAAGGTACGGTGGCAAGCTGTTCAGTGAAAAAGAAAATCTGAAATTATGGGAAGCAAATATGAGATAGAAGCTTCATAGCAGCCTTAATACTTTAATGCATTTAACAGAGCAGTGCACAATTTAGTTTTATTTACAGGTAGGCAGTGCACTTTTTTCTTAGGGCTAAAAGTTAATGTTTACTGAAGGTATACAAGCTGTTTTTCAAAATCTGGGAGGGGGAAAGAGATAAGTAAAGAAGAGAAAGCAATCAGAGTAACTGGTAACACAGGCTGTAATATGCACTTTAACACTGGTAACCTTAATTTTAGAATAGATTGTGCCTGTGGCTGCAGATGTCAGTTGGGGACATATGCTCCTATCTGGGCGGATAAACTTAATTTGTTAAAAAAGTACATCTTTTTTTGTGTTTGTTCTAAGTTAATGGAGATAGGGATGTTCTGAAAATGTATTTAGGTTTTTTGTTTGTGGTTTTCATTGAAGCAAAAAAGTCTTAAATCAGGTCACATTGGTTCAAATAAAGATGAGAGGAAACAACTTTATAAAATATCAGCCTGACAAACATTAGTGTGTGCATGTAAAACAAAAGTTGAAAATTCACATTCAAAAACTGTCATGTATAATAGGTAGAAACAATAGCCTTGTTTATCCAAATGTCTACTCTTTCCATAATATATTAGAATGTAAATGGTCTTATAAGTATAAACAAAAGGAAAGAGCACTGAATTATACTGAGAAATGCAGAGTGCAAGTAGCAATGTTGCAGGAGACAGATTTAGAAAGAAGTGAGCACATGAATCTGACAAAGAAAGGATTTTAGGATGGATATTCAGTGGAATATCAGGGACAAAGGAAAAGGGGAGTAATAATACTAATTGCTAGAGGGGCTCCAATAGTGAGAGAACAGAAAAAAGACATAATTATATTCCACCTAAAACTGCTGTTATGGAGTTTAAGAAATTTTGTGGAGAAATAATCTTTCAGCACGGAATATTACTTATAGCTGGGGACTGCTACTTGATTTGCAATAATGAGGATCTGTCATGGGACCTAGAAGAGAAAATATTTATTTATTTATTTAACATTCATTAACTGGGAAAGTCCGACTAGGACAGAGCCTATTTTCTGAGAAGGCCAGGGTAGAAACGCTCCAGATGCATGTCTTTGTAATGTGGGAGGAAACTGGACTACTTGGAGGAAACCCAGGCGAATGCAGGGAGGACATGCAGACTCCACACAGAAGGCACCCCAGCAGAGAATTGAACCAGAGAACCTCTTGCTGTAAGGTGACAACATTAACCACTGCACGACTGCACTGCCCAAAATATAACAAAATAAGGTAGATTTCTGTAGAAATTTATAAAAATATTTGGTATGGAAGATGTGAATTCATATGTTCATAGCTGTGTACTAGGTTACGACCACTGGGGTCTTTTTAAACCTAGCTATGCATCCCAAATCTCTGACAAGTTTTGTCACCCTCGGTAGTGTAGGCAGGGGCTTGGGAGATTAAATGGTTACAAGCAGAGGCCTGGAAGAAGAATGATTTTCAGGCTGCCTGCATCAGTTAAAGGGATAGTTGCCAAATCAGGAGTGCTTTTTCAGTTCCCTATGCATTTATCCAAGTTACATTTGAATTGGGTTAGTGAAGTACTCTGCTTCACATGGCTGGGAAATCTGTTTCAGAGAAGGAGCAGTCTCTGGGATATGTACCTTTCTTTGTTGCAGGTGCTATTTATATTACAAGCAAGGTTTAAATCTTTAGAATGGGTAATTGTGTTGTTTGTTTGCGAATAAGAGTGGAGCCTGAAAATGCTATGTATGCCAGATATAGATCTCCCCTCAACAGGCTGTAGGACATAATATAGGGATAAGGCTTTCAGGTAGTCTTCATAGGACATGTTATTTATGCCCTGTATTCTCTGAGCAAGGAACCTCTGTGGACATTCCAGTTGCTTGATGTGCCTTGTTAGGTTTATACCAAATGGGGTATTTCACTCAGTGATAGGTCAGATGAGTGCCATATACATTGGAACAAAGACCTACTTGGACCAAGATGCCATACTTTTGTAAGTTGTACAACGTAGCATAATTTCCTCACTACTGTAGACACATGACACTCAAAGGCTGGATTACTATCAATATGTGTCTCCAAGTACCTGACTACCGGGTTGACTCATAAGAGTGTGTTGTCAGTATGGTAGTTACCAGTAGTTACCAGAGGTGGCTAACTTCTGGAAGGATACTATTAAGCATTTCTTGGCATCTAATTTTAGTCCATGGCTCTGACAACTGTTATTTGTCTGTGTCAGTCCTTTTTGGAGAACAGTACTGTCAGTGGGGAGTCTATGCCTGCTCCTAACTGTAATCATCTTGTAAATTTAGTTATTCAGAAGCCCTTGACATTGGCCTTGACTTCAGAGAAGTAAATGCCAAAAAGTAGTGGTCTCAGGACCAGTCCTCAAGGGACTACACTGGTGACTGGCCTTTTTTAAAAGGTGGAGTCCCCACTTCTAAATTCCTTGGTCTTATTAGTAAGCCATCTGGCTATCCACTGGATGATATAAGGGTTTATACATAATGTATTGAGTTTGTCTACTGTGCCTGAGTGGGATATCAAGTCAATTACCTTGACCAGGTCAAGGTAGGCCATTTGAACCATTTGCCCTCATTCATTGCTTTGGTGACCTTCTCAAAGACATCCATCATGTTGAGTTGGCATGACTTACCCTTAAATAAACCAAACTGGGTTGGGTCTAGTGTTTTAGGGTAGTCTGTGTCATTGTTGATCATTTCCATGATAATTCTTTCCATGGCTTTGCATATGAGACTAGTGAGACTTATGTGTCTCTAGTTTCCAGGGTCCACAGATGGCCCACCTTTGTGCAGAGGAATGACAGTTGCCATTCCTCATTCTTGAGGCACAAAGCCAGTTTGGGGGCTAAGGTTAAATTGTATTTACAGAGGGTCTGCAGGGTCATGTTTGATGCTATTTAGAAGGCAGTCTGAGATATTGTCAGGACCCATCGATGCAGTGTTCTTAGCCTTAGAGGGATCACTGAGGACCTGTTCCCTAGTGATAGTTGGGGGAGTTATATTTGATGGGACTTCCTAACGGGAGGCTGGGGAGGATAGAGGGCTAAAGTAAGAGCTGAATTTGTCTGACAGTTAGTTTACTGTATCTGCTGGTTCAGTGTAGGTGGCTCTATTAACAAAGAGTTCTGTACTCAGTTGTGTATTGTCTAATTTGGCAACAGATTGTTTCAGACAAATGGATATTAAAGGTTATTCAGGAAGGTTACAGTTGGCAAAGTTTGAAAAAGTCCCCTCCTCACAGAGAGATTCCCTAACACCTATCAGTAAGTTCTCTGTATTACCCTTTGGGTGGTCCATTGCACCAAGAGTGTTTACAATGTGTTTAGCCCCAGTGGTAGCTCACTACAGAATGCAGTGTCCACATTTTTCATTATTTAAAAAACTTGCTAATTTGTGCAGTCTTTTCTGAGTTGTCAGACTACATAAAGATATCTTTTGTCTTTAACCATCCGGGATTCCAGATAAATATGCAAAAATCCTCTGTCAATCTGTCACACAAGATTGTGTTTCTAGGTTGCCTGACAGAAACTAGTTGCAAAAGGCTTTCCTTCCTCAAGAGAAGATGGATTTGTATCTGTCAGTCTTCCTCAACATTTCTCATCAGTCTCAGGCTACTGCCAGAGAATTTCTCAGGATACTCGGTCTCATGGCTACATATAAGGAAGATTCAGTGGTACCTCAAAAACAAGTGGATACAACATTCTCATCCGTAGGAGTTTCTAATTTAAGTCCTGGGCTTGATCAAATCAGTGGAGGGATTAGATGGCTCACAATCCAGGTCTCCCCTTTTCTCCACCTACCACAATACAATCTGTATTGACTGATTCCTCAGGTTTTAATTTCATTGATGGGTAAAAGTCCAAGGACTGTGGGACAATTCAGACAGAACAAAGCACATCAGTATCAAAGTGATTTGTGCTATAAAGTCTTTACATCTTCTTTGGGCCCAGGACCTTTCCAGATCATTACAGGCAACACTACAGTTATGTGTTACATAAACAAATGGGGCACCTGGTCATACCCTCTGTGCTGTCTAGCAATGACAGCCTGGGAGTTTGCTCTTCAGAATTTTTTAACTCTCCAAACATCTTACATGCTGGCACACCAAAACATACTGGCAGACAAACTAAGCAGATCCTAGCCAGATCATGACAAGTGAAAACTTCAATGAAGAGGTCTTCCAGGAACTTATCCACATATGGGAAATACCTCAAATAGATCTGTTCACCTCCTTTATAAACAGACAACTAAACAGATTCTGTTCCAGGGCTTTGCAAGCAAGTTTAGAGAACAGATATCTTTTATTTCTCTTGTTGGAGATGTTGCTATATATATTTCCACCCTTTCAGTGATTTCTAGGGTAATTTTGAAGATTCAGAAAGACTCTCCAGAAATAATGTAGTGACTCCCCTCTGATCCAAGAAAATTTGGTATTCCTTTTTATGGAACTGGTCAGTGACAATTGCCACAAGCTTCCTCACAGACTGGATCTACTCACATAAGACAAGGAGAGTTTGATACTCTCTGACATCAAAAAACTTCAGTGGACTGCTTGGATAATTTAATTTTGATACCTTTCAGGCATCTTATTCATGAGGATGTGCTGCAAGTATTGAAGGAGGCAAGAAAGCCTGCTACTATAAAATCATATATTGGGCAAGTGGGAGAAATTTTCTAGTTGGTGCCCAGCCACTAACCAGGGTCATATCAGGGATTTTGTACCACGAGTGCTCAAACATTTGGGTGAGCAACTATCCTTTGGCCTGTCTTAATCCTCTACATAGGTTCATCTTGCAGCCATTTCAGCATGTCTGCCCTTAAATGCCCATCTTTTTTCTCTGTTTATAGATAAGTAGTTTCTAGAGTATCTGAGTTACAAGCTTTCATGGCCGTCACTCTGTGCACAAACTCCTCTTTCGTGCCCAAGATTTATTTAGAATTTACTTTAAATCAGATCATCAAGCTCCATATTTTCTATCCAGATCCTCCTAAAACAAGGGAGAGAAGATAATACACATTCTGAATGTGCAGAAGCAACTCAGTTACTAACTTGCCTTTAGGAACGCTAACAAGCTATTTATTTCCCTATTCTGGGACAAAGAAAGGTCAACCTATGTCTAAATAGATTATTTCCAGGTGGCTGTCTTCTGCTCTTGTATTTTGGCATTCTCACCATGGAAGATCTATTCTAGGCAGTGTTAAGGCACATTCTGCTTGAGCCAATAGTGTCTGTGATGGCATTTTGGAAAGGGGTGCACGCTAAAAGCATTCTAGAGGCAGCGACTTGGCCCTCTGTCCATACATTTACAGGGCACTTCAAGCCAGATTCCTTTTCAGGGTCCAGAACAGGCTTTGCAAGGACCATTCTCTGTGGGCTCTTAGACCCTTATCTTTCCTCCTTCCAGTTCAAATAAGCTATGGCAGTCTACCCACAGACTACAGTGAGAATGATCAACATTGTACAATTGTGTAAGTTGTACTTACCAAAAAAGTAGATGTTCGAATTCTTCACTGCTGCAGTAACCACACCCACTCACCAATCCCCTTCTTATAGCTAGTTTAAGTGTGATATAAAGTTAGATTTTGTTTAGTATATTTTGGTTTAGTTCAGGATGAGTTCCCTATTTTTGGTTAGGGGCAAGAAAGTCATAAAGATTTTAGTCACTCTGGCCATTTCATAGGATCATAGGATCATAGGAGGTTCTAGGCAATCTACCTGGAGGTCATTTCAAGCCTAGTCATTTCATCCTAATGTAATACAAATGATACTCTAGTCAATACCCAGAACTGTATTTAGTAATGACTGCCCATGTCCAGGAGGGTTGTGGGCACTATCCCCAGTAAGAATTTATTGTGTCCCATCCACTCATCCAGCTTCCTTTTGAACAGTGTCATTGAGGTGCTCTGCTTCACATGAGTTGGCAGTCTATTCCAAAGACACGGCAGTTGCTGGGAGACAAATCTGTCCCTCCAGCACATCCTATTCAAGCCGCAGGCCATATTTAGGTCCCTACAAAAAAAAAGGCTCAGTCTATAATCAAGCAGAGTGAGTGTGGGAGGAGATGAAAGCTTTTGGAAGCTGTCTGCTTGCTGCATTCTTGGCAGGATACAACCCACAGGCTACTGCAACAGTGAAGAATTTGAACATTAACTGTTATGGGTAAGTGCAACTTACACAGCTATACCTTCTTTAAAATACTGTTGATGTTATTTCCAGAACTGCTGCTATCAGTTCTGTCTTGCGAAGGTTTCCTTGGTTACAGCCTCAAAATTTACCATAGGATGTTAAAACTGCATTCTTAAATGCTCTCCTAGATAAAGAATTGTTATTTTGTCCTTCCTTACCAGAGGTCCTTAAGCAATTTGATAAAAAGGCCAATTTAAAAAAGTAGGCTGTCTATATCTCCCCTCATGATTTTTCCATTCTGCACCCTGGCATTTCCTTAAATCTATTCAAGAGTTTCGATTTTCACTCTCCTGTGTGGCAACAGATAACCCCAGACTGTGGGTTTTACAATTATAAAGGGTTACAGCTGGCAGTGGGAATCTCTTCCTCATTTTCCCCTGTACCCTCCAAATCAAATTGGCCAGCTCCATCCTGTTTTGAATTAGATGCTGTCTCAGAGGGTAGTAGAACATGTTTCCGCAGAGGAAAGAGGGAAAGATTTTATTCAATAATTTTTCTGGTGTGAAAGAAAAATAAGACTTGAAGACCTGTCGTAGACTTCTCTTTTCTGAATCTTCAAATCTTAATTCCAAAATTCATATGCTTTCTCTGCAGTCTCTGTTATCAATCATAGCTGCTTCCAGTTTTCTGGTAGCACTGGATTTAAAAGATGCTTATCACATTTCAATCCATAGCAATTTGCATTTCTCTGTCTGATTTGCATTTTCATTTGCTGTTTTGCCCTTTAATTTATTTGCAGTGTCAATAGTGTTTCCAAAGTATTATGCTCCTGTAATAGCCCAGTGCAGGTTGCAGGGTATTCATATTTCCATTATTTATACAATTGCCTGATTTTTGTAGATGTGTTAAAAATCTCTAGAATGGGTACTAAATTTGTTTCTCAAAATGGGATTTCAGGTGAACAGAGAATAATCTCATATTCCAGCACAAATTAAGGTATTTCTAGGTGTCTTGTGGTGGCATTTCTTCCTCTAGACAAAGTGGAAAGTTACAAGGAGCAATTTCTGATATTTTCTGCCAGAGAATATCTCAAAATTTATAGCCACTACTATTCTCATGTTTCCCTTGACCACACTTTAAGTGAGAAAGATTAAATGGCTTGTCAAAGCAGTTTGGACTCAAAAAAAGTGCATCTATCATTTCAAATTCCATTACTGAGGTTCTGAAAAGGATTCAAATTGGTGAGTGAATCAGTTGACTCTCAGCACAGGTCTCCCCTTCTTTCTGTCAACTTCCACTCAATCTGTAACAACAGATGCTTCACACATTCACTTGGGAAGCTTTGTTTAAGGGACTGAAAAGACAGAAGGAGTTTGATACACCCCAACCTTCAACTTCTTCAGTTTACTGCCTGAATGATAGCATTTCTTTACCTTTTAGGCATCTTTTTCTGAGAAATGCATCAGATAATAAAGGAAACAAAGAAACCTAATACTTGAAAATCATTTATGAGTAATTATAGTAGAGAAGATTTTCTAGGTTCATAGGTAGGTACTAGGCTATCTGCCCGAAGGCATTTATAAACCTAGCCGGAATGTGTTGGCTTTCGCCACCCCCTTAGATTAGTTCCCTGTGCCTCTGTCCAGCAGAGCCATTGAAGTGATCCCTGGGGTAAACTTTCTGTTTCCCATTCACTCATCAAGGTTTCTCTTGAAGAGGGTTAGCAAGGAGCTCTGCCTAATGTAGTTTGGAATCTTGTTCCAAAGCATGGCAGTGAAAATCTCTTCCTCATTTTCCCCTGTACCCTCCAAATCAAACTGGCCAGTTCCATCCTGTTTTGAATTAGATGCTGTCTCAGAGGGTAGTAGAACATGTTTCCTCATAGGAAAGAGGGAATCTATCCCTCCAGCATGTCCTGTTTATTGTGGTGGTGAGGTTTAGATCCCTGGAGCGTGTGGCTCGAGGGGATATGGTTTTCTTTAGGTGGAGCATGTCCATCAATTCTGGGTTGGACATAGCCTTGTATGTCAGGCAGAGATCACCTCTGAGTAAGCGGTATGCAACCAAGTACAGCTGGAGTTTCTTCAGTCGAGTTGAATAGGGCATCTGCTTGAGGCCTGTGATCCTCTTGGTGAGGTACTTCTGTGGTCTTTCCAGTTGTTGCAGGTGTCTTGTAAGGTACATCCCAAATGGGGCATTGTACTCTATGATGGGTCTGATGAGTGATGCATAGAGGGGCCCAATGACCTCTTTTGATCTGGATGCAAACCCTTTTGTGATTAGGTGGGCCGCATAGAAGGATTTTCTATCCACTTTGGCAATGTGATTATCAAAGGAGAGGTTACTATCTACTTGGGTCCCCAGATCCCTTATTACGTCTTCTGTATTTTGGAGGCTACCACCTATGTGGTAGTTTGTGGGTACTTTGTTTTTTCCAAGGGGGATGACTATGCACTTTTGGCATTTAGCTTGAGGCCATGGTTTTGACACCAGGTATCTGTCTCAGTGAGACCCTTTTGGAGGATGTCTGTGTCAGCCTGAGAGTCAATTATAGCCTCTAATTTGCAGTCGTCTGCGAACTTGGTCAGCCATAGTCCTCCTGTGCTTGCCTGTGCCTCTGAGAAGTATATGCCGAACAGGAGGGGTCCTAGGACTGAGCCATGGGGAATGCCACTTGTAACCGGTTTAGAGTCAGACCAAGCTCCCGCAACTCTTACCATGTGGGTTCTGTCCGTGAGCCTGTTGGCAGCCCATCTCGTGATGTAGGGGTTTATGTTCAGGCTGGTGAGCTTGTCTATAATACCTGAGTGGGGAATGGTGTCGAAGGCCTTTGTGAGGTCTAGGTAAGCTGTGTGGACCACCTTTCCCTCGTCTATAGCCTTGGTAACTGTCTCAAAGAAGTCCACCAGGTTTAGGAGACATGATCTGCCCTTAACAAAGCCGAACTGGGTAGGGTCCAGTGTTTGGAGGTTTCCAGTGTCTCTGCTAATGAGATCCATGATGATGCACTCCATAGCTTTCCAGACCAAGCTAGTCAGGCTTATAGGGCAATCGTTCCCAGGGTCCATTGTGGCTCCACCTTTGTGGAGTGGAATAACCATTGCTGTGCGCCACTCTGTGGGCACATAGCCTGTGGAGAGGCTGAATTTAAACAGTGTGTTTAGGTGAGGGATTAGTTCATCTTTGAGCTCATGTAGGACGCAGCCCGGGACACCGTCCAGTCCCATTGATGCTGTGTTTTTGGCTTTGGAGAGGACTGTTTTAACCTGAGTGTCTGTGATTTCAGGGGCACTACATTCCTCTGGTATAGTTATGGTCCCTTTTGGGGGTGAGAGGGGGGTGAGGTTTGCACTGAACCTGTCTGCCAGGATGTTGGCTATATCGGTCGGTTCAGTGTATTTTGTGCTATTCTGCACTAACTCTGAGCAGATCTGAGAATTGCCACTTAGATTTTTGACATAGCTAAAGAATGCCTTGTGGTTATCTTTGGAGTCCATGGCAATTTTTCTTTTGAAGCTAGCCTTGGATGATTTTATGAGGGAATGTAGTTTATTGCTGATACTGATCAGGGATGTTTTCCCTTCTTGGGATTTTACTCTTTTCTATACTAGTTTCCTCCTTCTATTGTATAGCTTGTTTATGGCAGGGGTCCACCAGACTGGTTTCCTTTTCTTGGAGGAGTGAGTTTTGGTTTTGTTTGGGATAGCACGATCCATGCATTCTTGTAGGTGCCTGTAGAGTGCATTAGTAAAGATTTTGCAGCTTGGACAGCGTTATCCTTTAGCATGGGGGCTTTGAAACTTCCCACCTTGGTCTTAAGTAACGGGAAGTTTGCTTCTGAAAAGTTTTTCACAGTGGTTTCTTTGACCAGGGGTGGTGGCGGAATGTGGATATCCAGAGTGATTAGTTTATGGTCAGATCTAACCAGCGAGGGGTTGACCTCTGGTGTGAAACACCGGTTGCCCATGTTGGTGATGACCAGGTCCAATATGTTGTCACCTCTAGTGGGGGTGTTGACCAGTTGATCCAGGGCGTTTGAGTTTATAAATTCTAGGAAATGTTGGGCAAGGGAGTTTGTACTTGAGTACTTCTCCCAGTTAATGTTTGGGTAATTGAAATCACCCAATATCAGGGTGTTTGGTAGGACCTTTATGTTTCTCAGTGTTTCCAGGAATACGGAGTGGGTGTCCTGGGGCATGGTGGGTGATCTGTAGCAAGCTATAATTTGAATAGCAGTTTTGCCCATTGTTAGTTGCACGTGGATGATCTCTGAAGCATCGTGTTGTGCCACTAACATGGAGGTGTGGGTATCCTTGATGAATATGGATACTCCCCCGCCTTTTGTATTTCGGTCCAGGTATTGTGGCCAAAACGTATGGTACGAGTTGTAGCCTGGTAGTGCTGGGGTGCTCTCTGGAGCCTTATTCTGTTACTGCACATATATTGATTTTCTCCATACTGAGAAGTGCCTCAAGTGCGTGCATTTTGGGGTTCAGACTTCTGACATTGAGTAGCATTACCCTCAGTTTTTTGTTACTTGTGCTATTTATGGTGGTGGGTTTGTCTTTTGAGCCTTGCCTTAAAAAGACACTATGGGGGTGGCAAGAGCCTTGGCCAGTATTCGAAAGCCTAAGGGTGACAGGTGCAAGCTGTCTCTAGCGAAGTAGTGTGGCTTGTTGAGCATGTCATCCCAGGCTGACAGACACTGGATCCCCTTTGAATGACACCAAAAGTTTAGCCAATTGTTGAAATTGATAATTTTTTCTCTATACCGTGGTATAATTCTTGGTGAGGGCAGGATGCTACTCAGGGTCAGGGTCATACCAGCCTGGGCTACGTGATCAGAGAGCTCCTCCATGTCTCTTTTCATGTAGCTCAGGGAGGTACAGCTCAGGTCATTCACACCAACATGGACAATGACAGAGTCATATTTGTACTTGTTCTGGAGTGACCTGAGTGCTTGTGTTATGTGGCGGATCCTGCACCCGACAGGCAGCTAACAGTAACCTTCTCCTTGTTTAGCCTAGTGAATGGGACGTCAGTGTGCTGACTATAGAGTCACCTATTACTAGTATGTTGGGTATGTTATTTTGCTTTAAGGGCTGTAATTGTGTGGCACACTGGTTTTGTGAAGTATGTGATGTTCTTCATGTTTCACTGTTGCAGTCGTTACATTTGGGTTATCTGCTTGCAGGTAGACCTCAGTCGGCCTGATTAACAAAGTCTTGGGTCCTGCATCAGTTGCTGTCCCTTCTTCCATGACGTCAGGTCGTCAGGGGTATAAAACATGCAGCCGACGCCATTACATCAGTCTTTCTTGCCGTGCGGTGCCCGAAGCAGAAGCAGTTCGCAAGTGCCGGTCGGCCGTCTCCTGAAATTTTTGTTTTCGAGTTTCAGAACCAAAGTCTTCAACTAAAGCTAAGTACCTTGTTCGGGAAACTTTTTCTTGCTCCTTACCGATGCCTGTATTCCTTTCCTAGGCCCTGACCACGACGTACCTTGCTGTCGGTTTTGTGCTTTATTTAAGCAGCGCACTATCCGTCGTCGGTATATTTTCGTCTCTAAATATTTCGGTTCTCGGTTTAATTATCCAGAAATGTCGTTGGTTAGCCATCCGACTACCGGGATTCCAAAAACATGCAAAGATAAAGACAGAGACA
Organism: Protopterus annectens; assembly: GCF_019279795.1. Classification (NCBI taxonomy): domain Eukaryota; kingdom Metazoa; phylum Chordata; order Ceratodontiformes; family Protopteridae; genus Protopterus; species Protopterus annectens. The sequence continues at coordinate 1,364,327,897 of NC_056747.1, forward strand.
GGCCGCCGAGGTCCAAAGCTGCCGACGACGCTTCTCCTAAGCCAGTCGCCAGTTCGCCAGTACTCAGTGAGGCGCTTTCACAGCCCCTGATACCCACTACTTCTGATTCGAAGGCCTCTACTGAGACCCATTCAGAGTCTGGTATGCCACGAGATGCTTCAACTATGGAACCCGTGGATGTCTCTACCTTGGATGGGTCTGGAGCTGCTGTGCAGGCACCGGCTTCTGAGGGTGTATTCAGGCCTGTGGACTTGCATATTAAACAAATGCCTCCTTCTTCACTTAGGCCTAAATCTCGAAACATGCCTAAAAAAACAACGCCCAGACCACATGTTCAGGCCTCTATGCCTAAAAAACAAATGATAAGAATGGCTGAAGATTTAATAACTCTAATCAGGGGTAGCCAACCTCGCCCCCCCCCTCTTTCTAAGTGGCCTAGGACTGAAGTTGTTTATGAATCTTCTGACCAGGATTCTGTTTTTTCTGATTCTTCTGATGATCTGGATTTGCCCTTATCTACTTATGAGGATTCTGATGCAGAGGACTCCATTCCCTCTGTTTCCCCTCCAGAGGATTTTTCTTTTGGGGAAACCTTATGTACTTTAAGGGAGCATTTCCACTGGGAAAGCCAGGATTTTTCTGATTCAAAAAAGAGGTTTAGGGATTTCTTACTCCAACCTCAGCATAGGCCTTTAGCTATTCATCCTGTACTAGACATTGTTGATGATGCTTTTTCGGAATCTAGTTTGGGCCCTGATTCTTTGCCTCCTGCTCCCAGAAAACCTGACAGATACTACAGGGTCCCTGAGTCACACAAGTTCCTTTTTAAAAATCCTTTTGCGGATCCAGAGACTATTTCACAGGGGCCCAAGGGCATTAAGGCTTCTACTGCTAAAAATCCTACCCCTTCTGATAGAGACTTCAGGGCACTGGATAGATGGGGTAAAAAGGTTTACACTTCTGCAACCTTGGCCATTAGGGCTTTAAACTGCCAGTTTCATATGTTAAAGTATCAGCAACGTGTTATTAGATTGCTTAAACAGAAAATTATGTTGATTCTTGACTGTGTGGAAAATAAAGAATTACAGGATTTAATGCATTCTACTGAACAAGTTGGAAAACATACTTTGCAATGTGGTTTTGATTCATTAGAGGCCTCTTGCAGGGCTGTTGTTACTGGGTCTGTGCTTAGAAGGCATGCTTGGCTAAAGGAGCAATCTTTGCCTGATCATGTTAAAACTAAATTGTTGGATGCTCCCTTAAATCAGGACCACCGGTTTGGCAACAAGGCTGAGGAAGTTCTTAAAAAGATGGAAGATAAAGCTAAATCTATGCAAACTGTTAAAGATTTCTTACAAGTTCAGCCTCCTAGATTTAGCAGGCACTGGCCCTCTAAGAATTGGTCATTCCAGCCCCTTCCAGGTCTTCTCAAGCCAAACCCAGACACAGCAAAAGCCCCAGGCTTCAGTCCCAGGGGACACACAGGACTAAGCAGTGGGGGGCCTCCACTTCCAAATCTGGGAGTAATAAGACTCCCCCAATGGTAAACTTTCTCAATTACTTCCATTTAAAATTACCAAGCACTTATCAACAGACTGCCCCTTTGGGGGGAAAGATTGCTCTTCATGCAAAGAACTGGGAACTCATTAGCCAGGACAAATGGGTTTTAAATATAGTGTCCCAGGAGTACAGATTTCACTTCCACACGTTACCAACACCAAGCAGGTGGCCGGACCTACCCCCAAATCAGTGGGCAGAGGCCCAAAAACAAGTACTTTCCCTCTTAAGCATGGAGGCTATTCAACTGATACCAGAAGAGGAAAAGGGACAAGGTTTCTACTCGAGACTTTTCCTGGTACCCAGAAAAGACAATTCATGGCATCCTATCCTGGACCTGTCTACTCTAAACACCTTTTTCGAAATTCCAAAATTCAAGATGCTGACTCTTCACCAATTACTTCCTATGCTAGGCAAAGATGCCTGGCTGGCAACTCTAGACTTAAAAGAAGCATACCTGCACATCCCAATCACAGAATCTTGCAGAAGATACCTACGCTTCAAATCAAGCTATACGCACTATCAGTTCTCTGCACTGCCCTTTGGGTTATCTACGCCCAGGGTATTCACAAAGTGCCTAGCTCCAGTTATTGCATTTTGCAGGCAAAGAAATATTCAAATATACCCATACCTGGATGATTGTCTAATTCAGGCAGAAAGCCAGGACTTACTTTTGAATCATCTGGCCTTTGTACAAACGGTTCTAACTTGTCTGGGGTACACCATAAATGGAAAGAAATCACACCTGGTACCCTGTCAACAAATTATATTCCTAGGAGCAAGCTTGAATACAGCTTCCCAGATGGCTTACCTCACGCCAGAGAAACAAATTCATTTGACAACCTACTTCAAACTAGTGGCCACAAAAACCCTGCTATCTGCAAGACAAATACTGCAAGCCTTGGGGTTCATGGCCTCCTGCATTCTTCTAATTCCATATGCAAGACTGCATATGAGGAAACTACAGTGGTATCTAAAAAGCCTATAGTATCAACATTCTCAGGATCTAGAAGCAATGATTCCTATTATACCTTGCCTATGCCTTGAATTCCTTTGGTGGGCAGAGGCCTGCCACCAAAACAAAGGACTACCTTTCACTCCACCCCCTACCACCCAACCCCTAACAACAGATGCATCAGACTATGCATGGGGGGCTCATCTGGCAGGGAAGTGCATTCAGGGCAAATGAAACCCAAGTCAAATGCACCTACATATCAATCAAAATGAAATGTTAGCTGTACAGAATGCTCTGACAGCCTTCAAGGACCACATTCTTCCAGGACAACTTATGGTAAAGACGGACAACACCACTGTTATGTGGTACATAAAGTTGCAGGGGGGGGTACACATTCTTACCCCCTCTGCAGACTAGCTATGGTATAGTGGAACACAGCCTTGAGCTACCAAGTGCACCTACAAGCTCAATTTCTGCCAGGAAAATTAAATACACTGGCAGACGAACTAAACAGAAACCTCATGGACCCACACGAGTGGAAACTGGAACCAAGGATTTTCAACATGTTGACAAGCAAATGGGGGAGCCCAGATATAGACCTGTTTGCCTCTCCCCAGAACTACCAATTGGACAAATTTTGCACAAGGACTCCACACAAGCAAGCCTGGAAAGTGGATGCTCTGTCCTTCAGCTGGAAAAACCTATCAGTCTATGCCTTCCCTCCTCTGCCTCTGCTGTCCAATGTACTACTAAAAATCAAACAGGACAAACCAAGGATGAATTTGATTGCTCCAGACTGGCCATGCCAACACTGGTACCCCCTCCTGTGCAGTGTGTCACAGATATCCTCATGGCACCTGCCTCAGACTCCTTCCCTGTTGTCTCAGCAGGAGAACCAGATTCTGCACCCTCAGCTTCTAACAATGAACCTTGCAGCCTGGCTAATTACATAATCTCTCCTCTACCATCCCTCAGTAAACCTGTGATGGATATCATTTTAGAGGCAAGGAGGCCTAGTACTAGAAAATCTTATGCTGAAAAATGGAAAAGATTCTGTGCCTGGAACCAATCTCAAGGGATGGACACAGCAGTACCCAGTTTACCTCAGATTTTACAATACTTAACTGAGATGCTTCACAAGGGCCTGTCTTTTTCCTCCATTAAAATCCATGCCTCAGCCATTTCAGCTCATTATAACACAGCACCTCCCCTCTTCTCTCATCCACTGCTCAAGCAGTTCCTCAGAGGGGCCAAAATTTGAGACTACCCAGGAGAGCTCCAACCCCAGCCTGGGACCTTAACTTTGTTTTGGAGAAACTCACTCTACCTCCTTTTGACCCAGCTGCTACTGCAGACTTAAAATTTCTTTCTTGGAAAACAGCTTTCCTTTTAGCAATCACTTCAGCTAGAAGGATATCTGAATTACAGGCCCTTATGGCAGTGGAGCCTTTCATCATCTTTCATGCGGACAGGGTGTCCCTCAGAACCAATCCATCCTTCATGCCCAAGGTGGTATCCAGTGTGGCTCTTAAATCAGTCTATTCATTTACAACTTTCTTTCCCAATCCACAGAACAAAGGGGAACGGATACTGCATTCCTTAGATGTGCACAGACAACTTAGATTCTGCTTGGACAGGACTAAACCTCAAAGGAAATCTGAACAACTGCTGGTGGCATTTGCTGCAGAGGCAGAGTGGAAGGCTATTTCAATGCAAACCATTTCTAAATGGATCGGCCATTGCATTCATTTCTGCTATAAGCACCATGGTAAACCTATCCCCCAGGTGATCAGACCTCACTCCACCAGGGCTGCATCTACCTCTACAGCCTTTCTCAGAGGTGTCCCTACCAGGGACATCCTAGAAGCTGCTGCCTAGAGTTCTGTACATACTTTCACCAAGCATTATCATTTGCCAATTTTCTCTAAATCCAGAGCTGGCTTTGCCACTGCAGTCTTGCAGGGCCTTATAGCTAGTCCTAATGCTATCTAAATTCCTCCTCCCAACCATAGCTTTGGTAATCTACCCAAATGTAATGACTGCAACAATGAAACACGAAGAACATAGTACAGTTGTGTACACTTACCATAAATGTAGAAGTTTGAGTGTATTCACTGTTACAGTCCTGGTTACCCTCCCTCCAGCCTCCTAACTTCTTTTAGGCTCATAGGTTCATAGGTTCATACTAGGCTATCTGCCCTGGGGCAATTATAAGCCTAGCCCAATTCTGTATGGCTTACGCCACCCCTTGATTTGAGCATACTGTGCCCTTTTTAAGGTTTAGTTTACTGTGCCTCTGTCTAATAGTGACATGGGAGTAATCCCTGGGACAAACCTACGATCCCCCATCCACTTATCGAGATTCTTCTTGAAGAGATTCAGTGAGGTGCTCTGCCTCACATGAACTGGAATTCTATTCCAGAGCGAAGGGAGCTTCTGGGTTATGAACCTGTCCCTCCAGCAAGTTCTATTTACTTCTGTGCTGAGGTTCAAGTCCCTCGAGCGTGTGGCTCTAAGGGATTTGGATTTACTGAGGTGGAGCATGTCCATTAATTCTGGATTTGACATAGCTTTGTATGTCAGGCATAGATCGCCTCGAAGTAGGCGGTATGCAACTGAGTAGAGCTGGAGTTTTTTTAACCGAGCAGCATATAGCATCTGTTTGAGACCCTTGATCCTCTTGGTGAGATACTTTTGGGGTCTTTCTAATTGCTGCAGGTGTCAGGTAAGGTACATCCCAAAAGGGGCATTGTATTCTATGATGGGCCTGATGAGGGATGAATAAAGGGGCACGATTTCCTCTCTTGATCTTGATGTGAAACCCTTCGTGATGAGGTGGGCTATGTAGAAGGTCTTTCTAACCACTTTGGCAATGTGGTTTTCAAAGGAGAGATTGCTATCACCTTGGGTCCCCAGGTCCCTAATAACTTTCTCTGTACTTAATGGGTTTCCGCCTATGTGGTAATTTGTGGGCACATTGTTTTTGCCAAAGGGTATGACTATACATTTTTGGCATTTAGCTTTAAACCATGGCGCTGGCACCAGTTATCTGTCTCTGTGAGACCTTTTGAAGGATGTTTGTGTCAGCTGGAGAGTTGATTATGGCCCAGTTTGCAGTCGTCTGCGAACTTGGTGAGCCATAGTCCTCCCACGTTGCCTGTACCTCAGAAAAGTATATACCGAACAAGAGTGGTCCCAGGACAGAACCCTGTGGGACGCCACTTGTGACCGTTGAGTCTGACATGGCTCCAGCAACTCTCACTCTGTGGGTTCTGTCTTTGAGCCAGTTTGCACCCATCTTGTGACATAGGGTTTATATTTAAGCTGGATAGCATATCTATGATGCCCGAGTGGGGTATTGTGTCAAATGCCTTTGCAAGGTCCAGATAGGCTGTGTGGACTACCTTCCCTTCATCTATGGCTTTGGTGACTGTTTCAAAGAAGTCAACCAGGTTCAAAAGGCAGGATCTGCCCTTGACAAAGCTGAACTGGGTAGGATCTAGTGTCTGTAGGTCCCCAATGTCTTTGTTTATGAGCTCCATGATGATCCTCTCCATAGCCTTGCAGACTAAGCTAGTCAGGCTTATGGGGCGATAGTTTCCAGGGTCCGTAGAGGCTCCACCTTTGTGGAGTGGGACCACTGTTGCTGTACGCCATTCTTTGGGCACATATCCTGTAGTGAGGCTGAGATTGTATAGCTGTTTTATTTGAGGGATTAGTTCCTCTTGGAGTTCATGTAGGACGCAACCTGGGACGCCATCTGGTCCCATGGAAGCAGTGATGTTAAGTTGTCAATCTCGCCTTCATTCTTGCTGGATGGGTTCGGAGCTGATCCTCGGCACCGACTCAGCACTTGCTAAGCTCGAGAGTCACTTTTACCAGCTCGAGGCAGCCCCATATCCCATGATGCAAGGCGGTAAATACCCAGATCTCGTTTGCCACTTCACTGATGAGGTCCTCCTTTTACCAGCTCTTGGTAAGTAATTTGTTATTCAGAATTTACTCACCCCATTCCATATATTTCTCACAGATTATTAGTATACTGTCACATTTAGATAGTTTTAGAGTCTCTGACTCATAGTTTACTGTTTCCCTAGTTATTTTATTTTATTCGGGCCTTTACTCCCCTCCAACCCTTCCTGTCAGGGTGTGTGTGTGAGTTTGTTTTCTCCCTTTAAAGTTAAATTTCTGAGTCTGGGACTGTGTGAGTAGAGTGTTTGTGTACTTCTCACCATGTCCAAAGAACCGAGGGTCTCAGGCTTCAAGAAGTGTGACTCGTGCTGTCAGAAGATGTCTCTGACAGGCGGTCACACTTCTTGTATTTATTGCCTGGGACCTCTCCACCTGCAGGACTCCTGTGCTATTTGTCACTCCTTCAGCCAGAGAGTCCTGCAGGAAACGAGAAATAAGCTAATCTTAAGGGGCTTACTTAAACCAGAGGGCTGCCCGACCAAGTCTGCTTCGGGTCAGCCCTCTAAGACCTCCAAGGCCAAGGCTTCTGCATCTAAGCCTTCGGACCTGGCTCCGACTCCTTTGGAGTCGAGATCGGCTCCGGCTGGAGCAGATCTTATTTTGACTAAATCTTCAGCACCGATGGCTATCGGTGCCGATACTTTAACTGCCACATTGGTGTCGGCTCCAACCGGCTCCGATCACCATGTGTCTAAGGCTTCGGTATCGGCGCCGGCCTGCTCCGATACCATTATTTCCTTGCCTGTATCAGCTCCGGCCAGAGCCGATACATCTTTGACCAGGCTTGGAGCCGATAAGTTGTCGGCTCCGTCTGGAACTGAGGTTTCTTCGGCTCCGATGGTTCTGTCGAGGAAGCGGTCCAGGTCTCCCTCTTTGGAGCCTATACTTTCGGCTCCGACCTCTCCTCTTCTTTTGGAGCGGAGCCATCGGAGCCGATCATCTAGGTCTTCCAGGCTCTCAGACCATGATTTGGAGAGAGTGGTAAGCAGATTGTTAAAATCACAGGCACTAGCCCAAATGCTTCATAGTCCATCTCAACAGACGACTACTAGTCCACACCCTCTTCAACTTCCTCCTTCGACTCTCCTCCAGAGCTCGGAGCCGGAGTCTATTGGAATAGTCACTGCTACGGCTGCAGGGTAGATACCATCCCTTTCTGCTCCTTCAGCTTCTACTCTTATCTCCTCCTCGAGAACTTCCTTGGAGGGATCCGGTGGTCGGGCTTCCCTGGTCTGCTCCAAGGGGGTGAGTGGCATCGGACCCTTGTCCGACCCTGCTCTTTCTCTCGGGGCTTCGGCCTTGGTGAGCTCGGCTCCGACATCTGCCTCGGAGCCTTCCCTTTCGGTGGGCCTGGGAGCCCCTTTTTCTTCGGAGCGGGGGTCTCTTGGATCTCCCTGGGAGGGGAGCCTTCGAGGTGATGAGGAGTGTGCTGGCCCCTGGGCTCAGTCAGCAGTCTATCCCCTTAGCTCCTCCCTCTATGGTGCCTGTAGATGTCTCTTCCCACTCTCTTGCTCCTGGACCGAGAGATCCATCGCTTCAGGTTTCCCCACTGGGAAGAACCCCCTCTTCCGAGGATTCTCCTGATCCGTCAGGAGATCCTCCCCATAAGAGGACCTGTAAGAGGAAGCACCTAGACTCCCCTGAGTCTACAACTTCAGATACCGACTTAGATGAGTCGGAGGGGTCCCCAAGATCCCCCTCTGAGGATGTCTCTTTTTCAGACATCCTAGAACTCCTAAAACAGAGGGGAAACTGGCCCTCCATTAATCCCTCCGAGGATGGGTCGGTATACCTAGAGGCTTTTGGATCTCAACCCTCCACCTCCTGGGTGTCTCTGCCTTTTGACCCCCTCATGGAGGTGATAGCTCGCAAGGCGTGGGCATCTCCTGATTCCGTGGAACCAGTTCCCAGGAGGCCTTCTAAATTTATTACAGCCCCTTCCGAGAAACAATTTCTTACAAAAGGTGTCCCTGTTGATGCCATGGTGGTGGCGGCCGCCACCAAGAAGGAACTTGCAGATCCTTCCGTACCAGTCCATCCTCCTAACAAGGATTCTAGGACCATGGACAAGTATGGTAAGCGGATGTTTTCCTCAGCGACCTTTGCCATTCGTTCGCTGAATTATTTATGTCACTTCACCAGACTTCAAAGGGACATCCTTAAAGAATTAGGTGAAGTAGTACAGGATCCTTCAGCTGCAGGGGCTCAGGAGAAGATTGCTTCTCAGCTAGGAATCCTTAACTCCATAACCAACTCCTCCATGCGGCTAATTTCTTATGCAGCAGATGGAGCGAGTAGAGCTGCAGGCACAGGAGTGGCTCTCAGACGTCAGTCCTGGATGCGGCTCTGTAATTTTGCAGACCCCTTTAAGGCGTCCTTCACAAACTCTCCCTTCCATGGGTCAACATTGTTTGGTCCTCAGGTGAAGGATATGTTGACCAGGTGTGAGCAAGACTCTTTCTGCCGTAGGAGTCCATTTTTCCACCCCTTCTAGGCCTTACCCCAAAGGACAGAAGGGGGGAAAGATGTGGTTCCGAAAATCTCAGGGAGTCACGCCGGACACACATGGTCAGTTTACCCCTAGAGGCAGAGGGGGTAATAACAATAGACGCCGCCCTAGGGGCAGAGGGGGTCTGCAGAACCAGGGCAGCAGAGAGCCTCTCTCTGACAAGCCCTTCCAGCATCCCTGAGGTGTTGCCCGACTGTCCACCCTTGGAGGCAGTCGGGGGAAGATTATCGCTGTACCCAGAATCCTGGCTTTCCCTTTTGCAAGACAAATGGGTACAGTCGATCATATCCGAGGGTTACAAGATTCCTTTTGAGGAAAGTCCCTTCCCTCACAAAAATTCCCTTCCAGACGTTCCACCCGGTCTAAGGGAAATCGCAAAATTAGAAGTATCAAAGCTTCTACAAAAACGGGCCATTCAGCCAGTTCCAACAGACCATTCAGAGCATGGAATCTACTCAAGGTTCTTTTTGGTTCCCAAAAAGACGGGAGATTGGAGACCAATATTGGACCTCAGCAGACTCAACAAGTCGGTGAAAAAGACAAGATTTCGGATGGTCACACTTCAGTCGATTTTGCCCTTCTTAGGCAAAGACAACTGGATGTGCTCAATAGACCTTCAGGATGCGTACTATCACATAAAAATCCACAGACGCTCCAGAAGGTTTCTCCGCTTTCGGCTGGGGTCCAGTCATTTTCAATTCAGAGCCCTGCCCTTTGGTCTCACTACAGCCCCCAGAGTGTTCACCAAATGCATGGCAGTGGTCACGGCTCACCTGAGACGTCAAGGATTCCAGGTGTTTCCGTATATCGACGACTGGCTCCTCTCAGCCACCACCAGGCATCAACTTCTCCAAGCCAGAGATTACACCCTAAATCTCTGCACTCAGTTAGGAATTTCGGTCAACTACGAAAAATCCTCCTTATTGCCCTGCCAATCTATTACTTTTATAGGCGCAAATTTAGACACTGCTCGGATGTCAGCAAACCTAACAAGCCAGAGAATTCTAGATATCCAAAACCACGTGCGGATCATCCTTGCCAGCAAAAAGGTGCAAGCCAGACTGGTCCTAAAAGTATTGGGCCTCATGGCAGCTGCCATTACTCTTCTTCCTTTGGCCCATTTTTACATGCGTCTCCTTCAATGGATGTTGTTCACACAATGGTCCTACCAACAACTTCCCATGCGTCACCAGATCCTGGTGACACAAACTTGCAAAAACCATCTATCCTGGTGGATTTCTTCTCCCCAAGTCCATCAGGGCAGACCCTTTGTTTTCCCGGCCCCGGTAGCCACAGTCACTACGGACGCCTCCCTGATCGGGTGGGGGGGTCATTATCAGGGCAGGATGGTTCATGGGACATGGCAACCGTTCGAATACCACCTGCACATAAATGTCCTAGAGATGAGAGCAGTGCTTTTAATGTTGCAAGCCCTCAACGACTTTCTTCCCTTAGGAATGATTGCAGTTCACACGGACAACATGTCCGTAGTATGGTACATCAACAAGCAGGGCGGAACCAAGTCCTATCCCTTGTATCGAGAGACTCTCAGACTTTGGCAATGGGCGATCTCCTCTCATCGGTTTCTGGTAGCAACGCATATCCCTGGGAAAACCAACATTTTAGTGGACAGATTGAGCAGAGCTATACTCATGCCTCACGAGTGGTCTCTCAAGCAATCTATAGTGGAGGAGATTTTTCAGAAGTGGGGCCGCCCATGTTGCGATCTTTTTGCTACTCCCCAAAACAGCAAATGCCCAGTCTTCTTCTCTCTCTTCCCACTTCCGGGCCATCCCCCCAGAGACGCTCTTACCCAAGATTGGCCCCAGGGACTTCTTTATGCCTTTCCTCCTTTTCCATTGATACCACAGGTACTCCAGAAAGCTACCGTTTTGAGAGCCAAAATAATTCTCATTGCCTCATATTGGCCTCGACAAATTTGGTTTCCGTTCCTTCATCGTCATCTTTTGGTGCAGCCATGGCATCTGGACCCAGTGCCAGATCTTCTGATACACCAATTGGGTCAGCTGCATCGGTCCATCCCTTCTCTCAACTTCACAGCTTGGTTGCTCCACTTCCTTCCTTAGCCAGGCTTCCTATGATCTCTAACCCCGTTAGAGATATCATAGTAGCTTCCCTTAAATCCTCTACTAGAAGGATTTACTCTAGCAAGTGGAAACGTTTCTCCCTTTGGGCGAAATCGAGGAACATAGATTCCTTTACTGCCCCTGTTCATGCAGTTTTGGATTTTCTAGCGGAAATCTTTCACTTGGGTTCTTCATCTTCCACAGTAAAAGTTCAATTGGCTGCAATCTCGAACTTTCATGTCGGATTTGCAGATCACAACATTATGTCCCACAAGCTTTGTAAAGCTTTTCTGAAAGGAATTTTTCTCCTGAGACCTCCTGTCAGGAGTCCTCCTCCACAATGGGACCTAAATCTAGTGCTGACATCCTTAATTCTTCCTCCTTTTGAGCCAGCTGCTTCATGTTCACTAAAGTTTCTTTCATGGAAGACACTCTTCCTTGTCGCTATTACCTCGGCTAGGAGAGTGTCAGAACTTCATGCCCTCTCTGTTCGTCCCCCATATTTAGTCTTCCACAAGGACAGAGTATCCTTGAGAACTAATCCATCCTTTTTGCCCAAGGTTGCTTCAAAAACAAATTTAAACCAATCCATTGATCTCCCTGTATTATTTCCTAATTATTCCAACAGATCAGAACAAAAATTGCATTATCTAGATGTTCACCGACAACTCAGATATTATTCGGACAGAACAAAGCAATTCAGGAAGTCTGATCAGCTTTTTCTTTCTTATGCTGAAAATAAGAAAGGCCACCCTGTTTCCAAAGTGACCTTATCTAGATGGCTATCTTCCACCATTTCTGACATTTATCAACTTAGGGGCAAACAACTGTGCTCAAAACCAAAGGCACATTCCACTAGAGGCCTAGCCACTTCTACAGCTTTTCAGGCTAGGCTACCCTTAGATACTATTTGTGCAGCAGCCACTTGGGCCACTCCTCATACCTTTGTTTCTCATTACAAATTGGATTTGGCCTCCAAGAGTAGAGCCAGTTTTGGTTCCATGGTTCTCAAGAATCTGTTCCATTGAGCCCCCCAGGATAGAGGTGCTAGGGACGCGGTCCCATCCAGCAAGAATGAAGGCGAGATTGACAACTTAACATTTAGAAGTTATGTACCTACCATAACGTTCCATGTTAGTTGTCTTCTCTCGCCTTCTTTCTTGCGATCCTCCCTCCTGTCCCCCTTGCCTGGACAGACCTTGATCTCCCTTGTCTCTGGAAGATTTTTGGGCACCAGTTAGTTCTAGTTTTAATTATCTGGTTTCCCCTTACAGCCCTTTAGGCTAGTTGCTCTTCTTTCCTTAGTGGAAAGTTTTTATGCTAGGCAGTTGTCCCTCTAGGTACCAAACGAGATCTGGGTATTTACCGCCTTGCATCATGGGATATGGGGCTGCCTCGAGCTGGTAAAAGTGACTCTCGAGCTTAGCAGTGCGAGTGAGCCGAGGATCGGCTCCGAACCCATCCAGCAAGAAAGAAGGCGAGAGAAGACAACTAACATGGAACGTTATGGTAGGTACATAACTTCTAATTTTTTGCTTTGGAGAGGGCAGCCTTCACCTGAGCATCAGAGATGTTTGGGAGGCAGCCCTCTGCCGGGATAGATACTTGCTCTTTTTGGGAGGGGAGAAGTTTGCACTGAACCTGTCTGCCAGGATATTGGCGATGTCTGTGGGTTCAGTGTATTTTTTGTCGTTTAGAATCAACTCAGAACAAGTCTGGGAGTTGCATCCCAGGTTTCTAACATAACTGAAAAAACCTTATGATTGTCTTTGGTGTCCTGTGCAATTTTTCTCTCGAAGCTGGCCTTGGAGGATTTTATGAGGGATCGTAATTTTTTGCTAGTACTGATCAGAGATGCCTTCCCTATTAGGGATTTTGCTCTATCATGTAGTAGCTTCCTCCTTCTGTTGTACAGTTTATTTATGGCAGGGGTCCACCAGACTGGACGCCTGCCTTTGGATGATTGGGTCTTGGTTTTGTTTGGGATAGCATGATCCATGCATTCCTGGAGATGTCCGTAGAATGCATTTATATAGGATTCTGCAGTTTGGGCCGTAGTTTCCATTGGCCCTGGGGCCTTGAAGGATTCCACTTTGGTTTTGAGAAGTGAGAAGTTCACTTTTGAGAAGTTTTTCCACTGTGGTTTTCTGGGCTGGGGGTGGGGTCGGGATGCGGACATCCAGTGAAATTAATTTATGGTCTGATCTTACCAATGAGGGATATACTTCTGGTGTGGAGCATAGAGTCCCCATGTTGGTAATGATCAGGTCTAGTATGTTGTCCCCTCTTTTGGGAGTGGTGACTAGTTGTTCCATAGCATTTGAGTTTATAATTTCTAGGAATCTTTGGGCTAAGGTGCTGGGGCTTGAGTAGTGCTCCCAGTCAATGTTTGGGTAGTTGAAGTCGCCCAATATAATGGTGTTCAGAGAGATCTTCATGTTCTCCAATGTTTTCAGGAAAGCCAAGTGGGATTCCTGACTTTGAGAGGGTGGTCTGTAGGATGCTATAAACTGAAAAGCAGTCTTGCCCACTGTTAGTTGCACATGGATGGTCTCCGATACTTCGTGCAATGCCACTAACCTGGAGGTGTGGATATCCTTGATAAATATGGAAACTCCTCCTCCTTTTGTGGTTCGGTCCGGGTTTTGGGGCCAAAAAGCATGATATTAGGTATATCCTGGTAGTGCTGGGGTGCTCTCTGGAGCCTTGAACCAGGTTTCTGTCACTGCACAGATATCAATGTTCTCCATACTGAGGAGAGCTTTGAGTGCATGCATCTTGAGGTTAAGACTTCTGGCGTTTAGCAGCATTACCCTTAGTTTCTTGTTCCTTGTGATGTCTATGGGGGTGGGTTTGACTTTTGAGCCTTGCCTAAAAAAGGCACTATGGGGGTGGCAAGAGCCTTTACCAATATCCAAAAGCCCAGTGGTGACAGGTGCAAGCCATCCCTAGTGAAGCAATGTGGCTTGTCGAGCATGTCATCCCAGGCTGACAGACACTGGATCCCCTTTGAATGACACCAAAATTTTAGCCAGTTGTTAAAATCGATCATTTTGTCTTTGTACCGTGGCATCATTCTAGGTGAGGGTAAGATGCTGCTCAAGGTCAGGGTCATACCAGCCTGGGCTACATGATCAGAGAGCTCCTCTATGTCTCTTTTCATGTAGTCCAGGGAGGTACGTTTCAGGTCATTCACACCAGCATGCACAATGACTGAGTCATATTTGTATTTGCTTTGGAGTGACCTGAGTGCTTGCGTTATGTGTCAGATCCTAGCACCCGACAGGCAGCTCACCGTGACCTTCTCTTTATTCAGCCTGGTGAGCGGGACGTCAGTGTGTCTGACAACAGAGTCACCTATAACAAGAGTATCAGGTGTGTTATTCAGCCTTAAGGGCTGTGGTTGCTTTGCACACTGACTTTGTGGGTTATGTGTTGTGTGTGTTTTGTTTTGAGGTAGCGTTTGCTTGGATGTCTGCTTTGGAGGTCTCTGTCGCTTAGGTAGATTTTTATTTAGAGCCTCCGAGTATGTTTTTGTGTATTTATGTGTTTGGTTCGCTGATGTGGTGGGACTACGTGATACTGGAATTGTGTTGTGTGAGGTTACCTTCTCCTCCTGACTGGTTACACCAGTTTTGAGATGAGAGAGCTCAGCCTCCAGTTTGGCTAAATAGTTGCATCTCTCACATATATTTGAACCTGTTTGGAAGAGGAGAGGTTTGTCCGTGTACATGAGACAGTTGTAACATTGCCTCAAAATTCCCAGATTCACCAGCTGGACTGGAGAGGAAACCATTGTCTGACCTTTGGACATACTAGAGTAATAGGGAAACTGAATTTAAGACGGACCAATAGAGGACAGGGTAATCGTAGAGAGTATAAGAGTAAGTAGTGCTTCTGGTTTAATAGTGCTAACTTGTAGGATTACTTAATTGGACCAGTAAAGGGCCTTAGAATGAGAATATGGTGTTTAAATTGAGAGATAGAGCAGTTCTAAGGGAAAAAGTGAAGAGCAGACTTTGTGGAGCCAGGAATAGTTTAAACCCAATTAGGCGGCGCTGCCCGCTGTTGCGCTATGCACAAAAATGCGCAAAACCGCGCAAAAGAGGGTTTAAGAGAGGAAGATGAAGGAGTTTTGGAATTGACCCAAAATGGCCAATAAAACTACAGTTTCAAGTCAGTAACCACTCCCACAGGGGCAGGCAGGCTGCTCAATGTTTTCACTGCCACTGATCAACAGAGAGACTTCCCTTTAGCCCAAGCAAAAAATGGCCTCACAGAAACTTACAAACAGTTCAAGAACAGCAAGCCTGTAACTGAACTTTTTTAAATCTCAGAAAAGTGGGAAAAAAGCAAGATTTTTTTTTGTTTTTTCAGAGATAGCAGAGGTTCACAAGTATCAACAAGTTATAACAGTGCAGGAAATGACCCCACACAAGAGTGCTAGGCCAAAGACAGATAAAATGCAAGTTTTGAGAAAAAAACGATTTTAAAAATAAGTGCAAACAGGAAATTCAGTAAACAGCTTTAGGTTGTGCTCTAAATACAGTTACTAATGCAGAAATCAAATTTAACAAGCCAGAAAACGCTCAAAATAGGCGGCTATGCAGAAAAACTTAGCAAATAAACAGAGGAAAAATACTTTACCTCTACTTTCCTTTACTATGCTTAAAAGCCCTTTTGGTGTATTTGCTTTTTTGTTGGAGGTATATCTTTGTACTTTTATATTTAATTGCTGCCCATTACGGGGGCATCTGACATCTGGGGCAAGAAAAACTGATGTAATGGCATCGGCTGCATGTTTTATACCCCTGACAACCTGACGTCATGGAAGAAGGGACAGTAACCGATGCAGGACCCAAGATTTTGTTAATCAGGTCGACTGAGGGCTACCTGCAAGCAGATAACTCAAATGTAATAACTGCAACAGTCAATACACTCGAACATCTACATTTATGTTAAGTGTACACAACTTTCATGGTTTGTGTTGCGGGGAGGAGGTTGCTTGGATGTATGCTTTGGAGGTCTCTGTTGCTTTTGCAGATTTTTATTTAGAGCCTCCGAGTATGTTTTTGTGTATTTATGTGTGTTTTTTGCCGGTGCTGGTTTCATAGGTTTATGTGAGACTGGTAGTATGATGCAAGTAATTCCCTTCTCCTCTTGACTGCCTGATCCACTCTTGGGTTGAGAGAGAGCTTAGCCTCCAGTTTGGCTGTATAATTGCATCTCTCGCATGTATTAATGTTTGGTGGAAGGAGGAGAGGGTTGTCTGTGTACATGAGGCAGTTGTAACATTGCCTCAAAATGCCCAGATTCACCAGTTGGACCGGAGAGTACACCTGAAACTGCCCTTTGGACATGTACCTTGAACTGTTTTACTGATTGGCTGGTAAGGCCGAATAGAGAGCCTTGTCCTTCTCTACAGTATGAGGGGGTGTCTAGTGCTAAGGTTTATTAGTGCTTGCTATGAGCAAGTGCTGGTATGAGAAGTGAATGGTTTGAGTGCTTAAGTTGAAAGTTTGTCTAGTTCCAAGGGAAAAATTGAAGATTAGACTTTGTGGAGCCGGGAATAATTAGCCCAAAATGGCCAATAAACTACTAATTTCTGGGCTGAAAGAAACCACTCCTCCAGGGACAGATAGGCTGCTCAAAGCTCCCTCTCTCACAGTGAACAGAGAAACTTCCTTCTATCCAAGTAAGGTATGGGCAAACACAGAAACTTGTAACACAGCCCTGAATTCAGCACTAACCTGAAAATGGACTATACTACCTTAGAAAGGTGGGAAAACATGTTTTTTTTTTGTTTTGTTTTGTTTTTTTTTCAGAAAATAAAGCAGATACAATCAAAAAAAACACTTAAAATGCACAGAAATGGCTATCACACTTGAGTGTGTAGCCTACAACAGTTAAATAGGTAATTTAAACACAAAAACAACTTTGTTAAAGTGCAGGCAGTAAAATAAGTACAATATGTAGCTGAAACAAGCTTTTTAAATCAAAGAAACTCTACAAAGTCGGTGTTTTAGGCAGAATTAGCTAAAGGCAGCAAGAAAATGCAGAAAAATGATACTTAATCACTCCAAAGTTTCTCTTTTGTCTCTCTGCTGCTGTAGAACTCTACAGGGCACCAGGCAGGAGCTTGCTGAGCTGTATACTAGCACAAAAACCTTGCAATTGGTATCAAGCCAAGAACTGGGATCCTTTTAAGGCTCAAAAACCTGTGATTCTTCAGTTTTTGTGTGAGTTACCCCTGGCCTCTCTTAATCATCTGTCAAGATTCATCTGTGATCCATACCTGCTTGTCTGACATTAGACCCCCCCCTTCTTTCCTACCTCCTGTGAATCAGTTTTTGAAAGGGGTGTTGCGTATCTGTCGACCTAAAAGATAAGGTGGCTCTTTCTTGAGATCTTAATTTTGTATTAGAAACATTTACACTTTTCCTTTTGTACCTGCTCACAAGTCTGATTTGAAGTTTTTATTTTGGAAAAGAGTATTACTTATTGTTCTGACTTTTGTAAGAAGAGTACCTGAGTTACAGACTCTTATGGTGAGTCACCTCATCTCACTTTTCATAAAGATGAGGTAACTTGGAGTACAAATCCTTCCTTTATGCCTTAAGTAATTGCAAAGTTTGCACTAAGCCAGACTATTCATCTCCCAGTTTTCTTTCCAGAGCCAAAAAATAAGAAAGAGAGAATTCTATGCAATCTGGATGTCCATAGGTAACACAGATGGCACCCTACTGAAATGTTGGAACTTGAAATGCCAAGTGCCGAAAAGCAAAAAAAAAGACCAAAAACACAGGAGAAGAATGAATCTCAAAAATCAATGTTAAGTTGTCTATCTCGCCTTCATTCTTGCTGGATGGGTTCAGAGCCGATCCTCGGCTCCGACTCAGCCAATACTAAAGCTCGAGAGCTAATTCCACCGGCTCGAGGCTCCCCTATATCCCACAATGCTAGGCGGTAACTACCCAGATCTCGTTTGCCGCTTAGCTGACGAGGTGCTTTTCTACTGGCAGGTTAGTGAAAAATTATTATATTTTCACAATCTTTAGACCCCTATTACTTTCTTAAGTATAACCTTTAGTTTTAATTATCTTTTTCCTTGAATCGATCACCTCTTTTGCCCATAATTTTATTCACCTTTAACTTTAGGCCTTAGGCCCCTTCCCCTCCTTCTCCTAGTCCTTCAGTGTGACTGGAATTTAATATTTTGTTTTAAAGGCCTATGTGTGTGTGTGTGTGTGTGAGTGTTTTTATTACTTAGGCCTTTACTATGTCTAAGGACTCCAAGGTCTCAGGCTTCAAGAAGCGTGACCCGTGCCGTCAGAAAATATCTCTGACAGACGGTCACACTTCTTGTGTGTATTGCCTGGGACCTTTGCACCTGCAGGACTCATGTGCTGTGTGCCATGGTTTCAGCCCTAGAGTCCTGCAGGAATGCAAAAATAAATTGATTTTGCTTGGCTTATTAAAGCCTGAAGGCCCCCTGACCCAGTCTGTGTTGGGGAAGCCTTCTAAGACTTCCAGACAGTCGGCTCCAGCTTCAGAGACGTCCTCTGGAAGCATCAAAACTGCTTCGACATCGGCTTCGGCTGGAGCTGATGTTTCCAAGCCTCATACTATTACCTCGGCTCCGGCCGTAGCCGAAGCTGATAAGAATCAGTTGGCTTCGATACTCTTATCGGATCAACCTTTGAGAAAGAGATCTAGGTCTCCCTCCATCGGCTCCATTCACTCGGCACCAGGATCCCCTCTTCTTTCGGAGTGGAGCCATAGATCACATTCCTCACGGTCTTCCAGGCTATCTGACCACGATTTGCAAAGGGTAGTGAGTAGACTTCTCAAGTCTGAGGCGCTGGCCCAAATGCTTCATAGCCCGACTCATCAGTCAGCGGCTATTTCTGTCCCTCAATGTATTCCTCCTCCGACTCCTTTGAGCTTGGAGCCAGGGCTCATCGGAGCCATGACTGTTGGCGCTTCGGATCCGATACCTTCCCTTTCGGCTCCGTCATCTGCTCCGATCTCCTCTTTGGAGGGATCTCGGCGCCGATCTTCCCTCGTCAGCTCTGAGGGGGCGAGTGGCATCGGACCCTTGTCCGACCCCGCTCTCCCTCTCGGTGCTTCGGCGCTGGTGAGTTTGGCTCCGACATTGGCCTCGGAGCCGTCCCTGTCAGTGCCTGGGGGGGTCCTGGTCTTTTCGGAGCAGGAACCTCCGGCCTTGCCAGATAGAGGTGCCTTCGAGGTCATGCAGAGCGTGCTAGAACCAGTGTCTGCCCCACAGTTGGCTCCGTCGGCCCCTCCATCATCAGTGCCTGTGGTGATTTCTACCCACCTCCTTGCTTCAGACCGCAGAGAGCCAACTGCTCAAGTTTCCCCATTGGGAATTTCCTCCTCTTCTGAGGCCTCTCCTGACCTGGTAGGAGAACCCCCTAGGAAGAGGCAGTGCAAGAGGAAGCACATTGACTCCCCTGAGTCTATCACCTCTGACACTGACTTGGAGGAATCTGAAGGTTTCCCTTGATCCCCCTCTGAGGATGTCTCCTTTGCTGACATCCTTGAGATCTTGAAACAGAGGGGGAACTGGCCAGCCCTTAACCCTTCAGTGGATGAGTCAGTGTACCTTGAGGCGTTCGGCTCTCTCCCCTCTACCTCCTGGGTGTCCCCTCCCTTTGACCCCCGTATGGAAGTGGTGGCAAGGAAGGCCTGGACGGCTTCTGATTCAGTGGAACCCACCCCGAGGAGACCATCTAAGTTTATTACTGCCCCTAGAGATAAAGATTTTTTATCTAAAGGTGTCCCCGTCGATGCCATGGTGGTGGCCACGGCCACTAAGAAGGAGGTAGCCGATCCTTCGGTACCTGTCCATCCTCCTAATAAGGAATCTAGGACCATGGACAGGTACGGTAAGCGGATGTTCTCATCAGCGACCTTTTCAATGCGGTCGCTGAACTACTTATGTCACTTCACTCGTCTCCAGAGAGATTTACTCAAGGATATGAGTGAAGAGGTAAAGGATCCAACAGCTGAGGGGTTCCAAGACAGGATGAACTCCCAGTTGGCAACCCTGAACTCCATCGTTAACTCCTCCATGCGGCTTATCTCATATGCTGCGGATGGGGTGAGTAGAGCCGCAGGCACAGGCGTTGCCTTACGACATCACGCCTGGATGCGGCTGTGCAACTTTGAGGACCCTTTCAAGGCGTCCTTCACCAATTCCCCCTTTGATGGATCATCCTTGTTTGGTCCTCAGGTGAAGGATACATTGACTAGGTGCGAGGTGGAAGGTAAGACTCTCTCTGCCGTGGGAGTCCGTTTTCTACCCTTCTAGGCCTTATCCCAAAGGTCAGAGGGAGGAAAATGTGGTTCCGCAAACAAACCCAGGGAGTCTCATCTGACGCAAGGTCGATTCCCTCTAGAGGCAGAGGGGAATAACAATAGATGCCGCCCTAGAGGCAGAGGAGGTCCAGAAACCAGGGTAGCAGAGAAACTTTCTCTGATAAACCCTTTCAGCATCCCTGAGGAGCTGCCCACCTGTCCACCTTCGGAGGCAGCCGGGGGAAGATTATCCCTGTACCCAAAAGCCTGGCTTTCCCTTACACAAGACAAATGGGTACAGTCGATCATATCCGAGGGTTACAAAATTCCCTTTATTCACATTCCATCCCAACCCAAAGGATCCCTTCCAGACATTCCACCCAGTCTAAGGGAACAAGCAGCACTAGAAATTTCAAAGCTGCTATCAAAAATAGCTATCCAATCAGTCCCAGCAGACCAACAAGGATCCGGAATCTACTCCAAATTCTTTTTGGTACCAAAAAAACAGGGGACTGGAGACCCATACTGGATCTCAGCAACTTAAACAAGTATGTCAGAAAAACAAAATTCCGGATGGTCACGCTACAGTCCATTCTACCCTTCTTGGGTCAGGACAATTGGATGTGCTTGATAGATCTTCAGGACACGTACTACCATATCAAGATGAACAGACGCTCCAGGAGATTTCTCCGCTTCAGGCTGGGAGCCAGTCACTACCAGTTCAGAGCCCTGCCCTTTGGTCTCACTACAGCCCCCCGAGTGTTTACCAAATGCATGGCAGTGGTCGCGGCTCACTTGAGATGTCAAGGATTCCAAGTGTTTCCATATTTAGATGACTGGCTCCTTACTGCCACCACCAGACATCAACTACTTCTATCCAGAGACTTCACTATCCAAACTTGCCAAGCTCTAGGCATTTCAATAAATTTCGAAAAATCTGCCTTGTCGCCTTGTCAATCCATTACCTTTATAGGCGCCACATTAGACACACTCAATCTTTCAGCCAGACTTACAGAGCAGAGAGTGTCAGACATCCGCAAACAAGTTTACCTTCTCTTACAATGCAACAAAGTCAAAGCCAGACTAGTTTTGAAGGTGTTAGGACTCATGGCAGCAGCTATCCCCCTTCTCCCCTTAGCTCACTTCCACATGAGGATCCTCCAATGGATGCTGTTTACTCAATGGTCCTTCCAACAGCTCCCAATGTCCCACACCATATTGATAACTCAATCATGCAAGAATCAACTGTCTTGGTGGATCACATCACCTCAGGTTCTCCAAGGAAGACCCTTCACTCACCCCCCCAGTCGCCACGTTGACAACAGATGCCTCCCTGATCGGGTGGGGGGGGGCATTATCAGGGCAGGACAGTCCAGGGCACATGGCAACCTTTCGAGTGCCACTTGCACATAAATGTCTTAGAGATGAGAGCAGTGCTTTTAGCGTTGCAAGCCCTTCACGACTCTCTTCCCACAGGGACTATTGCAATTCAGACGGACAACATGTCCGTAGTGTGGTACATCAACAAACAAGGCAGAACCAGATCATACCCCTTATGTCGAGAGGCACTCAGACTTTGGCAATGGGCGATCTCTTCTCAGTGTTTTCTGGTAGCAACGCACATTCCCGGGAAGTCCAATGTGATTGCAGACAAGTTGAGCAGGGCAATTCTCATGCCCCACGAGTGGTCTCTGAAGAAATCAGTACTGGAAGAAGTGTTCCAACGATGGGGCCAGCCTTGCTGCGATCTTTTTGCTACTCCCCAAAACAGCAAGTGTCACAACTTCTTCACTCTCTTCCCGTTACCAGGCCATCCCACCAGAGATGCTCTAGTCCACGATTGGCCCTGGGGACTTCTGTATGCCTTTCCCCCTTTTCCACTGATAACTCAACTAATTCAGAAAGCCATCACCTTGAGAGTGACAATGATCCTCATTGCCCCTTACTGGCCTCGACAGATATGGTTTCCGTTCCTTCATCGTTACCTTTTGGAGCAGCCTTGGCATCTGGACCCAGTGCCAGATCTGTTGACCCACCAATCGGGCCAGCTGCACCAATCTCTTCATTCTCTCAACCTCACAGCGTGGTTTCTCCGATTCCAACCTTAGCCAGGCTTCCCTTAATATCTCGCTCGGTCCGAGATATCTTGATAGCCTCTCATAAATCTTCTACCCGGAAGATTTACAATAGCAAATGGAAATGTTTCTTCTTTTGGGCAACATCAAAAAATATAGATCCCTTCACTGCACCTATCCAGTCTATTCTAGACTTTCTAGCATAACTCTTTCATTTAGGCTCTTCTTCATCTACCATTAGAGTTCAGTTGGCTGCTATATCTAATTATCATGTAGGTGTCTCGGAGTCTAGCATCATGGCTCACAAGCTCTGCAAAGCCTTTTTAAGGGGCATTTTTCTTCTCAAACCTCCAATCAAAGATCCCCCACCTCAATGGGTCTTGAACTTGGTTCTGGCATCCTTAATCCTTCCCCCTTTCGAACCAGCGGCTTCATGTTCTCTGAAGTTGCTTTCATGGAAGACACTTTTTCTAGTAGCCATAACTTCAGCGAGACGGGTATCTGAACTCCATGCTCTGTGCAGTCGCCCTCCTTACTTAGTGTTTCACAAAGATAGGGTATCCCTCCGTACTAATCCATCCTTTTTACCTAAGGTTTACTCTCAAACAAACCTAAACCAAACGATTGATCTCCCCGTCTTTTTCCCTAACTATTCCAAGAGGTTGGAACAAAAGCTACATTTTCTGGATGTTCACCGCCAACTTGGATATTATTTAGACCGGACTAAACAATTCAGGAAATCTGATCAGCTTTTTCTATCATATGCGGAAGGGAAATTGGGCCTTCCAGTTACTAAAGTTTCCCTTTCTAGATGGCTCACCTCTACAATTACCTTCATCTATGAGATCAGACAACAAAAACTACCTTCAAGACCTAGAGCTCATTCAACTAGGGCATTAGCTACATCCGTAGCTTTTCAGGATAGGCTGCCAATAGATTCCATTTGTGCAGCAGCCACTTGGGCTTCTCCTCATACCTTCATTTCACATTACAAATTGGACATGGTCTCCAGAAACCGTGCCAACTTTGGTTCCACTGTTCTCAAGAGTCTGTTCCGATAGGCCACCCAGGATAAGGTACTAGGGACGTGATCCCATCCAGCAAGAATGAAGGCGAGATAGACAACTTAACATTAAGAAGTTATGTACCTACCATAACGTTCCATGTTAGTTGTCTTCTTCTCGCCTTCTTTCTTGCGTCCCACCCTCCTTCCCCCAAGCCTGGACAGACCGATAGGAATTAATTTTTGTGATCTTCCTCTGGAAGAGTTTCATTCCCACACGTTCTACCACCTCTATTTCCCCTTTTGTTAGGTCTGGGATACCTTACACTCTGGTTTGTATAGAGGTGGGTTACCCTTCTCCATGCTATGGAGACTAGAATTGCTTGGTCTAGCTATCAAACGAGATCTGAGTAGTTACCGCCTAGCATTGTGGGATATAGAGGAGCCTCGAGCCGGTGGAATTAGCTCTCGAGCTTTAGTATTGGCCGAGTAGGAGCCGAGGATCGACTCCGGACCCATCCAGCAAGAAAGAAGGCGAGAAGAAGACAACTAACATGGAATGTTATGGTAGGTACATAACTTCTTAATGTTAAGTTGTCATTCTCGCCTTCATTCTTGCTGGATGGGTTCGGAGCTGATCCTCGGCTCCGACTCAGCCTATACTATAGCTCGAGAGCTATTTTTACCGGTTCGAGGCAGCCCTATATCCCACAATACCATGCGCTAACTTCCCAGATCTCGTTTGCCGCTTCGCTGCGAGGTTGCCTTTTTTTTACCGACTCAAGTCAGTAAAAGATAATTTTTTTCAATAGAACTATTTTTCAGATAGTTTCCAGATAGTTTTCCTACTTTAGGTCCCTATCGATAGTTTTATTTATTTCAACCCTTTTGTAGACTTTCTTCCCTTCCTTTTAGTTAATTTTTATAATCGGGCCTACCTAGTTTCCCCCACCCCTTAGAGTGTGTGTGTGTGGGTGTTTTTAGTCAGTCCCCTTAACTCCTTTCTGGGTATAAGTTGAGTGAGTGTGTGGGCTGATTGTGTTACTGTGTTTTTCTGTATTTAGGACTTATGTCCAAGGACGCTAAGGTCTCGGGATTCAAGAAGTGTGACTCGTGCTGTCAGAAAATGTCTCTGACAGATGGTCACACTTCTTGTGTCTACTGCTTAGGGCCTTAACACCTGCAGGACTCTTGTTCCGTTTGTCACGGATTTAGTTCAAGAGTCCTGCAGGAAAGGCGTAACAAGCTCATCCTAAGGGGCTTATTAAAGCCTGATGACTCCCCGTCCAAGTCTGGCTTGGGGAAGTCGTCAAAAATCGCCAAACCCTCGGCTCCAGCTTCTGAGCCGAGGGCTGGTGTTGTCGAGACGGCTCTGACCTCGGTTCCGTCTGGCTCCGAGGCAAGCAAAGTGGGTTCCGCTTTGAAACCATCATCGGAGCCGACCCCAACTTGCAAGCACTCTAGGTCCCCTTCGCTAGAGTCCATCAGATCGGCTCCGAGGTCCCCTCTCCTATCGGAGCGGAGTCATAGGACTCATTCATCAAGGTCTTCCAGGCTCTCTGACCACGACATCAAGAGGGTGGTCAGTAGACTCATAAAATCTCAGGCGCTGGCCCAAATGCTTCAGAGCCCATCTCACCAGACTGTGGCTCCTTCGATACAGTTATCCATTCCTCCTCTGACTCATCTCTCGAGTTCGGAGCCGGAGTTCATCGGAACCGTGACCTTGCCCACGTCGGAGCCGATACCTCCTCCTTCGGCTCCGGTGTCGTTGGCTCCGACCTCTTTATTGGTTCCATCTGTGGAGAGGTCCGGGCGCCGGGACTCCATTGTCGGCTCCGAGGGGGCGAGTGGCATCGGACCCTTGTCCGACCCCGCTCTCCCTCTCAGAGCTTCAGCTCTGGTTAGTTCGGCCTTCTTTGTCAATTCCGGGGGTGGTTCCAGCCTCTTCGGAGCCGAGGCTACCTTTGGTGTCTGATAGGGGAGCCTTTGAGGTGATGAGGAGTGTGCTGGACCCAGTGTCCACTCCAAGGTTAAGTTCTGTGGCTCCTCCCTCAGTAGTGCCTGTTACGGTTTCTGGCCACCCTCCTATACCCAACAGCAGAGATCCAAAGCGTAGGGTACCCACTTTGGGTGTCTCCTCCTTTTCCGAGGGCTCCCCTGAAGTTTCAGGAGAACCCCCTAGGAAAAGAAACTGCAAGAGGAAGCACATAGACTCCCCCGAGTCTGTCACATCGGACACCGACTTGGATGAGTCGGAGGGTTCCCCCAGATACCCCTCTGAGGATGTCTCCTTTTCAGACATCCTGGAGATCCTAAGACAGAGGGGAAATTGGTCCACTCTCAAACCTTCCGAGGATGAGTCGGTTTACCTTGACGCCTTTGGATCTCGCCCTTCCACCTCCTGGGTGTCTCCCCCTTTCGACCCACTAATGGAGGTAGTGGCTAGAAAGGCATGGGCAGCTCCTGATTCAATGGAACCTACCCGTAGGAGGCCTTCTAAATTTATTTCTGCACCAGATGACAAATCGTTTCTCACCAAAGGTGTTTCAGTTGATGTTATGGTGGTAGCAGCAGCCACTAAGAAGGAATTAGCTGATCCTTCTGTATCTGTTCATCCTCCTAACAAAGAGTCCAGGACCATGGACAGGTACGGCAAGCGGACCTTTGCTTCAGCGACATTTTCTATGTGATCGCTGAATTATTTATGTCATTTCACCCGCCTTCAGAGAGACTTGCTCAAAGAGTTGGGTGAAACGGTACAGGATCCTTCTGCTGCAGGGTTTAAGGACAAAATAAACTCTCAGCTGGCTACCCTGAACTCCATTGTTAACTCCTCCACGTGGCTTATCTCTTATGCAGCCGATGGAGCGAGTAGGACCGCTGGCACAGGCGTTGCATTGAGACGTCACGCTTGGATGTGACTCTGTAACTTTGCCGACCCCTTCAAGGCGTCCTTCACCAACATCCCCTTTGACGGTTCGGAATTGTTCGGACCACAGGTGAAGAATACCCTCACCAGATGCGAGCAAGATGGTAAGACTCTCTCTGCTGTGGGAGTCCATTTTTCCACGCCTTCTAGACCTTATCCTAAAGGACAGAGGGGTGGAAAGATGTGGCTCCACAAACCACAGGGAGTCACGCCTGCCGCACGTGGTGAATTTCCCCTTAGAGGCAGAGGGGGGAATAATAACAGACGCCACCCCAGGGGCAGAGGGGGTCCACAGAACCAGGGTTCCAGGGAATCTTTCCCTGACCAACCCTTTCAGCATTCCTGAGAAGCTGCTCGACTGTCCGCCTTCGGAGGCAGTCGGGGGAAGATTATCTCTGTACCTGGATGCCTGGCAATCCATCTCCCAAGACACATGGGTACAGAAGATCATATCCGAGGGTTACAAAATCCCTTTCACTTTCCCTCCGGTACAATCGCCAAAACCCCTACCAGACATACCACCCACACAAAGGGGTCAGGCTCAGCTAGAAATAAAAAAGCTGTTAAACAAAAGAGTCATCCAGGCAGTCCCAGCAGATCAGCTAGGATCCGGAATCTACTCCAGATTCTTTTTGGTACCAAAAAAGACAGGAGATTGGAGACCCATTTTGGACCTCAGCAGGTTAAATAACTCTGTACTAAAGACAAAATTTCGGATGGTAACACTGCAGTCCATTCTACCCTTTTTGGGCAGAGACAACTGGATGTGCTCGTTAGACCTCCAGGACACGTACTACCACATAAAAATGCACAGGTGCTCCAGGAGGTTTCTCCGCTTCCGGCTGGGTGTCAGTCATTTTCAATTCAGGGCCCTGCCCTTTGGTCTCACCACAGCCCCCCGGGTGTTCACCAAATGTTTGGCAGTGGTCACGGCTCACCTGAGACAGAAAGGATTCCAGGTGTTTCCATACTTAGACGACTGGCTCATTTCCGCTACCACCAAACAGGATCTCATAATGGCCAGGGATTACACTATCCAACTTTGCAACAGCCTGGGTATTTCTATAAATTTTGCAAATTCCTCCTTGTCGCCTTGTCAATGTATAAACTTTATAGGCGCCATATTAAACACCACAGAAATGTCTGCAACATTACCACCTCAGAGAGTGACAGACATAAGGTGGAATGTTCAGCTTCTGTTTCAGCCCAGCAGAGTCCAAGTCAAGCTAGTATTGAAAGTGTTGGGCCTCATGGCGGTGGCGATTCTTCTACTTCCATTAGCCTGCTTCCACATGAGACTCCTTCAGTGGATGCTGTTTTCTCAGTGGCCCTTTTAACAGCTGCCAATGACCCACAACATTTTTATAACACCATCTTGCAAGAAACATCTCTCCTGGTGGATGATTTCCCCCTCAGCTTTTTCAGGGCAGACCCTTTGTTCTCCCCCCTCCAGTTGCCAATGTCACAACGGATGCCTCTCTGATCGGGTGGGGGGGGGCATTATCAGGGCAGGACGGTCCAGGGCACTTGGCAACAGTCAGAATGCCACCTGCACATAAATGACCTGGAGATGAGGGTGGTGCTTTTGACGTTGCAGGCCCTTCAGAGCTCTCTTCCCACGGGGACTATAGCAATTCAAACGGACAATATGTCTGTGGTGTGGTACATAAACAAGCAGGGCGGAACAAGGTCCTACCCCCCTCTGTCGAGAAGCACTCAGACTTTGGCAATGGGCGATTTCATCTCAATGGTTTCTGATAGCAACGCACATTCCTGGGAAGTCCAAAGTCATAGTAGACAGATTGAGCAGAACTATCCTCATGCCTCATGAGTGGTCTCTAAATCAAGCGGTAGTAGACGGAATTTTTCAGAAGTGGGGCCAGCCTTGCTGCGACCTTTTCGCAACTCCGCAAAACAGCAAGTGCCTCGACTTCTTCACACTTTTTCCTCTACCAGGCCAGCCCTTCAGAGACGCTCTTGTTCACGTTTGGCCCCGGTGTCTTCTTTATGCCTTTCCTCCCTTTCCATTTATCCCGCAACTAATTCAGAAAGCAACCGCATTGAGATCCAAAATGATCCTCATTGCCCCGTTTTGGCCTCGACAAGTTTGGCTCCTGTTCCTGCACAAATACCTACTGGAACAGCCTTGGCATCTGGAACCCCTTCCGGATCTGTTGACCCACCTCACGGGCAAGCTGCTTCAGTCTCTACAGTCCATCAACCTCACAGCTTGGTTGCTCCACTTCCAGCCATAGCCAGGCTTCCCCTTATTTCTCCTCCTGTTCGTGATATCATTCTGGCTTCCCATAAGTCCAATACTAGGAAGACTTATGCGAGTAAATGGAAGCGTTTTTCACACTGGGCACAAACTAGATCCTTAGATCCTTTCCATGCACCCATTCATGAGGTTCTAGACTTTCTGGAGCTTTTTCATTCGGGGTCATCATCGGCCACTATCAGGGTACAATTAGCAGCCATTGCTAATTTTCATGTTGGACTCTCAGAAGCAAATATTATGTCCCACAAACTCTGTAAGGCCTTTCTCAAGGGCATCTTGTTGCTCAGACCTCCAGTCAAAGATCCACCCCCACAATGGGGTTTGAATTTAGTTCTAACCTCACTAATTCTACCCCCTTTTGAACCGGCAGCTTCTTGCTCCCTCAAACTTCTTTCTTGGAAAACGCTGTTTTTAGTAGCTATAACATCTGCCAGAAGGGTATCGGAACTTCAAGCCTTGTCTGTCCGTCCTCCTTATTTGGTTTTTCATAAAGATAGGGTAACTCTCAGAACAAACCCTTCCTTCCTACCAAAAGTGTTATCGGAAGCAAATCTAAACCACTCCATTGATTTGCCCGTCTTTTTCCCAGACTATACCAACAGGGCTGAACAAAAATTACTTTCATTAGATGTTCATCGCCAATTACGGTATTACCTAGACAGGACAAAACAATTCAGAAAGTCAGACCAGCTCTTCCTCTCTTATGCTGCAGGCAAGAAAGGGCTTCCGGTATCGAAAGTTACTCTTTCCAGATGGCTGACATCTATTATTACCTTGGTCTATGAGTTGAGACACAGGCAACTACCCTCTAGGCCAAAAGCTCATTCAACCAGGGCACTATCAACTTCAACGGCATTTCAAGCAAGGTTACCACTAGATGCCATTTGTGCAGCAGCTACATGGGCATCCAAACATACCTTTATTGCCCATTACAAGCTTGATTTAGCCTCCAGAAATAGAGCTGATTTTGGTTCCACTGTACTCAGGAGTCTGTTCCATTGAGCCACCCAGGACTAAGATGCTAGGGACGCTGTCCCATCCAGCAAGAATGAAGGCGAGAATGACAAGTTAACATTAAGACGTTATGTCTTACCATAACGTTCCATGTTAGTTGTCTTCTTCTCGCCTTCTTTCTTGCGTCCCTCCCTCCTGCCCCCTAGCCTGGATAGACTCGAGGTTCTGAGTCCTTCCATTTCTGGAGATACAATATGTTGCGTCTTTCCTTGTATCCTTAGTGTTACTAGCAGGTAATCTGTACTCGTAAAAGAGGATTATAATATTATTATTATAATATTACTTTTTAGACTATGTCTTAGCTTCCAAATGAGATCTGGGGAGTTAGCGCATGGTATTGTGGGATATAGGGCTGCCTCGAGCTGGTAAAAATAGCTCTCGAGCTATAGTATAGGCCGAGTCAGAGCTGAGGATTGGCTCCGAACCCATCCAGCAAGAAAGAAGGCGAGAAGAAGACAACTAACATGGAACGTTATGGTAAGACATAACTTCTTATTCTTCTCTATAACACCTCTGAAATTATGCCAAGATCACTATACCTCAGAGAAAAGGGAATATTCTGAGCAATGGCATCTAAGGCGTAGTATATGTTTAATATTTTTATTTTATTTTTTATTTTACATTTGTTGACCGGGATAGTCCGACTGGATGCATGTCCATTTTCAGCGGAGGCCCGGGGAGAAAAGCTCCAAGGGTAAGCAGATACAGCATTACATAATACCAGCATTACATATTACAAACAGACTATTTACAGAGATTACATAAGTAAGCAAGTTAAACAAGTTCCACAGGTTACAGTTAATCCTGAGTGCAAGTCAGGATTAAATTAAATTACACAGTAAAATAGGTTCATAGGTTCATAGTTTAGTACTAAGCTAACTGCCCTTGCGAGCCATTTTAAGCCTAGCCAATTATCCCTTGTGAGACTCAAACTCTGCACCTTGTGTTTATAAGGCAAAGACCTTAGCCATTAAGCCACCCTGCCAACCCAAGTCCATTCTTTTGGCCATTCAATTTCCACATTTTGGGAACACATATTAGCAGGTCCTGACACTTTAAATGTTTACCAACTTGGACACTACATTTGCAGAAAATGACCTTCAGGACTTCTGATTAAATTTTGTCTCTTATGAAGGTAAGAAAAAGAAACAACTGACACACAGACTATTTCCATTGGTTGTCCCATGCTTTTACATGCACCTTAACAAGACATTTCCAGGCAAAGTCCAGGCTCATGGTACCAGGGCCCTGACTATGATTATATATATTATATTATTATATGACTATGACTGTGGCTTTTTGGAAATGGGTGGACTCTAGAAATGTACAAGATACAGAAACTTGGTCAACTGTACACATCTTCATCAAAAACTACAAACTAGATTCCTCCTCTAGGTCTAGATCAGGTTTTGCTAGGGCTATTGTTCAAAGGATCTTGGAAACTGATCCAGCTTCCTCCTGCCTTATATTCAATAAGATCTGGTATTAATCCCATATGGATTAAGGTTATTGCAGCAGTGATCTAGTGATAAACATAGTGCATTTGTATAAGTAAGCCCACCGTAACAGTAGATGTTTGAATAGATCACTGCTGCCCCCTCCCCCCATCCTCCAGTTTTTGATATTTTGTTTGCCAGGCTATCAGATTTTTTTTTATGTTCCTATCTGGTAGTGCACTAGCCTACATATCTTCTGAGGCAAGAAATCTCTGTCATTTGGATACCCTAACCACTTTTTTACTCTGCATTCCTTGCACTTACCAGTAGTCAGTGCATGTGGAAGGAGTCCTAAAGCTTTGGAAGCTGTCTAATTGGCCCTATCCTTGCTGAACATCCCATAGTGCTTAAGACTACTCCAGCAGTAATCTCTTTGAACATTTTTTTCTTATAATAAGTTTACTTACACAACTGTAATTTTGTCAACTGTGTTAATCTGGTAGAAGAACTGTAGAGTATATATCCTACTTTATGTTATTAATGTTTAGAAGGACATTGATAACGCTGAAGAAATTATTGTAATTAAAATAGCTTTTGCTCTTTTTAATATCTGTACAAAACATGCCATTATGGAAACTGCACGTTATACTGTAAAAAGTTCTGTATAGTATGCACTCAGGGGTATTTTAAATCTTCTTCTTCTTCTTTCGGCTTTTCCCGGTTAGGGGTCGCCGCAGTGGATCATCTGCCCGCTCATGATTGGCAGTGGAGTTTTACAGTGTCGAGTTGCCAGCCCAACACCCAACCTTCCACAGAAGGCACACACACACATGCACACACTCAAACCTAGGGCCAATTTAGAGTGTCCAATCCACCTACTGCATATCTTTGGGATGTGGGAGGAAACCAGAGCACCCAGAGGAAACCCATGCGACCACAGGGAGGACATTCAGACTCCTCACAGAAAGCACCCCAGTCAAGAATTGAACCAGAGAACCTCTTGCTGTGAGGTGGCAACACTAACCGCTGCACCACCGTGGTATTTTAAATATGAGATGGAATTTCACCAGTGACTCATCTATATGCTAGTGGTATGAAAGTAAGAAAGTACTTTCCCTTAGTTGTAATATATCTAAGCTTTACACTTTAACAAAGTGGAGGCTGAAAAGAGACAAGTTAAATGTAATAAAGTTTGGAAAGAATCAGGTTAAAGTTGGTATACTGTTGTGATCTTGGCCTGCTGAGGGCTGTAAAAAGTTTATTGATCAGATTATATGTACAGATAAGGATAATAATTCCTTTGGTTTTGTAGAGGAAACAGAGTAATCCATAAAGCTTGAGTCAGGTCTATATCCCACCTGTGACCCAAAGGGTGACAGGACTAACAAGAAAGAGAGTACAAAGGATTATTCTGGATAAAATCGCTTAATATAGCAGATCTGGGAGACTCTCTGTGATGCCCTCCTGTGGGAGGAATAAAGATGTCTTGTTGAAGATTGAGGTAGTTTATTCAGTTAAGTAGGTAGGTGGAATAATGTACTTGTTGCATTTGCAAAATTACTAGCTGTTTTTTATCTGCTTTTAGTTGGAGACAATAAGCCTGCAGGTGCAAGAAATTAATAGCAAGTGCTCTGAACAGTATAGTATGAGTTAAATCTATACATTTTTTTCTTGCATTTACAAATTTGTTAGCTGTTTTTTTTAATTAGCACCTTCTTTTAGTTGGAGTCAAGAAGCCTGCAGCTGTAAGCCAATTAATCATGAGATGTCTGAACAGTATTTTTCCTAGTGAAATATACAAGGTACAAAACAGTTCACATTTAAAGGAATACTGGAAAATAGTTCAGAAAAAAAATACATTTTTAAGTGAATAGTTATATAAGTAACTACCCCCAGCAGCTTTTGTGAATTAATGCATTAAATATAGCAGTGCAAAATTTAGCATATTTATGTAAGGGCAGCCAGGACACTTTTTCTTAAGGCTAAAAGTTAATGTTTACTGAATATATACAAGATGTTCATCATTCCCGCCGCTGCAATAGCCTTCTAGCTATATGGGCTGTGCCTTACTCAAGACACAACAACCTACCAGGTTTTAAAAGCTTTGACTCCCTCCCACACTTTCAATCTGACTGCTGATTGGTCAGCCCTAAGGAAGAAAAAATAAGCAGTCTGAGTGGAAAATCTTTGGTATTTTCTTGCCACCTTGTTAAGAAGCAGCTTAGAGATTTCAGAAGGGCACCAGTTGGCCTTTCAACTCCTTTCTGGCAGAAGAAGTCCCCCTTGGGAGATCCCTTTGACATGGACAATATTTATTTTTAATGTGTTTAGTATAATAGATAGATAGATATATATGTAAAGAAAAGGGATTTTGTTTTTGTTTTATTGAGTTTATATGTTATGGTCCCTTTAAGAACCCCAGTATTTCTTAACTGCCCTCTATTTCCTATCTGGGATCACTGCTTTTAGTTTCAGCTAGTCTGGGGGCTTAATTGATGTTGACATGTACTGCTTATGCAAACTTTTATTTATTTATTTATTTATTTATTTATTTATTTTATATTTTTATAAAACCTTAAACGTGGATCAGTGTTTCATTTGAGCAGATATGATGACACTGTAACAACTTACCTGCAAATTTTTCTGTTACAGTAAATCTTACTTCTAATGGGTTCTGACATAATTTTAGTGTACTGTTTGTACACCTCTGTGACAACTTACCTACCATTTATTTTTATCAGACCAGTTTTCCTTCTAAGGGGTGCTGACAGGATTTTAGTGTACTGCTTATGCTCATAATGGGCATGTAGTGTTTCTTCACGCTGTGACAACTTATGCGGCATTTATTTCTGTCATACTAATTTTATTGTAAAGGATTTCTGACAGGGTTTTAGTGTACTGCCTGTGCATTACTATGTTTTGGTAACTTACTCATTACTCATAAGTGTACTGCTTGTTTAGACTTTTGACAACTTACTTTCTGAATGACTCTTTCAAGCCACATTGAATGCATCCTCCTAGGTCACAGCATGGATACTTACCTGCTCCTGCTGGTACAACATCCGCAGTTCCTATAAAGAAAAAGCAAGTTATCTGAGAACCCTAGCTGACTATGCAGGCTCAATCTGCACATCAGCCAATGGTGGTTGAACCTGTAGTGGACATTAGTTGCTCCTCAGACAACTCACTTACCCATCTGGCATCCTATGGTGAAGTCCTTTCAGCAAACATGAACCTAAGGTCAACCACATAGTCTTTGATTGTTCCTTTGTCTTGACCAGGCCTGGGAAAACCATTTTTACTGGAACACAGAGTTTTACAAAGAGATGCTTCTTGATGTGTCCAGGGGAAGAGACCTCTTGTAGGGACACAGGGTGTTAATCATTCTTACTACTGCAGTAACCCTTAAGCTAAATGGGTTGTTTCTTGCCTAGGAACAAAAACAGGCCAGCATCAAAAAGCTCTAGCCTCCTACCAACTGTTTCACTCTGCTGTTTGGCTAATCCCAAGGAGGGAAATCAGCAGTAGTAGTGAAGCTTTCTGCAGTACTTTCTTGCCATCTTGATTGAAGCATCTATCAGGCTTCATAGAAGAAGCAATTGGCTAGGAGCTTCATTTCTGGCAGATAAGTTGGCATTGGGGAACCTCTCTTCTTAGAAATTATTGCCTTTTAAAGAAAAAAAAAAGGATTTTATCTATTTTTGACTAAAATCAATATTTTCCCTTTTAGAAAGTTAGTATTTTTTCACAATATTGGAAGTTTCCTGCCAGGGAAAACTATTTAAATTATAACTGTTTAATGTATTTCAGGATAATTTTGCAGAAAGTGATATACTGCTTTTATAAACTTTGAATTTTGTGGGACAGAAAAGTTTAAGGAACAACGGGCAAGATTTTAGACTTCAGTGTAATGCTTATGCTTACTTTGTGATAACCTACTACCTGCCATTTTGATTCTGTCAGTGTGTGTGAGTGTTTTAACAGAACTGGATTCTGTTCTACTTTTACTTTTCATAAGTTAAGGAACTGGGGAAAGAGTTGTGAATGTAAATGTGCTACTTGTGAACTCTTAGTGATTTCCTTGGTTAAGAGTGTTTGCAGACAGCTAATTCTGGTGGTTGTGTTCCCATGCATGGCCGTAGTGCAGTTTGGCTAGAGACCTTTCTGTTGTTTCAAAGAGAATGTTGAGGAATTTGATGAGTACAATGGTGTTTTCCTACCTGACACTGAGCCCAATCACTCTGATTCTTCAGAAGGTGAACCTGAGCTTAAGTCCAAACAAGTGTGTTCACTTTTCCTCAGATGATTGCTAGATTTAGTGATGGTTTTGCCTGAGAACAGTTGGAAACTACCCCAGAGCTAGGAGGGTACATGACCTTACAGAGAACGTGATGCCCATCTATGTGGCTATCCCACCTTTATTACTGACCTGGGAAGATGGTTATAAAGCTGCCTGCAAGAACACCTATATCTGTTCCAACAGTTCTTTAAAAAGGCTCAGAGAAAATATAGGGTCTCCTGATATGGCAGGCCTCTTTTCTCATCTGACTGCTGACCCTGCTGCAGTCTCCCCAGCTTCTTGCTAAGATAAAAAGTCTTTGGTTTCAGCTAATTCAACTCCCCCTGATGAAGAAAAAAAATGATTACATCTCCAAAGCAAAATTATGTCTCATGCTAGTAATTGAGTCTTTAGAATGTTAAATTATCAAGGCTATATGTAGAAAATTATTTTACAGTATATGAACAGTTCGGATGATTTTGCTGCATTCTTAGCTACAGAACAAAAATCTTGCATTAATGAAATCATTTTTAAATTGACTCAGGTTTCAAAACATGCTTTCAGAGGCATGCTTAAATGTACAGATACAGTCTTGAGAAGTGCTGCTTCTTCTGTTGTATTAAGATGGTATGCTTGGTTACATAATGAGAACTTCTCTGACAATTTAAAAGCCAGAATTATGAATGCACCTTTAATTTCTGAATTGGTGTTTGAGTCCTCTGTTACACAGATTCTCATACAGTGGGCTGATAAAAGCAAATTAATGCATGGTGTATTTAGGATGTTTCATGTACTCAAGTTCTCCACAGGTAAGGCATCTTCCATCATGGGGCAAAACGAACAAAAATCCCAGACAAACAAAAATCAGGGATCCAAAAGGAAATGGCAGGGGAGATAATTCTTCCATACCAAACAAAAGGGGTTCCTTTCTGGAAAAGGATCAGCCTCCTGCAAATGAATGATTATGCCAAGTCAAACAGCACCTCTACCCACTCTTCTGCCCTTGTTTCTCTTTCCACCTTCCTCCAGGCTGTCTCTCTCAATCATTCAGCCTGGGCGCAGATAGTCTCAGACAAACAAGTTCTGAGAATAATTTAGAAAGGATACACTTGACAGTGGATATAAAATCCTCCTCCTTTCAGGAGGATTCCCCCACACCCACCAGACCAGACAGAGCTGTTTCCTCCAGTGCTCCATCGCATTGTAGAAGCAGGGTTCATAGAGCCAGTGTCTGCGATACATAAAGGCAAAGCATTTTACTGCTGAATCTTTTTGATAATAGTGGTGGCCTGGGAGCTTGTTCTGTAGCATTCACTGACTCTTCAGATCTTATAGATTGCATCAGAGTGACAAACAAATTAAGCAGATCCTGGACAGACCCTCATGAGTGGAAGCTCCATGTAGAAGTCTTCAAGGATTTGATCCAGATGTGGGGAACATGTCAAGCAGATCTCTGCCTTCTTTCAAAACAAACAACTGAAAAATTCTGTTCAAGACAACCTTGCAGCCATGCTTGGAAGACAGGTGCTCAATCATTCTCATGGTCAGGAATGTTCCTGTATGCATTTCCACTCTTTCCAATGATTCCCAAGGTACTTCTAAAGATTCAAAGAATTACCAAGGATCATTATGGCAATCACCTTTTGGTCCAAGCAGAGTTGGTTCTTCCTTACCATGGGCAATTACCACAAGCTTCCTTACAGACTGGTTCTGCTCACACAGCATCAGAGGTGAATGGTGTACCCCAACTTAGAGTAAGTGTAATTGACAGCCTGGATGACTCTATTTTGATATGATGAGGGCACTTGTTCCATGAGGATGTGCAGCAGATATTTAAGGAGGCAAGAAAGCTGGGAAATAGAAACGCTTTCATTTATAAGTGAAAGGTTTCCTAGGTGATGCATAGCCAATAACAGAGGTCCCAAAAGGGTTTCATCCTCTCTGGTTTTGAAATATTTTGTTTGAGCTACTTAGAGATGGTTTGTCATATGCTTCTAGCAAAGTGCATCTTGTAGCCATCTCAGCTTGTCTGCCCATAGAGCCCCCTCTTCCATCTTTTTTGGTAGTGAAATAATTTATAAAAGCAGACTTGCATAGGATTTTAACTTTGTTCTTGAAAAATTGACCTTACCTCCTTTTGAATCTGCCTCTCAAACTGATTACAATTAATGATCTGAAAGACTGTTTCACTCATTGCTCTGACATCTGCAAGGCAAGCCTCTGAGCTGGAAGCTCTCATGAAGTGCCAGTCCTGTCTGATTTTTCACAAGGACAGGGTTGTATTACACACTAATTGATCAGTCATGCCTAAAGTTGTTTCTGAATTTATCTTGCATCAAGCCATACGTCTCCTAGTGTTCTATCCTGATTAAAAAAAAGGGGGGAGAAAAGATTCTACATACCGTGGATATACACAGGCAGATCAGGTACTACATTGACAAAACAAAGCCCTTTAGGAATGTTGAAGAGCTGTTTGTCTCCTATATGGGTTGAAAGGTCATCCTGTCTCTAAAACTATTGCATGATGGTTGTCGTCTGCTGTTGTTTTCTGTTACTCCCAACATGATAAATGTCTTCCAGGCAAGTTTAATGCTCATTCAACTAGGGCCTTATCCTCTTCAATGGCATATTGAAAAGAGGTAGTCTCTAGAACCATTATAGAGGCAATAACCAGGTCCTTTGTTTATGCCTTCACAAAGCACTTTAAACTGGATTCCTTTTAGGGTCCAGAGCAAGCATAGCCAGAACCATTCTCCAGGGGCTTCTGGATCCTTATCCTCCAACTCCCAGGTAGGGTAAGCTTTGGGAATCTAACTAAGATGCCACTGAGGCAGCTGGAATGATGAACATAGCACAGTTGCATAAGTCCTACTTATCTGTAACAGTATTAGAAGAGGGATTGAAGGACTGGATATTGGATGTGATTTGAGAACTATTAGAGAAGATATATACTTCTACAGAAGAGATTGCTAGTGAGTGGGATAAAATGAAAATGGAGTTTATAAACATGGTATAAATAAGACAGAAAGAGCTACAGAGAAAGGTAATATGAATTATTTGGAGGTGTTGACAAAGGTTAGAGTATTGCAGAGGAAGAGGAATCCCACATAACAAGAAGAGAAGCAACTCCAGAGTGTTAAAGAAAAAACAATGGCGTATTTGGATAATATGAATGAGCTTAGAAAGGACAGCTGTTAAGCAACTATTTTTTATAACAACTCTAGAGAGTAAAAACTTTTTTAGCTCAACAACTTAGGAAACAGGAAGTAGAAAGAGTTGCAGCCAAACTTAGGGAAGTCATGATAAGAAAAATAACTAAAGATCTTATAATTGTATTATAGATATTTCAAAAAAATATGGTAATTGAATAAAGTTGAGGAGTAGTGAACCCAAGAAAAGGCACAAATGGGAATATTTAATGAAGTCTTAATTGTGTCAAGGCTGGAGGAAGATGAGGCTTGACAATTAGTAACTAAGATAGGAAGACATGAGATAAAATTGTGACATACAATCAATCAACAGGGAAGTCTCCAGGAACAGACAATATTCCTGTGGAAATATGGCGGTTAGGAGGAAAGAAACTGATAAAGATCTGGAGGTTTTGCTTAATAGTATTTTAAAGCAGGGAGTATCATCATCTTGGAAGAAAGCTGCAATGACAGTATTACTCAGAAGGGATAAAGACCCTCAGATCAGGTTTCAAATAGACCCATTTCAATTTTAAACCATGATTATAAAGTGTTTATTTATATACTAGCTAAGAGAATGACAAAGGTGTTGTCAAAATTGATAGATATGAATCAGTGCAGTTTTGAAGAATAGAGGCAAATATTTGACAACCTTAATTGAGCAATGATGATCCAGAGGGAAGAAGAGAGTAAGAAAATGCTTCTATTTCCAGGTCTTAATGAAGAGAAAGCATTCAACAGAGTAAGCTGGGATTTTAGTAAGGCAATGGAAGCATTTGTGCTCCCTGGTTGAGTAGTAAGTTTAATAAGGAGGATATATGGAGGGTCAGAGGTAAAAAATAAAGTGAGTGGTTTCCTCTCTAAGAATATGAGTTCAAACAGAGATGCCAGGCAGGTTACAGGTCTTTCATGAATATTCAAATAAGGGACTAACTTCAAAGCTTTGAGATTGGCTCCTTGTTTTTCCATCTCCCAGATTTTCCTCCAGTCATCTCCCCTAGACCCTCCCACCATTGTCTGTAACTGGCTTTAAATAACTAACCTGTTGAATGTAATGTATTAGAATAGGAACACTCATCCATCTACCTTAAATGAAACTTCATAAAGGTGTCCTTATTCCACCTACAGGGAGGACATCAGAGAGAGAGATCTCCTAGATCTCTTAGCTAAAGCGATTGTATCTGGACTAATCCTTTGTACTCTGTACTTTTAAAAGGGAGTGCACTTTTGTTGTTGTCAGTTTAAAAGTTGATGTTATGTGATCCTATCTCGCCTACATTCTGTACTGATGGGCTCGGAGCCGATCCCTCGGCTCCGACTCGGCACGCTATGCTATAGAGCGAAGCCTCTTATTGGCTGAGCTATTTTCTATCCCAGGATGCACCACCACTAATCCCCCAGATCTCGTTTGCCGCTTACAAGCTAGGACGTGGTCTCAAACTTGGCTGAGCTAAGTACTGTTTTCTTCAAAGTTTCCTGTCAGGAATTTTGCTATTCTTACCCTAAAAGCTGTTTTAACAGCTATTGTTGTTGTACGAGTGTGTTTTGCTGACATTTGTTGTGGAAAATTGTGTTTTTGATTAAGGGAAAGGTTTCCCGTTTAAGTTAGAGGGACCTTCCCCTATTCTTTATCTAGTGTCTTTTGTTTTTTCAGGAGGTCAAGTACCTGTTTAAGTTAGAGGGTCTTGGCCCTCCTTTTCAGTATTTTTTTTTCCTGATATTGTAGTGTATTGTCTCGTTTAAAAAAAAAACAAAAAAGTTGGTTAAAAATTTTTTGTTTTGTGGTAAAATCTTCATTACTGAACAGATACTGCTACTTTAACTTATTTTTAGTGCCTGTTAGTCAGTATGTCAAAAGAACATAGACCCTCTGGGTTTAAAAAGTGTGCGAGGTGTGGTTATAAAATGTCTATAACTGACGACCACTCCTCGTGCGTATATTGTTTAGGTGCCAAGCACCTACAGGAGCCCTGTAGCGTGTGTCACGCCTTTTCTTCTAGAGTCCTCCAAGAGAGGAAGAATAAATTAATATTGAAAGGGCTGATTAAAC
Source organism: Protopterus annectens (assembly GCF_019279795.1). NCBI lineage: Eukaryota > Metazoa > Chordata > Ceratodontiformes > Protopteridae > Protopterus > Protopterus annectens. Next base: position 1,364,368,553 of record NC_056747.1, read on the forward strand.
CCTCCTTCGAGGAGGCCTTATCTTCCTCTTCCTCTCCTACCAAGAAGAAAAAAGCGTCGGCTCCGATCAGTCTGTCGGAACCGACTGCCAAGAAACCTAGGCAGGCTTCTCCATCGGCTCCACGGACTTCGGAGCCGAGGGCAGAACGGTCTGCCTCGATGCCTCCAGTCTCGACTCCTCTGGTTTCGGAGCCGATGACTGGGGCATCAAGAGGCGGGTCACCTTCATCGGCCCCACTGATTTTGGAGCCGATGAGGGTTGCCGGCTCAGACTCTTCCCCTTCGGTGCCGAAGCCCTCCTCGGCACCGAGGGAAATTGTTTTGGGATCTCCCTCGGAACCGATATTGGTCGAGTCCATTCTGAGCCGGTCCCCCAGTCCTTTGGAGCCGATGGAGAAGTCAGTTCGGACCCGATCGGTCTCATCTAGATCCTCCAAGATGTCTGATTCGGACATCGACAGGGTGCTCCTAAGACTTTTCCAGTCTCCTGTGTTCCAAAAGTTAGTTTCGGCTCCAGCCCATTCGGCTTCAGAGCCAATGGTCCACCCTGTAGTTATGGTTCCTCCTCCAACAGCCTCGGCACCGTTGGAGCCGGTGCTGGTGGAGCCGATGGAGGTTTTCGGGTCGGGCCCAACCCTTACTCCAACCCCGGCTCTTGAGTCGGAGTTCGGTACGCGGACCTCCTTTGTCGGCCCTGGGGGGGGACGCTTCGGGACTGATGTTTTCGGTCCCAAGCCTTCCTCTCGGTGCGTCGGCTGTGGGGGTACCGTCTACTGTTGTGGCCACGGAGGTGGGACCTTCCCAGGATTCTGGTGGTCCGGCCTTCAGGGCCATGAGGAGTGCTTTAGCCAAATCCTCTTTGGCTACCTCCACGGTCTCTCCAGCACCTTCCCTGCATATGGAGACTGGGTCTTTGGCAGTCCCCCTGTCCTTAGACAGTGGAGCCCCGGGGCCTGAGGTCACCCGCACTGGGGGTCCCCCCCCTCCTGGAGGTCCCTCTGAAGCTTCTTCTTCGGAACCTCCAAGGAAAAGATCGTGCAAGAGGAAGCACGTTGACTCCCCAGATGAGTCTCTCACATCAGACACTGATCTTGATGATGCAGAGGGGTCCCCTAAGTCGTCCTCAGATGATGTCTCCTTTGCAGACATCCTGGAAGCCCTCAAACAACGAGGCGGCTGGCAATCCAAACCCCCTTCTGCTGACGAGTCGGTGTTCCTTAAGGCCTTCGGGGCTCAGCCCTCCGCCTCCTGGGTGTCTCCGCCCTTCGACGAGCTCCTAGATTTGATCTGTCGAAGGGAGTGGGAACACCCAGACTCTGTGGAACCGGTGCCTGCTCGTCCAAATAAGTTCCTGTCAGCACCCCCAGAAAAGGAGTTTTTGACGAAAGGTGTGGCTGTAGATGCCTTGGTGGTGGCATCTGCTACCCAGCAAGATGTAGCAGAGGCTTCGACGTCCGTCCATCCTCCTAATAAGGAGTCTAGGAGCATGGATCGGTACGGTAAGCGCACCCTAAGTTCAGCGGCCTTTACTTTAAGGTCCCTGAACTATCTAACGCACTTCACCAGGTTTCAGAGGGATCTGATCAAGGAGCTTTCAGATACCCTCTTGGGTAACCTACCTGAGCAGCTGGCCCAGACGGTTGGCTCTCAGTTGGCTATGCTGTCATCCATATCAAACTCGTCCATGAGGCTCATTTCTTATGCGGCCGAAGGGGCGAGTAACGGCGGGTACAGGCATTGCTCTACGGAGGCAAGCCTGGCTCCGCCTGTGTCATTTTGCAGAGGCCTTCAAGTCTTCCTTTGCCGACGCCCCCTTTGATGGGTCATATTTGTTTGGACCCAAGGTAAAGGACACATTGACCTGCTGCGAGCAAGAAGGTAAGACTTTGACTGCCATAGGGGCACGATTTTCCACTCCCTTTCGGCCTTACCCCAAGGCTAAAAGAGGAGGGAAAATGTGGTTTCGTAGATCTCAGAAGTCTTATCCCTCACAGCAGGACAATCCCCCTTCTAGAGGCAGAGGAGGTGGAAATTCTTCTGGAAAACACCGTCCCAGAGGCAGCAGAGGCCCCCGCAACACTGGAGACCGCGAGTCCTTTCATGGCTCTTCAGCCTTTCACAGTCCCTGAGGGATTGCCTGACTGTGCAGCTCCGGAGCCAGTCGGGGGTCATTTTTCGAGGCACCTAAAAGCCTGGGAAGGTATCACTCAGGACCGATGGGTGCTTCGAATTATCACCAGAGGTTACGCCATCCCCTTTTCTCACTCCCCACCTCAGTCCAAAAAAATCCCGGACCCGCCACCCAGTCAACGGGAAATTGCAGCCTTAGAAGTTTCAAAGCTGCTTCAAAAAGGAGTCATCCAACCAGTCCCCGCAGACCAGATCGGATTAGGGACTTACTCAAGATTCTTTTTGGTGCCAAAAAAGACCGGGGACTTGAGGCCCATTTTGGATCTCAGCATTCTAAATTGTTCAGTCAAAAAGTCCAAGTTCTGAATGGTCACCCTACAATCCATTCTCCCACTGCTGGAGAAAGGTGTTTGGATGTGCTCCATAGATCTCAAGGACTCTTATTACCATATCATGGTACATCAAGCATCCAGGAGACATCTGTGCTTCTGCCTAGGAGACAGTCATTTTCAGTTCCGCGTGCTGCCCTTTGGTCTCACCACAGCCCCCAGGGTGTTCACCAAATGTTTGGCGGTCGTGACTGCTCACCTGAGAAGTCTAGGATTCCAGGTGTTTCTGTATCTAGACGACTGGCTCCTGACTGCCACCTCCAAGCATCTACTATTGCGGAGCCTACAAGCCACAATATCACTGGGCACTTCCCTTGGAATCACCTTCAATTGGCCAAAGTCTGTGTTGCTGCCATCTCAACGCATAAGATTCATCGGAGTAGAGATAGACTCAAACTGAATGCGGGTCTATCTACCTACAGAAAGGATACAAACCATACAGGCTCAAGTTTGAGCCTTACTTCCCAGATCCAAGGCCCCAGCCAGAATGGTCCTGCAGCTATTGGGATCTATGTCCGCCACGGTTCTTCTAGTACCCCTAGCAAGGTTGCACATGAGAATTCTCCAGTGGCTTCTTTCAACACAGTGGTCCTTTCAGGATCTCCCTCTCAGTCACCTCATATGGATCACGGAAACCTGCAAACGGGACATTTGCTGGTGGCTGGTGCCCTCCAATCTGGATCAGGGACGACCCTTTGTTCTACCTCCTCCTGTGGCCACTTTGACTACGGACGCCTCCCAGATGGGGTGGGGGGGGCATTCCCTGGGTAGGTCAGTCCAAGGCAAATGGCATTCGGAAGAGACCCTACTTCATATCAACATCTTAGAAATGAGGGCGGTGTTTCTGTCCCTACAAGCCCTTCATGATTACCTCCCTCAGGGCGTAATTGCCATTCACTCCGACAACATGTCAGTAGTCTGGTACCTGAATAAGCAGGGAGGGACCAGATCATACCCCCTTTGCAGAGAGGCCATGAGAGTTTGGGAGTGGGCAGTGTCGACCAAACGATTTCTAGTGGCGACTCATATTCCTGGGAAGTCCAATGTGATAGCCGACAGACTGAGCAGAACTATCCTCTCTCCACACGAGTGGTCTCTGAACATTACGGTTGCAAATCAGATTTTCAGCAAATGGGGAATTCCTTGTTGCGACCTCTTCGCAACCCCGCTGAATGCGAAGTGCAAAAAGTTCTTCTCCCTCACTCCAGCTCCGGGGGAGAGCCCTATGGATGCACTAGCCCATCCGTGGCCCACCGGCTTGCTATATGCTTTTCCCCCAGTTCCCCTCCTTCCCAGAGTGATCCAAAAGGCGTCTCACTTAGGGAGCAAAATGATCTTAGTTGCTCCTTACTGGCCTCGTCAGGTATGGTTCCCCTATCTTCGGAAATATGCACTGGACGGTCCATGGTTCCTGGATCAGATTCCAGACCTATTAGTTCATCAGTCGGGACTACTCCACCAGTCCCTACACACCTTGAAATTGACAGTTTGGCTCCTCCTCTTCCGACTATAGTCAGGAATCATACCTTAGACCCGGAAGTTGTACACATCTTATCTTCTGCCCACAAGTCTGCCACTAAGAAATTGTATTCTAGCAAATGGAAGAGATTTGCTATTTGGGCTCAACTCCGGGGTCTGGATCCCATCACTATTCCCGTATCAGAAGTCCTGAAATTTCTAACTTCCTTTTTCAATCAAGGTTCTTCAGTCTCTACCATCAAGGTTCAATTGGCAGCTATTTCCAATTTTCACGAGTCTATAAACCCACCTTTAATGAGCAACAGATTGTGTAAGACCTTCATGAAAGGTGCTGCGCTTTTACGACCTCCAATTTCTCATCCTGCTCCTCCATGGGATCTCGATGTGGTGTTACGTGCCTTAACTTCCTCCCCCTTCGAACCGGCAGCAACATGTGATTTAAAATTTCTATCGTGGAAAACTGCCTTTCTGGTTGCGATTACTTCTGCCAGAAGGGTTTCAGAGCTTCAAGCTTTGTCTGTAAAACCTCCGTACTTGGTTTTTCACAAAGATAGAGTATCTCTCAGGCCAAATCCATCCTTTGTCCCTAAGGTTTGTTCCAATTTTTGCCTACAACAGTCATTAGAACTTCCAGTTTTCTTTCCAAAGTACTCAAACAAAGCAGAATACATATTCTACACATTAGATGTCCACAGGCAATTGCGTTTTTATTTAGATAGGACCAAACAAACAAGGAAAACAGATCAATTGTTTGTATCCTTTTCAGATAATAAATTGGGCAAAGCCGTCACAAAGGTCACTATTGCCAAATGGATCAGGGACTGTATTACTCAAGCTTATTCCTCTTCTAATAAAGAGCTTATGACCTCTGTCAGAGCTCATTCTACAAGGGCTATGGCTACTTCAATAGCATTTCATTCTAAGCTTGCCATTAGTGACATTTGTGCTGCGGCTACGTGGTCTTCCCCGCACACTTTCATTTCTCACTACAAACTGGATGTGGCATCTAGGGGACGAGCTTCATTTGGTTCCACAGTGCTCAGGAGTGTTTTCCAGTGAGCCACCCAGGATTTAGGTGCTAGGGACGCTGTCCCATCAGTACAGAATGTAGGCGAGATAGGATCACATAACATCTTTTAGTTATGTACTTACCATAACTTTAGATGTTTGGGATCCATCTCACTACATTCAATAACTCCACCCTCCTTCCCCCTTCCTTGGAGATCAGAGGAGATCTGAAGGTCCGAATCCTGTTGTTTCATCTTGAAACATCTGGCAATGTTATATAAACAAGTTATGTATGCGTGCATGAATGCGGACAAACAAGATCTGGGGGATTAGTGGTGGTGCATCCTGGGATAGAAAATAGCTCAGCCAATAAGAGGCTTCGCTCTATAGCATAGCGTGCCGAGTCGGAGCCGAAGGATCGGCTCCGAGCCCATCAGTACAGAATGTAGGCGAGATGGATCCCAAACATCTAAAGTTATGGTAAGTACATAACTAAAAGTTAATATCTATTTAAAAGAAACAGAAAACTTAAACATGTTTCTTCTCATGACTCAGTTCCTCTAGACAGGAATAGTTTACCAGCACTGTCTAAGGGTCTTGTATAGGCTATTGTCCTTTCTTATAATGTGGTTTCTGGCAAAAGAAAAAGGGATTCATTTTTTTCTGAAGAGATTTGAGATAAGATTTTGAATTTGTAGAAGAATGTAGTGGGATGGGTGCAGGGTTTTCGCCTCAGATTTCTGATTCAGACTCAAAGAGCATGTTGTCTTTTTCTCTGAGACTATTTCCAGAATGTACCAATGTTTTCAGTGGGAGAACACTGAGGTTTCTCTCTCTCTCTCTCTCAGAAAATACTCTGAGCTGATACTGAAAGAATTCCCAGAACCTTCACCCATCCACCCAGTGCTGTCAGTATTGGAGCGTGTGTTTTTTATAGTCTATTGATATGATATTGTAAATTTGGGAGTCCGGATCCAATCCACTGGATCCAACTCGGCCATTACTAAGCTCGTGGCACACAAAAATCTCTTGGACACCTCCCCTTACCCACAATGCACTTCTCACTGTTACCTCAGATCTTGTTTGCCATTTCGTGAAGACATGGTCTAAAGCTTGTAGCTCTTGGATAGTCAGGTGATATTTACAATATTTTTCTTTTTCTTACCTACTTCTTGCTCTTTTTCTGTGTGATTAATTTTTTCTTATCTCCTCTTGGTGTCTGAACTCTTATTCCTGGTAGTAACCATTTTTATTATGTTACTTTCACTTTCTCTCTCCCTTTTTCTGCTAGTAACCATTTTTTGCTAGGTTACTCTCCCTTTCTCCCCTATACCCTTTGCAGTATCCTTACTACCATTGATAGTAGTTTCCTTTTCCCCTTCTCTTTCCTTATCCAGAAAAAAAACTCTTTCTCTCTGAGAGATTTGTTTTGTATGCCCTTTTGTGTGCATGTGGGTGTGGGTGTGTTCTCAATCTTCCCTTTCTTCTTCATGGCTGAGAAGCAGGATAAGCCAGTGGGCTTTAAGAAATGCACAAAGTGTGGTCACAAAATTCCCTTCGGTGTCTCACACTCCCTATGTGTATACTGTTTGGAGCCCCTTCATCTGCAGAAAGATTGCACTGTTTGACACTCCTTCAATCTCAGGGCCTTGGTTGAAAGGAACACTTTTATTTATTTATTTATTTATTTATTTTTATTTATTTAACATTTGTTGACTGGGAAAGTCCAACTATGGCAAAGCCTATTTTCATCTGAGGCCCAGGGAGAAAAGCTCCAGATGCATGTCTTTGAAATGTGGGAGGAAACCGGAGTACCCCGAGGAAACCCACGCGAACACAGGGAGGACATGTAGACTCTGCACAGAAAGCACTCCAGCTGAGAATCAAACTGGAGAACCTTTTGCTGTGAAGTTTTGCTGTGAGGTGACAATGTTAACTGCTACATCACTGCATCACCCAAAAATAAACTAATTTGAGGGGCATGCTACCATCTTCATTTGGTGAGGCCATTTCTGGTAGTGACCCTAAAGCTGTGACTACATCTATATTTAAGTCTGCTCATTTGAGAAATGCTTCTTCTTTTTCCTCAAAAGGTCTGACAGAGGAAAAAAGAGACCTTCCTCAGCTCCTACAGATCCTTCAGAACTGAGATCTAAGACTTTGAAACCTCCTAAATCTACTGATTCAGTGCCTCGGTTGGAACCTATGGCGCCAAGCATCTCTGTTTTGGATCTGGCTTGTTTGGCCCAGAGTCTATCGGGTAATGATAGATCAGATCTGTTGATGTCAGATCTGACCACCGGTCCCTTTAAACCAATCATGACTCTTCCAAGGACTCGGTACTACCTGACTATAGACCCTGTGCCTTTGAGAGTACTGTTTCCCTTTTTGAGCAGGCCTAAATCTTATTCAGCGTCCTCTTCCCATTCAACCAGAAGCCTTACAGAAGAAGACATGGAATGAATGGTACAGAAAATCTTGTGAGCACAGGGCATCACTAAGTCCCCCTCAGCCTTGACCCAAATGGTCCAAAGTTTACCCAAGCCACCCAGCCCCCCTCTAAGCCACCCCCTCCAACTTCAGGGCAAGCTTCGGAGTCATTGGATACAATACACCCAGTGTCTTTCAGCTCAAATCCGAAGATGTCCCTTTCCTCAGATCAGACTTTTGCTCTGAGCCCTTTGGTCTTTTCGATCTGGAGAGCTGCCAGAGCCGTAGCGAGCATTGCAGGCCACTGGTGTGCTTGACTCCCAGACCGTTGGAGCAGTTGATGTGCCTCAGGGGTTCCACACAGGTGAGTTCAGCTTGGCTTCTACCCCCAGGCAAGCTGTCTTCTGAGCTGAAGAGGACCCCTTCCCGGAGGCATGGCTTGTCAGAACTGGAGTCCCTCTCCACTCAGGATTAGTCACCTTTTAAGGCTCTGGAGAGGACTATAGCTGCCACTGAATCTAGAAAGTCACCTGCCCCCTCAGATCCTCAGTCCCATCAATGTCCCCTGTGCAGATCTTCTGACTAGGATGTTCCACAGGGACAACTGGACCTTAGACATCAGGATACCCATCGGGGTACTCCTGCCTCTTCTGATACCTCCCTAGAGTATCCCAATGAGGAGGTCCCTCAGAAGAGACCTTGCAAGAGGAGGCATTTGGATTCCATGGAGGAGTCTGCCATGGAGGGCACCGACCTTGATGAGCGAGAAGGATCCCCATGATCACCTCCTGAGGATGTTTCCTTTGTGGAAATCCTAGAGATTTTAAAACAGAGGGGTGGCTGTCAGTCCAGTAATCCTTCACCTGAGAACTCAGTGTACCTGGTGGGCTTTGGTTCCCAACCATCTACTGCCTGGGTCACTCGACCCACTGATGAAGTCATAGAATTGATCTCTCAGTGGGTGTGGGAGAGCCCAGATTCCATCGAACCTACTCCCTGGAGACCAAACAAAATAATTACAATTCCAGCTGACAAGGCTTTTTGGTTAAAATGGGTTGCAGTAGATGCCATGGTCATGGCAGCAGTGACCAAATAGGAACTATCAGAGGAGTGTTCCACTAGTCATCCTCCTAATAAAGATTCCAGGATGATGGATAGATGCGAGAAGTGAGTTTTTTCTTCAGTGACTTTTGCCTTACGATTGCTGAATTACCTTTCGCATTTCACAAGGTTGTAAAGCGATCTGATCAAGGAACTATCAGATATCCTTGAAGGAGCAGTAGCTAAGGGAGCACGAGAAAAGGTGGCTTCCCATTTAGTGACCCTACACTGTATAGGGAACACTTCAATGAGGCTCATCGTGCATGCAGCCGAGGGAACTAGTAGAACATTGGGTTCTGGCACATCTATGAGGAGGCATGCCTGGATGTGCCTATGTGATTTTGTGAAGTATTTTAAGTTTTCCTTTGTCAATGCTCCATTTGACAGCACCTCTTTTTCTTGGTCCCAAGGTCAAAGATATGTTATCCAGGTATGAAAAAGAAGGCAAGACCCTTTCTGCCATGGGCATACATTTTTCTACCCCTCAGAGACTTTACAGTAAGGGTCAGAGAGGTGGTGGTAAAATGTGATTCAAGAAATCTCAAGGGTCTTACCAGGACACACGTGGAGAGTTTTCCCCCAGAGGCAGAGGGTGGAGCAATTCTGGAAGACGCCACCCTCGCAGCAGAGGAGGTGCACAGAATCAAGGGTCCCAAGAATCTTTCTTCGGGAAACCCTTCCAGTGCTCCTGAAAGGAGGCCCAATTGTCCACCTCTAGAGGCAATCAGGGGTTGACTACCCCTGCACTGGAAAGCCTGGAAAAATATAACCACTAACATGTGGGTGCAGAGGATAATATCCAGAGATGACCAAATCCCCTTCTCTTACCAATCCTCACAACAACAAAATCCCAGATGCTCCACCCAGTCAAAGAGACCAAGCAGTCATTCAGATTCAAAAACTGCTGGAAAAAAGCGTCATCCAAGAGGTCCCCTGAGACTAGAGAGGATTCAGAACTTACTCAAGGTTCATTTTAGTTCCAAAGAAAACAGGGTTCTGGAGACCAATTCTGCATCTCAGCAAATTAAACAAGTAAGTTCTATGCCACAAGTTCTGAATGGTCATGGTTCAAGCCATACTTCCTTTCCTGGAACAGGATGATTTGATGTGTTCTATAGACATTCAGGATGCGTACCACCATGTCAAAATGGACAGATGATCCAGGAGTTACCTATGCTTCCGGATGGGAGCCAGTCATTACCAGTTCAGAGTGCTGCCCTTTGGTCTCACTACCACCCCTAGAGTGTTCACAAAATGCATGGCAATGGTTGTGGCTCACCTGAGACAACAAGGATTCCGAGTGCTTCTCTACTTAGACGACTGGCTCATATCTGCCCCGTCCAGGCATCTACTTCTCCGTGCAAGAGACTCTGGTCTTGAGATCTGTACAGAACTAGGTATAACCATAAATTACCAAAAACTGCACCTGGACCCTTCTCAAACACTGGAATTTATAGGAACACTGCTGGACACAACTCAGATGACTGTGAAACTTCCACCTTCTGGAGTGTTGACAATCAGGTGCCACACACAGATTGCTCCTGAACAAGACAGTAGCCACCTGACATGTTTTACAGGCCTTAGGATCAATGGCTGCAGCTATAGTTTTAGTTCCGTTGGCCAGATTTGGCATGCGACTACTACAATGCTTCTAGCTGCCCAATGGTCAATTATCCACTAACAGATACCTTACCAAGTTCTCATAATGGACACATGCAAAATAACCCTTTCATAGTGCATTCATTCAGCAGAGCTGATGCAAGGTCGACCCTTTGATCCCCCTCAGCCACAGGCCATGGTGACCACACTTGTTTCCCAGATGGGGTGGAGGACATTATCTGGGGAAGATGGCCTAAGGCACCTGGTCTGCCGATGAGGCCAATTTGCACATAAACATCCTGGAGATGGTGACTGTGCTTCTAGCATTGCAGACATTTCAGACTCCTCCTCTGGGAAGAGTAGCAATTCAATCAGACAACATGTCTGTGGCCTGGTATATAAACAAGCAAGTCAGAACTAGATCATGCCCTGTGCGGCAATGGGTGATCTCATCCAACCGCTTTCTTGTAGTGACGCACATTCTGGGAAAGTCCAATGTGATAGTGGACAAATTGAGCAGATCCATTCTTAAGCCTCACAAGTGATCCCTCAACCAGACAGTAGCTGAAGATATTTTCCGTAGATGGGGCCAGCCTTGCCCTAATCCCCCCATCTGGGAAATCACTGAGGGATGCTGTCATAAAGGATTGGCTTCCCAGTCTCCTGTATGCCTTTCCCCCCATCCCTTTGATTCCCAACTTCATTCAGAAAGCAAACAGGTTGAAGAGAACAGTAATCCTCATTGCCTCAGTTTGGCCTCAACAAATCTGGTTTCCCTTCCTATGGCCTCATTTACAGAAGGAACCCGGGATTTTGGAACCCTTTCCGGAGCTTCTGTCATATCTGACAGGAATGATTTTTCCCAAACTTTTCAACCTCAAATTGATGGCTTGCTTCCTCCAGTTCCATTGATAGCCAAACAACTGATGCTCTACTCCCCAGTCTGTCATATTTTGATGTCCTCTCATAAGTCATCCAGTTAAAAGCTTTATAGGAGTAAATGGAAGAGTTTTGTAATCTGGGCTCAACAACATAATGTAGATCCCTTCACAGCACCTATCAACTCCATTCTAGAATTTTTGGCTCACCTCTTTGATAATGGTGCAGCTGCCTCTACAGTTAAAGTACAATTAGCAGCTATCTCACATTTTCACATTGGGAAAGATAACTTTTCTCTGATTTCTCACTAACATTACAAAGCCTTCTTAAAAGAGACCCTATTATTAAGACCACCTCACAAAGATCTCTCTCCTCCATGGGACCTAAGTTTGGTACAACATCTTATTACATTCTTATTACATCAGTCCCCATTTCAACCTGCAGCATCTTGTGATATAAAGTTCTTATCTTGGCAAACTATCTTCCTAGTGACCATTACATCTACAAGGTGAATATCAGAAAATCAGGCCCTATCCTCCCAATCTCCTTAGCTAATTTTTCATAAAGACAGAGTTTCCTTGAGTACCAACCCCTCTTTTTTGCCTAAAGTTGTAAAACAGGCTAATATCAATAAGACCATGCATTTGCCTGTTTTCTTTCCTAACTTCAGCAACAAAGGTGAATATGTCCTACATTTGTTAGATGTCCATTGGCAATTATGTTTCTATTTGCATAGGACTAAAGATTTTTGGAAATCAAGTCAGTTGTTTATCTCCTTTACAGGCCCTAGGAAGGGCCTACCAGTATACAAAGTTACCTTAGCAAAATGGCTCTCTGTTTGCATTTCTTTCATCTACACCATACAAAGTATAGACCTTCCCAAACCTGTTCAAGCTCACTCAACCAGGCCAATGGCCACTTCCACAGTTTTCCAGTCTAGTGCCTCCATGGACGAGATTTCTGCAGTGCCCATATGGGTTAATTATCACCCTTTATCAATTATTACAAGTTGGATTTGGTCTCCAGGGGAAGAGTCTCATTTGGTTTGAAGGTTCTGAGAAGCATCCTCTCATGAGTCCACCTGGGATAAAAGTAGCTGGAGACTCAGTCCCATATGTGAGGACAAGATAAAAAATTGACAATATCAGAAGCTATGTACTCACCATAATGTTCCATCTGTATTGTCAGTTTTTCATCTCTCCTTACATTCCCTCCCTCCAAGCCCCCTACCTTTTGTTTCTGGTAGGACGAGAAGCATAATTTATCCCATCTTTATTTTCTCCATACTTCAAAAGTGGTCTCATTACAATCTTTGAATATAAATTTCCTTAGCTTTCTTTCTGGAGATAATCCTAACAAACATGATTTGAGGTAACAGGAGGTATCCAAGAGCTTTTTGGTTGCCACGAGCTTAGTAAGGGCCAAGTCGGATCAGATAGATCAGATCCAGACCCCCAGAGGTCCCATATGTGAGGAGAGATGAAAAATCAACAATACAGATGGAATGTTATGGTGAGTACATAACTTCTTTTTTCCCTGACAGCTAACCTGATGCACCTTAGAAAGCAGCTAGAATATACACATTTCCTCATTCTTTGAACTTTATATACAGTCATCCCAGATCTGACCCAGCAGCTGTAACTTCAGTTAATCCAGCTGCTACCAAGCATTTTGTTAATTTTAATCCTTCTCCATCAGACAAGGATGGTAAATCTATTGATAAGCTTGTAAAAATGTTATGCTTCTGCAAATTTAATTTTTAGAATTGTAAATTGACAGGCTCATATGTTGAAGTTTATTCTGACTAAATGCGAGGATTGTTTTTTTCTTTCACGACTCCACGTGAGAAAGATACAATGGTATCAGACTCTTTGGTCCCAGCAAGAACACCCACTAACTGGGACAGCAAAGGCAGACCAAAGCAAATAAACATAAAAGAGATGCTTGCACTTATCTAGGCCTCTCTAGACCTCTTCAAGTAATTGCATACAATACAACAGTGATCAGGTACATAAACAAGCAAGGGAGAACCAGATCTTACCCCCTTCCCCCATGCAGATTAGTCACGTTAGCATGGGATATAGCTTTACAGCATAATCTCACTCTACAGGCATTTTACATTCCTTCAGAGTAAAACTGTGTGGCAGAGAACCTGGGCAGGACAAAGACAGACCCTCATGGATGGAAGTTAGATAGAGGGTCTTCCAAGATTTGATCCATTCTTTAGGGAGTTCCTCAAGTAGACCTTTTTGCCTCATCTCTGAATAATCGCCCGGCAAACTTCTGCTCCAAGATTCCATGCAATAAGGCCTGGAAGACAGATGTCTTTTCTTTTTTTTTTCTGTATATTTTTCCACCCTTTCCACTGATATCCAGAGTACTTCTGAAGATTCAGATGGTATTCCCCAAGATCAGTGTGGTGACTCCCTTCTCGCCCAGGCAACAATGGTTCTTCCTTCTTTTGGAAATGGCCAGCGACAATTACCACAAGCTTCCTCACAGAATATATCTACTCACACAAGTTCAGGGGTGTTTGATACAGCATGACCCCAATCAGCTTCAAATGACTGTCTGGATGGTAGGGTCTTAATTCCTTTTAGGCACCTGTTTACTGAAGATGTGCAGCAGGTGCTAATGGAGACAAGAAAGTCTGGATTTTCTAGTTGGTGTCTACAAAATAACCAGGGTTCATGAGCTAAAGGTACATTTTATTGATATTCGTTCATATTCACATTGCACTGATGCTTTTAATGAACACAGTAGCAGTATAACATACTCACCACAACAGTAGATACTTGAATAATAAGCTCACTACTGCAGGATAGGTCCCTCCCTCTATCTTCTATTCTTGATCTGTACATATCATTAGTGGTAGTCCCTGTATAGTTAAATCTGTACTGGTAACAGGTTTTATGGATTCTTGAGTGTTGTTATAGTGGAAAAAATTACCCAAAGTGTGTTGGTGTGCTGAAGCGGTTTATAATATTTTGTAAAATTATGTGATTTATATTTGCCTTGATATGCAGGTGGCATAGTGAAGCAGCAGGTACCATTGCCACCTCAGAGCAACAGGTTCTCTAATTCGACTCTTGGCTTAGGTGCCTTCTATGTGGAGTTTGCTTGTCCTCCCTGTGTAGTGTTGGTTTTCTCTGGGTGCTGTATTTTTCTCCCACACAGACATGAAGTAGGTAGATTGGACACTCTAAATTGGATGTATGAGTGAGTATGCATGTTTATGTGTTATGTGGAAGAATAACTGCAGCAGGGCTACCACCCGGCAGTGTGAACAGTGGCTATAGACGATCGCCACTGTTGAAGTGACACCCTGACCCCATGTTAAAAAAATGGTGTATAAATGGATGTTTTACTTATGATGGCTTAGAGTTTTCAGTGCTCCTTTGGCCTTCCAGAAGAGCATTTGTTGGTATACTAGCTGGATTATAGGTTTGTTTGCCACTTCCTGGGTGCCAAAACATCTAATATATTAAAGCATAAGTAAATAAATAAAACACAGTAGGGCTCATAATGTTGTCTATGTTATACTTGGGTTCTCTTTAATGGTTATGTCATGAAATTAAACTTGTGCATCCCTAGGGATGTCTGACTTATGAAATATAAACATCTGTCGTCATTTGTTCCCCATTCATATAATGAATCCCCAGAGAAATTACCTTAGTGGAACATCTACTGTTAGGTTGAATATAGTCATATGACTGCATTGTTCCAGTTTATACTTCTTCTTCACCTTCTTAAGCATTAAGTCATTCCTTATTCCATGTATTTGCATTCCTGCCTTTTCATTTGCTTCTGCAGTTATTGTTATAAGAGGTAATCACTTCCCCTTAAAGTTGGTAGCTCACTTGTCCTGATCTGTTCTGTTTTCCAAATACCTGCTTGCTGTTGGTGTTTTCTCGATAATCTCCACCTACTTTTTGTTTTCCCTTCTGATGTATCTTTCCCTTCTTTTCCTCTTGTTCTTTAACCTGCTGCTCTTTATCTTTCACCCTACTGTTATTCTCTGATGTTGCAAGGCTCTACGGTACGTGAAAGTCCACTTAAATCTGCACAGCTTTTCACCAGTTTACTTGCACAGTAGTGTAAGATATAAACAAGAAAATGAATATATTTTAGACCATTGTTGGGCTGTACATTACAGATAACTTAATCCCTAATAAGAATAAGACATTATGAGTGTGTAATATTGACTACTAATCTGAATGTGCAAGTTAACTAGATACCCATGGAATTAAGCAGTATGGATGTGAGTATTGCACTGTTAAGGTTTGTGCTGACCTCAAACCCATGTAATTGATGAGTTACTGAGTAATCTTTAGAGACTTTTAGCTGTGATTGTCATATGCATGCATCGAGAAAAGGAAAAAGGGCAAAAGGGTAGCATACAAACTGCTAGTGGGAATTGCACTATCATTACATACTTCTAGCTTAAGCTACATTTCTTGGCATCTATTGCTCTCTTTTTAAAGAGTTTAATGACCCTTTTAGGAGCACAGACCTTTTAGAACTATGATTTCCTGGATGCAAGATTATTGACTGTGTTCAGGAGTGTATTATTATCTTTATTATTTCTTAAATGACCTTCTTACACTTGGCAACAATCTCTTCAGGTGATTATCACCTTAATTACACTGTTGTTCCTAACATGGTAGCTATGTCATCAAGGGGATAATTATACTTTGGTAATAATGCTCATATTCACAGTTCCATACGTGTGTTTTAGCTGTTCTGAGTCATTTACTTTATGAATAGATGCAAATTTTCTGTAAAATGTAAACTCAGATGTATTAAATCAAATAAATATATCACATTTATTGCTTTGTTAAAAATGATTGGTTTTAATATTTTTCTCTGACCAATTACATCTTTATTTTTTTAATTAAGCTAGTTTCAATAAATAGTGTCTTCCATAATTACTTTGAATATATGTTTTACATAAAGGATGTACTAAATAAGTGAGATACCTGAATGAATGTTCAGTTTATTAATACTGCACTCAGTAAACTGCACATCCAAATAAAAATGCTGAACCATAATACTTTGGATAGCTTGAATAGACATTAATGCACTGCCCTGTTCTTTATACTTCATAGCTTCATAGGTTCATAGGTTGGTACTAGGCTATCGGCCCTAGGGCCTATACAAGCCTAGCCATAACAATTCCCTGGCTATTTCCTCCCATACTATTTACTTCCCTGGACCCGTGTCTATCAGGGTGACTGATGTGATCCCTGGGGTGAATTTCCTTTCTCCCATCCAATCATCAAGGTTCCTTTTGAAGAGGGTCATGGAGGCATTCTGCTTGACATGTATGGGCAGTCTATTCCAGAGTCTGGGAAGTCTCTGGGTCAGGAACCTATCTCTCCAGCATGTTTTGTTCATTGTGATGATAAGGTTTAGATCCCTGGAGCGTGTGGCTCTGAGGGATTGGGATTTAAGTGTAGCATGTCCAACAGCTCTGTGTTTGACATGGCCTTGTATGTTAAGCAGAGATCACCTCTGAGTAGACGATATGCGACAGAGTATAGCTGGAGTTTTTTAAGGCGGTCAGCATAGGGCATCTGCTTTAGGCCTGTGATTCTTTTAGTGAGGTATTTCTGCGGCCTTTCTAGTTGTTACAGATGTCTTGAGAGGTACATACCAAATGGGGCGTTGTATTCTATAATGAGTCTAATGAGGGATGAGTACAGTGGGACAATGACCTCCTTTTTTCTGGATGAAAAGCCCTGAGTGTTCCATCAGATGCACTGTTTGCCTGTTGTTTGGATTATTCCTTGTTTCCCCACATGCTTTGCTTTTTCCTGCTTCCCTTTATCACTTCTCTGAATGTGATTCCAGGCATTTTGTTTCCCTTGTGTTCTTTACATTGCTCTGCAGAAAGAGGTGCTACAATTGCTGCTTAATCAAATGTGTTTTCTGAACTATGCTTCGTTTCTTTTAAGTACACTGCAATAGCCTTCTCTCAGATCAAGCTGTTTCTGTGGATTCCCTTTGCACTTTTCTAAGGTTGTGTGTCTTGTTGAGCCACAAATCCATCATGCCATTACAGTCTCAGCAGCCGGCAATGGGATTTAGTTGGATCCTAATTTTTATAAATGTCCCTATTTACTCAGGCCAGCACCCTTTTATTTTGGTCTAAGAATAATTAAATGTCTCCTCTTGGCTGACTTATTCTGTAATCTCCAATATCAGGTACTTCACATTTTTAACTTTGGGTGATTACTCTTATATGTTGACTCATAAGTAGCAAGGCAGCGGTTTGAGTAATGCAGGTGCTGATTAAATAAAAATATATATTTAAACCCTCCTCTTTCAGAGATACAATGTACAAACAAGAGGAAACAGAGTATCAAATAAGAGGGAGAATGGTTCAGAGGTAATTTGTGAGGAAGTTTTTTTTTTTTTCACAGCAGGATTGCAAATTTATGCGACAGCTATGTCATGAAAGTCATATAAACAAAATCACTGATGGAATCTAATAGTTCTCAGGCAGATACCAGCATTTCTAAAGTCTAATTTCTGGAATCCTTGTAAGATAGCAATCTAAAATTAAGGCAATAAGGTGGCAACTACAAGTTGACATGATTTGTTAAGCATACATAGTGAAATTATCACTGTGGGATATATAGACCTGGAGTTATTTATTGTTTATTTACTTATTGATATTTTTTTACTGGGAAAGTCTGACTGAACAGTACCCATTTTCAGTAAAGACCGATGAAAAGCTCCATTATACAGACATCTCGGACATCATTTGCTTTGTTTCATCATTTACAGACAGTTTCTTATTAAGAAGTGTTTAAAAAACATTGTGAAAAAATATAACATATGATGTTAAGTTGTCTATCTCGCCTTCATTCTTGCTGGTTGGGTTCGGAGCCGATCCTCGGCTCCGACTCGGCCATCTTCAAAAGCTCGAGAGCTGTTTACTGGCTCGAGGCTACCCCATATCCCATGCTGCCTGGTGCTAGCTACCCAGATCTCGTTTGCCGCTTCAGACTGCGAGGTTGTCTTACTGGCTCAGGCTCGTATACTTTATTGTATTTTTTTCTAATTTTACTACAACTTTTTCTTGTTAGTGTACCTAATTATTTAGTTGTAATATTCCCCAAGCTAGATTCCCTAGATAGCCTTTATCCCTCTTGTTTTTCTTGAAAACTCGTTTTAGAGAGTTTTCCCCACCCCTCCCCCTCCCTTCCTTTAGTGGTAGCCATTTAAGTTAGAGGCTAACCCCTTTTTTTTGTCTTTCTCTAGTAAAAAAAAAAAAAAAAATATATATATATATATATATATATATATATATATATATATATATATATATTTATATATATATATATAGTATAGATTGTTTTTTAGGTAGTGGCAGTAGTAGTAGACTTACTTAGTTTTTTAGTGTTTGTTAGCTGTATAGTTTAGTTTGTTATACCTGCTAACTTTTTTTTGCTTGTGTGTGTGTGTGTCTGTGTTTTCTCCTTGGTGTGTGTGTGTGTGTGTGTGTGTGTGTGTGTGTGTGTGATAACATGTCCAAGGATACTAAAGTGTCCAGATTCAAGAAGTGTGACTCATGCTGTCAGAAGATGTCTCTGACAGATGGTCACACTTCTTGTGTCTACTGTCTGGGTGCAGTGCACCTGCAGGACTCTTGTTCGGTCTGTCATGCTTTCAGCCCAAGGGTCCTGCAGGAGCGGAAATATAAGTTAATCCTTCGGGGTTTGCTTAAGCCACAGGATTCACCGGCTAAGGCTCAGCCTGCGAAATCCTCCAAGTCACCCAAGTCTTCGGCTCCAAGTACTGAGCTGTCGTTGGGTGAAACACCACCATCCGTCTCGGCTCCGGCTGGAGCCGATGTGCCTCCCTCACAGTCAGCTCCAACACGAACCGTCTGTGAGTCGAAAAAGATCTAGGTTTCCCTCCTTGGAGTTGATACGCTTGGCTCCACGGTCACCTCTGCTCCAATCGGAGCACAGTCATAAGTCCTCCCACTCCTCTCGGTCCTCCAGACTTTCAGATCATGATTTGGAGAGAGTGGTCAGCAGGTTGCTGAAATTGCAGGCCCTAGCAAAAATGTTGTCCAGCCCCCCTCATCAGGTGTCTGCTCCGTCCACTTCTGCAAATATTCCTCCTCTGACTCCTCCCTTGAGTTCGGAGCCAAAGTTTGTTGGGGTTCGAGTCGTGGAACCGTCGGCTCATATACCTTCTCCTTCGGTTCCGTCGTCAGCTCCGATCCTATCCTTGGTTCCGTCCTTGGAGGGATCTGGATGTTGGGACTCCCTCGTCGGCTCTGAGGGTGAGAGTGGCATCGGACCCTTGTCTGACCCCGCTCTCCCTCTCAGAGCTTCAGTGCAGGTGAGTTCGGCTCCTACATCAGCTTCGGAGCTGTCCCCCTTGGTGCGGAGAGGAATTCCGAATTCTTCGGAACCAGAGTCTTCTCTGCATCTGAGCAGGGATCCCTTCGAGGTCATGAGGAGTGTACTGGCTCCTGAGCCAGTCCCACGATCAACCTCATCGGCTCCTCCCCGTATGGTGCCTGCGTCTGCCTCTGCCCCTCCTCCTGACCCCAAGCATGGGGAACCAGCACTCCAGGGCACCCCTTTGGGTGTTTCTTCCTCTTCCGAGGCCTCCCCTGATCACTCAGAGGAGCCACCTCATAAGAGGAAGTGTAAGAGGAAGCACGTTGACTCCCCTGAGTCTGTCACATCAGATACTGACTTAGAGGATGCAGTAGGGTCCCTGAGATCCACCTCTGAAGATGTCTCCTTTTCAGACATCCTTGAAATCCTTAAGCAGAGGGGGAACTGGAATACTCTAGCCCCTTCCGAGAATGAGTAGGTATTTCTGGACGCGTTTGGTTCCCGACCCTCCACCTCCTGGGTGTCTCCGCCTTTCGACCCACTTATGTCTGTGGTGGCTTGGAAGGCATGTTCAGCTCCAGACACAGTGGAACCAACCCCCAGGAGACCTGCTAAATTTATAACTGCACCTCAGGACAAACAGTTTTTGTCTAAGCTAGTACCTGTTGATGCCATGGTGGTAGCAGCAGCCACAAAGAAGGAGTTGGCATAAACTTTGTCATCTGTCCATTCTCCTAACAAGGAGTCTAGGACTATGGACAGATATGGGAAGTGAATGTTTGCTTCAGCGACCTTCTCTATGAAGTCTCTGAATTATTTGTGCCATTTCACCCACCTTCAGAGGGATCCCCTTAAAGAGCTTGGAGATACCCTCCAAGATCCATCAGCTGTGGGGGCTCAAGCTAAGGTGGCCTCCCAGCTGGCAACTCTGAATTCAGTTGTTAACTCCTCCATGAGGCTCATTTCTTATGTAGCCTATGGTGCGAGTAGAGCCGCAGGCACAGGCGTCGCCCTTAGGAGGCACGCATGGATGTGGCTATGTAATTTTGTGGAACCCTTCAGAGCATCTTTCACCAATACCCCCTTTGATGGCTCCACTCTCTTTGGACCACAGGTGAAGGACACACTAACCAGGTGTGAACAGGAAAGCAAGACTCTCTCTGCCGTGGGTGTCCATTTTTCCACTCCTTCCAGACCATATCTCAAGGGTCAGAAGAGTGGAAAAATGTGGTTCCGTAAATCCCAGGGAGCCTTGCCTGACTCATGTGGTGAGTTCCCCTCCAGGGGCAGAGGAGGGAACAATAACAGATGCTGCCCTCGTGGCAGGGGTGGTCCGCAGAACCAGGGCAGCAGAGAATCCTTCTCTGAGAAGCCCTTTCAGCATCCCTGAAGGGTTGCCTGGCTGCCCGCCTCTGGAGACAGTCGGGGGAAGACTTTCGCTGTACCCCAAAGCCTGGCAGAATCTAACTCAAGACAAGTGGGTACAGTCAATCATATCCGGAGGTTACAGAATTCCCTTTGCTCAACCCCCGTTATTGTCAAACAAGTCCCTTCTAGATGTTCTACCCAATCTAAGGGATCAAGCAGCCAAAGAAATTTCAAAGCTGCTACACAAAAGGGTCATCCAGGAAGTCCCAGCAGACCAGATCGGATCCGGAACTTACTCAAGGTTCTTTTTGGTACCAGAAAAGACAGGGGACTGGAGACCCATTCTGGATCTCAGCAGACTAAACAGGTCTGTACAAAGAACAAAGTTTTGGATGGTCACCCTACAGTCCATTTTACCCTTTCTGGGTCAGGACAATTGGATGTGCTCCATAGATCTTCAGGACGTGTACTACCACATCAAAATGCACAGGCACTCCAGAAGATTCCTTCGCTTCCAGCTGGGAGCCAGTCATTATTAGTTCGGAGCTCTGCCCTTCAGTCTCACCACAGCACTCAGGGTGTTCACCAAATGCATGGCAGTGGTTACGGTTCACCTGAGATGTCAGGGATTCCAGGTGTTTCCATATCTAGACAACTGGCGCCTCACTGCTTCCACCAGGCATCACCTCCTGCAAGCCAGGGACTACACTATCAAAACTTGCTCCAGGCTAGGTGTCACAATAAATTTCAAAAAATCTGCATTGTTGCCCAGTCAGCATATCACTTATATAGGCAAAAATCTAAATACCAGGAACATGTTTATGAACCTTCCACCAGACAGGGTTTCACTAATTTGCCAACAAGTACAGATTTTATTAACATGCAAAATGATTCAAGTCAGGTTCGTCCTCCAAACACTGGGTTCCATGGCATCAGCAATTTTTCTTGTCCCCCTGGCCCGCTTTCACATGAGAATCCTCCAGTGGCTTCTATTCACACAGTGGTCCTTCCAACAGCTTCCCATGTCTCACAAAATTATGATCACAGAAGCATGCAAGAAGCACCTCGCTTGGTGGATGGTCTCCCCATCAGTGGCCCAGGGCAGACCATTTGTGCCATCCCCTCCAGTTGCCACAGTGACCATGGACGCCTCCCTGATAGGGGCGGGGGGGGCATTATCAGGGCAGGACAATCCAAGGCACCTGGCAACCTCACAAGTATCATTTGCATATAAATGTCTTGGAGATGAGAGCCGTGCTTTCAGCGTTGCAAGCCCTTCAGGACTCTCTCCCTCCCGGGACCATTGCAATCCAAATGGACAATATGTCAGTGGTGTGGTACATCAACAAGCAGGGCGGAACCAGATCCTATCCTCTATGTCGAGAAGCACTCAGACTCTGGCAGTGGGCAATCTCTTCCCAACATTTTCTGATTGCAACGCACATCCCTGGGAGTTCCAACATCATCGCAGATAGGCTCAGCAGAGCAATTCTCATGCCTCATGAGTGGTCTCAGAATCAGGTAATTGCAGAACAAATCTTTCGCAAATGGGGTCAGCCTTGCTGCGACCTGTTCGCCACACCTTTCAACAGCAAGTGCAGCAATTTCTTCTCCCTTCTTCCACTTCCTGGCCACTCCCCCAGAGACGCTCTAGTCCACGATTGGCCTCAGGGACTTCTTTACGCTTTTCCTCCGTTTCCCCTAATACCCAAACTCATACAGAGAGCAACTGCATTGTGTTGCAAAATGATCCTCATTGCCCCTTACTGGCCTCGACAGATATGGTTCCCATTCCTGCATCATTATCTTCTAGAGCAGCCTTGGATTCTGGATCCTATTCCAGATCTACTGATTCATCAATCGGGCAGACTGCATCGATCCCTTCAAACACTCCAGCTCACAGCTTGGTTGCTTCACTTCCAACCTTAGCCAGGCTTCCTAATATTTCCTCCTCTGTGCGGGAAATTATTATCTCATTGCACAAATCCACAACTAGGAAACTTATGCTAGCAAGTGGAAACGTTTTTCTTGCTGGGCAGAGGCTAAGAATATAGATCCCTTTTCAGCTCCTGTCCATGAGATTCTGGAATTTTTAGTGGAACTCTTTCATTCGGGTTCCGCTTCTGCTACTATCAGGGTTCAGTTAGCTGCCATTTCAAATTTTCACATTGGGTTGTCTTCTAATAACATCATGTCTCATAAGCTGTGTAAAGCCTTCCTCAAAGGAACTACTCTGCTTAGACTCCCAGTGAGGGATCCCCCACCTCCGTGGGATCTAAACTTGGTGCTAGCTTCCCTAATCTTGCCACCTTTTGAACCTGCAGCATATTGCTCCATTAAGTTTTTATCCTGGAAGACTGTCTTTCTGGTAGCCATTACTTCTGCCAGACGTGTTTCAGAGCTTCATGCTCTATGTACTCGCCCCCCTTACTTAGTTTTCCATAATGATAGGGTTTCTCTAAGGACCAATCCTTCCTTCCTTCCTAAGGTCTGTACACAAAATAATTTGAATCAGTCCATAGACCTTCCTGTGTTCTTTCCTAATCACACCAATAATGCAGAATATAAATTGCACCAGTTGGATGTTCACAGACAGCTGCGTTTTTATTTGCATAGGACAAAGGACATCAGGAAATCCGACCAACTCTTCATTTCCTATGCTGAGGGCAGACAGGGCCTTCTGGTCTCAAAGGTAACATTATCAAGGTGGTTGTCTCACATTATTTAATTCATTTACCAGCTGAGGAATGAAAAATTATCTGCCAAACCTAAAGGTCACTCTACTAGGGCACTGGCTACCTCTGTGGCCTTCCAATCTAAGTTACCCATGGAATCTATCTGTGCAGCTGCTACGTGGGCTAACCCACATACCTTCATTTCTCATTACAAATTAGACATTGCTTCCAGGAACAGGGCTAATTTTGGTTCCACTGTTCTGAATAGTCTGTTCCATTGAGCCATCCAGGATAGTAGGTGTTAGGGACGCTGTCCCAACCAGCAAGAATGAAGGCGAGATAGACAACTTAACATAAAGAAGTTTTGTACCTACCATAACATTCCATGCTAGTTGTCTTCTTTTCACCTTCTTTCTTGCATCCCACCCTCCATCCCCCTATCCTAGTGGATTGAGAGGAGCTCCCTTATTCAGATTTCATTGGCTGAACCGTCTCTGGTTGTCCTTTCTGCTTAGATAGCTTCATAGTTAGGTCCAAGGGGCTACTAGGGCAGAATTCTTCCTTAGTTATGTCTGGAATAGCTTTTTCAAATGAGATCTATGTAGCTAGCACCAGGCATCATGGGATATGGGGTAGCCTCGAGCCAGTAAACAGCTCTCGAGCTTTTGAAGATGGCCGAGTTGGAGCCGAGGATCAGCTCCGAACCCAACCAGCAAGAAAGAAGGCGAGAAGAAGACAACTAACATGGAATGTTATGGTAGGTACATAACTTCTTTTTCTGTATATGCATTAACAATGCAAAAGTGGAATGTAATACTTTCATAGTGGAACAACGTACGCAAGCTATCGTTGTTAGTAAAAAATTATATAACAACATGATGGGTAACATGAAGACATTCTAAGATATAAATGTATGAATATTAGCAAAATTTTAATATCTGTATTAATATCATAAAAGTATGCAACTTTCTGG
Organism: Protopterus annectens; assembly: GCF_019279795.1. Taxonomy (NCBI): domain Eukaryota; kingdom Metazoa; phylum Chordata; order Ceratodontiformes; family Protopteridae; genus Protopterus; species Protopterus annectens. The sequence goes on from NC_056747.1 coordinate 1,364,392,949, forward strand.
GAAACAAATGGTGCCAATGTATACACAATATTACGGCCCACAGTTCTGCCACTGATACTTGCCATCTAACATGCACACGTTGCATATTAATATTTATTTGCAAATATTGTGAAAATATATGCATGATTTGCTTAGATTACACAATATCACAAAATAGCAGTGTGCCATCCATTTTCATATATCTTTGAAAGGCATTCTCTCAATATACCTTGGGTGTATTTTGCACACGTACAGAGCTATAACCATTTGTTTGACCATAACACTAGCAAATTTTGGCAAATAAAATACCATTATTTAATAAATCTGCAGTATAAAATCGACATTAGCAGACAAACATTTGATACTAGCACCATTGCATAGTCCCTTTTCTCACAGTGAGTTTTTATATTTTGCATTTTCTTTGATTATTATTATTTTTTGTAACTCACATGTTTTGTGATATATTACAAATCATTTGAGATATGTTTTCCATACAGGGTTTTGGAGAGAAGCTCCCAGGAAGTAAGTTGTTTCCTGGCTTGAAAGACTTCAAGAAGTAAGGGGATCAATTAACCTCTAATGCTCAGTGCTAAATAAGTAAATCCTGTTGTGGGATGTCCTAATTACTAATCTTGGCAGATACCCCTTCATACTAAGTTTGACCCTTATTTTTATATATTTATTTTACCTATTTATTGACCAGGTAACTGAACAAAGTGTCCCTTTCAGTTACAACGTGGGTGTAGTGCCTGGTTAAGAGACTTCCTCTGAGTCACACACTAGGCAACTGATAGTAACAGGGATCAAATCCTGTACCAAAGGCACAGAAAGCAGCTCATGAACAAACCGAACTTTAGTCCTCTACACTGACTGCCAGACTTCTGGCAGGAATCTGGCCTTGATTCCTTAGCTGCTGTCAGTTGCATTTTCATCTTGCTGTTTCAGGCCTCACCCATAGCACTTTAATTCCACAACTAATTTCCTGTAAGACACAATGCCAAAGGTCTTTTTGAACTTTAAATATACCACCACCTGCAAAACTCCATTTAATTTCCCTTCTGAGGGACCTAGTCACAAAACTGTAACAAGACAAACTGACAAGACCTTGTTATATGACACCATGCTGATGCTAGTCTTCAAGATAATTAACATTCAATTTCTGTATTTGTCTTCCCACAGAATATTTTCTAAAACCTTCCCTAGTGTGAAAGTGAGACTGACAGGCTTTTATCTGCCTGGCTGCTTCCTGGACCCACCAAGTGGTAAGATACCACTGTCACCATAATACAGTCCTGTCGCCCTACTCTATGTTTTAATGAGGCACCATATAATTTAATGGCAGCACAGTGCCACAGCTGTTAGCTGTGAGGTGCCTTCTCTGTGGGGCTTGCATGTCCTCCCAGAGTCTGTGTGAGTTATTGCAGGTGATCTCCTGCCACATCCCAAAGATATACCACAGGGGAACTGATAGTCCTGCTAATTACCCATAAGTAAGTAAGTAGAACATGTATAAGTGAGTAGCATGCATCTTGCTGTGGGCTGGAGCTCGTTCCAAAACTACTTTCTGTGCCTTGTGCCCACTGAGCACTGGGATAGGCTCTAGCTTCCTCTTTGACCATGATTTGACATAAGCATATAACTGAACAATGAATGCATGTATGTATAGTTTTTCCAGTAGTCATCAGAATACAGCAACCAACTATTTTAGCATTTGCGAAAAAACGTTTTTTAATCTATATGCTTTATCTCATTGACATTCCTGACATTCCTTCCTCACTGCTGTCTTCATCTTTTTTCCCATCTGTCAATTTGACCCTATCCATAGCCATCCTACTTTCCCATGCTGGCATCCTGCCTTCCTGTTTCTCCGTCAAAGCACTAGTAAATAATTTATTGTGTATTTCTGCCTGAATTCTACCCTTTTATATTCTCAAATGTTTCTAAAGTATTTTACCCAGTCCTCAGTCTTCTACTATATGTTCATAGGTGGGTACTAGGCTATTGGCCCTAGGGCCTATATAAGCCTAGCCAAAAATGTACCCTGGCTTTTGCCACCCAAGAAAATGATTTTCCTGTGCCCCTGTCGAGCAGAGCCACAGAAGTGATCCCTGGGGTGAATTTCCTATTTCCCATCCAATCATCAAGATTTTTCTTGAAGAGTGCTAATGAGGAGCTCTGTTTGACATAAATAGGTAGTCTGTTCCAGAGTATGGAAAGTCTCTGGGACAGGAATCTATCCCTCCAGCATGTTCTGTTTATTGTGGAGACAAGGTTTAGGTCCCTAGAGCGTGTAGCTCGGAGGGATTGGGATTTCTTTAAGTGGAGCCTGTCCAACAGCTCTGGGTTTGACATAGCTTTGTATGTTAGGCAGAGATCGCCTCTGAGTAGGCAATATGTGACAGAGTAAAGCCGGAGTTTTTTGAGACGGTCTGCGTAGGGGATCTGTTTGAGGCCAGTAATCCTCTTTGTGAGGTATTTATGTGGCCTTTCCAGTTGTTGTATATGTCTTGTGAGGTACATACCAAAAGGGGCGTTGTACTCTATAATGGGTCTAATGAGTGATGAGTAGAGGAGAACAATGACCTCTTTTTTTCCGGATGAGAAACCTTTTGTGATGAGGTGTGCCACATAGAAGGATTTCCTGACCACTGTGGCGATGTGATTATCAAAGGAGAGACTACTGTCCACCTGTGTCCCAAGGTCTCTTATCACATTTTTGGCGTTAAGTAGACTACCACCTATGTGGTAGTTCATGGGTACAGAGTTTTTACCAAAGGGGATGACAATACACTTTTTGGCATTGAGCTTCAGGCCATGGTTTTTATACCAGGCATCTGTCTCAGTGAGGCCCTTTTGTAGTATGTCCACATCGTTAGGAGTTTCGATTTTGGCTCCTAGTTTGCAGTCATCTGCAAACTTTGTTAGCCAAAGACCTTCTATGTTAGCCTGTACTTCAGAGAAGTAGATACCAAACAGGAGAGGACCCAGGACTGAACCCTGTGGTACTCCACTTGTCACTGGTCTGAAGTCGGATTTGGAGTCTGCTACTTTCACAGTGTGGGTTCTGTCCATGAGCCAGTTGGCAACCCATCTTGTGACATAGGGATTTATACCTAGTTTAGTGAGCTTATCTATAATTCCAGAGTGGGGGATGGTGTTGAAAGCCTTGGCGAGATCTAGATAAGCTGTGTGAACCACCTTACCTTCATCTATGGCTTTGGTGACTGCTTCAAAGAAGTCAATCAGGTTTAGGAGACATGATCTGCCTTTTAAAAATCTGAACTGTACCCAGTTCAGTAGGGTCCAGAGTTTGGAGATTACCAATGTCTTTGTTTATGAGTTCCATGATGATACGTTCCATGGCCTTACAGACAAGGCTCATCAGGCTAATGGGCGGTAGTTCCCAGCGTGGCTCCCCTTTGTGGAGTGGGATAACCATTGCAGTGCACCATTTAGTGGGCACAAAGCCTGAGGTGAGGCTATGATTGAACATGGTACTTCCAGGGTAGGTAGGGTGCCAGTTCATTCTGTAGTTCATGTAGAACACAGCCTGGGATATTGTCAGGTCCCATGGATGCTGTGTTCTTGGCTTTGGAGAGTGTGTTTCTTACCTGTGCAGCTGTGATTAGAGGAACTTTGCATTCTTCCAGTATAGAGATGGGCCCTCTAGGGGGTGAGAGGGGGGTAAAGTTAGCACTGAACCTATCTGCCAGGATGTTGGCAATATCAGTTGGTTCTGTATATTTAGTGCCATTGTGCTGTAATTCAGAGCAGATCTGAGTGTTGCCATTGAGATTCTTGACATAGCTATAGAATGCTTTGTGGTTCTTAGGGATTTTGCCCCAGCATCCTTAACACACTCGTTTCTCTTACTTGACTTACTCCTGTTGTTCTGCACTAAGCACTCCCTAGAGTGCTGTAGGTCCACTGCCACCCAGGTCTTGGTCAAGGCCAGTCAGTACTCTCCTGCAGTCCCTGACCATTATAGACATGGTTACTTTCGAGAGGGAAAATACATTCACCACCCTGGATATTAATCAGTCTGTATGCCCTAAACAGAGATGGCTCAGACTTCTTTCAGGATTTTCTTCAAGTACTGGGAAGAAATTACTTTAATTATTTGTGGTGTTATATTATTAGGTGACTGTAATATTACATTGGACCCTAGCATAAGCAAACTATTTGAGAAGAATGAACAACATGCAAAAGCATGTCAACGCCAGACTTAGAGATAACAGGTGGATAGATAGCTAGAGACTGAAGTGTGGTAACTCAATAAGTATTACCCTCTCCCAAAATTTAGCCCAACAACAAAGCAAGTTATACTCTATATATTTATTCCCAAAAGAACTACTCAGCATATTATCTTGGTGGATATAAAATAAACTGCCTTTTCAGATCTTGTACCACTAGTGAACAATTTTTCATTTTACTGCTTTAACTGAAAGTTATAAAATATGGAGGTTGGTTCACTATAAATGGAAACGGAAGAGTGATAAGAGATTATCAAAGAGGATAGTGGAGAATGTTCTTAATAGAAATTAAAAATGTAGAAAAAAACCTGGGACTGCTCTGGAGGGGGATGCAACAGTTATTAAGACAGAGCTATTGGCTTAGGAGGGCAAATCAAATAAATTTAGAGAGGACATTATATGGAAAAAAATAGAGGTAACTGTTGGGGGACTGGATGGTTTCCCAGTAGAATCCTTTAAAAGGGGAGGCCAACCCTTAATTGATAAACTGCTTTGTGTGGGATACTGTGGTAAGATACCCAAATATATAAATAAAGCAGTAATCTGGATCCTCTCAAAGACTAAGAATAATGCTTTAGAAACCCAGCCCCTTGAAGCAGAGAGGTAAAACCCTTACTGTACCCCATATGACCCATGATAAACTAGCAGCATGGGTGCTGGATGGACAAGCCAAGAGAGGATAGAAATGAGTGGCTGACAAGAGCTCACTCATCCTGGGAAAGGGAGGCAGGTCAGACTCACTGTAATCTCAGCATTAAAAGCCTGAAAGCTCTGCACTGCAAGATGTGTGCTGTTTGGTTAGGAGGTTGTTCATGTGCGGAAATATTCACTCATCTCCCAAAGACAGCCATAGAGGAGCTTTGAAGGATGCCATGGAGTGGTGAGGTTAGGGAACACTCCCCAGCAGCAGTACAAGCTGTACCAGTATCCTCAGTCTTCTCAACAGCCCAAGACATGGGTCAGGTAAAACCTGGGGGAGGCAAAGTGAATGGGAGAGTGAGATTGTGGCAGCTGATGGCCAGCTGGGCAGAGCTAAAACATGCTTTAGAGGTGGGGAATTATAGTGCAATCTCTTTACTAAACTTAGACTAAAAATATTCCCTAAAGTATTAACTCAAAGGCTTGAAAAACTTTGACTGTACTATGTCATGCCAGGATAAAATGGATTTGTCTCTGGCAGAAAAAAAACACAAGACAGTTGGCAGTCTACCTTTTTCGGTGTGAGTATGACAATACAGATGCTGGAATTGTTTTATTTGATATTACACCAGCTTTTAGTACTGTTTCTTGGAAAGTTCCATTTGAGATCCTTTGGAAATAATTCCATAGAAGGTATTCAATACCCTAGCTTCTGAGTGCCAATTAACTGAGAAATTTTATATATATATATATATATATATATATATATATATATATGAAAAGGGTAGTGGGAAAAAGCAAGGAAGGACCCCTTTCTATGGAATTCTTATGCTAATTATAATGCAGCTAGGGGTGGCAGTTTAGGAGAAGCTTAGGGAGGTAGAACAGAGAGGATTTGGTCAAATCACTTTCTTAATGCTTCGCTTATGACTGCCTGATATTAAATAAAAACTAGACCTACTAATTTAACTTATCCTTGAGATATTTAGAAGTTTTGGTGAAATCATGGGTTTTTAATGCAATGAAGAGAAGCTAGTTTGAGTCAGACTAGTTTCTTGAAAAGATAAGGGTCCCTTAGCAAATGTTAAACACTTAGAGGTGGCAGTAGCTAATACTTGGGATGATAAAAGATAAGTTTGCAGGTATTATTTGTAAAATTTTCATTATATTGATCATTACTGCAGTAGCCTTAGCTATATGGGTTATATCCTGACAAGGATAAACAGCCGGCCAGCTTCCAAATCTTCGGGGCACTTTCCATGCACCCAAACCATCAAGCAGCTCGAGCTGAGCTGGCTAAAAGACAAGTTTGGGTGTAAAGCCCCTCAGATCTTTACTGCTGCCAAAGAATATGCTCTTCTTAGGCTTTTGAGGATTGACGTTAAGGTCGTGCTGTCCTTAGCTGGTCAGATAAGTTCTCTTTGGAGAAATAAACTTGCATTTTCTTATTTTTTTACTGATGTTTTATTACTTTGTTCTGTGGGAAAGTTATTTTAAAGCTAACGGTGTTGTGTTTTAATGCATTGTCTCAAGATAGTAATGTACTTTTAAATGGAGCACTCATCTCTGTCAATTTAAAAGTAGTAATCTGAAGTTGTTAATCTTCTTCCTATTCATCACTGATGGGTTCGGTTCTGAGCCCTCAGAACCAAGTCGGCCTTATACTAAGCTTACGTGCAACAAAAACTCTTGAGCTAAGCTGCTACCCACAGTGCCCTTTACTCAGTTACCTCAGATCTCGTTTGCCGCGCAGCCATATAGCAGTGTTTCACCGAGCTCTCCAGCTACGTGATTTATCTTATATATTTACAAGTTTTTGTAAAAGTTTTTCTCATTTATTGCTTGTTCTTTGATATCTTTATATACTCAGCTCAACCCACAGGTATCCCTTTCGTACCATTGTTGGTATTTTGAACTTTCTACCCTCATGGTATCTTATTACCATTGTTGGTATTTTTAACTTTCTACCCTCGTGGTATCTTATTACCATTGGTGGTATTTTGAACTTTCTACCCTTGTGGTATCTTATTACCATTGTTGGTATTTTGAACTTTCTACCCTCGTGGTATCTTATTACCATTGGTGGTATTTTGAACTTTCTACCCTTGTGGTATCTTATTACCATTGGTGGTATTTTGAACTTTCTACCCTTGTGGTATCTTATTACCATTGGTGGTATTTTGAACTTTCTACCCTTGTGGTATCTTATTACCATTGTTGGTATTTTGAACTTTCTACCCTTGTGGTATCTTATTACCATTGTTGGTATTTTGAACTTTCTACCCTTGTGGTATCTTATTACCATTGTTGGTATTTTGAACTTTCTACCCTTGTGGTATCTTATTACCATTGTTGGTATTTTGAACTTTCTACCCTTGTGGTATCTTATTACCATTGTTGGTATTTTGAACTTTCTACCCTTGTGGTATCTTATTACCGTTGTTGGTATTTTGAACTTTCTACCCTCGTGGTATCTTATTACCATTGTTGGTATTTTGAACTTTCTACCCTTGTGGTATCTTATTACCGTTGTTGGTATTTTGAACTTTCTACCCTCGTGGTATCTTATTACCATTGTTGGTATTTTGAACTTTCTACCCTTGTGGTATCTTATTACCGTTGTTGGTATTTTGAACTTTCCACCCTCGTGGTATCTTATTACCATTGTTGGTATTTTGAACTTTCTACCCTTGTGGTATCTTATTACCGTTGTTGGTATTTTGAACTTTCTACCCTTGTGGTATTTTATTACCATTGTTGGTATTTTGAACTTTCTACCCTTGTGGTATCTTATTACCGTTGTTGGTATTTTGAACTTTCTACCCTTGTGGTATCTTATTACTGTTGTTGGTATTTTGAACTTTCTACCCTTGTGGTATCTTATCACCATTGTTGGTATTTCTTCTCTCTTTACTTTCTTCATTTTCCCACTTTCCTCACTCTTTTCCTTTTGTGTGAGAGTGTGTACTGTTATGTCTGAGAAGAAGGGAACACCGGGGTTTAAACACTCCTCTTCTTGCAGTGGTAAACTTCTGAATAGCAACCTTCATGAAGAGTGTGTGTACTGTTTGGGGGTTCTGCATTTGTCGGTGAAACCCCCGTGTGATATTTGTGCTAGCTTCAATCAACGGGTGCTGAATGAACATCGGAATAAATTGATTCTGAAGGGCCAGCTTGCATCGCCTTTTTCAGAGGCTATTTCTGTGACAGAGGTCTCATCCCCTCCTTCTGTGGACAAGAAATGTCCTCGCTCAGACCCCTCTTCACCGGCTGGTGACAGAGGTAAAGGCCATAAGCACAAGGCCCAAAAGTCTTCCTCTGAACACCTTACTGCCTCCTCGGCTCCAACTACATCGGTTCTGAGTTCGCCTCCAGCAAAGCTTACTGAGGTTGCCTCGTCAGCGCCTACCCCGGCACCAATGACTATGGTGCCATCTACTACCTCGGTTCTGATCAGTTTGTCTGTCTCTGTCTCGGCACCAATATCGCCCACCTCCGCTCCGATGTCAGTTCCGACAACAACTTCGGAGCCGTTTTTGACATCCACCCCTGTTGTGACTTCGGCTCCGAGCCAGTTTTTCAGTTCCAACCATACCGTTGTTGCCAGTTTCTAAGTTGGAATCATCGGTGCCATTCTGTGATACACCACGGACCTGATACTCATCTGTGGACCCGTTTGCCGGACAAGCCTGCAGCCCCTTTTTGGACTGGCCTGATTCACCCTCAGGGGCATCGGTAAGATGCACCAGGAGCCTTTCAGAATTGGAGGTGGTGCGGCTTTTTGACCAGCTGCTGACCACCAGGGGAATTTCAAATTTGCCTAGACTCTATCCCACTCCAGGCTTTGGGTCAATTACTCTGGCAACCCCTACATACTCTCCTCCCTTGGATCCCTTGTTTCCAAGGCTCATATATCCGATGTTTTCTAGAGGACCCCCTTCCTCAGCACCGACAGCGACAGTGTCTGAGGCCTTGAGGCCCCTTTGGATGTCGGTTCCATCGAAACCCACCCTCCCTCAATCTCATGCATGGGAGGCTGCAACCTCTGGTTCCGGTTCCGAATGTGTTGTCAGTCCTGGCTTTGGATCCAAGGGTGATTACTACTCTGAGTTTGCTTGAGGCTCTGTCCCCAGGGTGGACCGTGTGGAGTGGGGTGTGACCCCGGTTCCGATTTTGTCTTCTTCGGTTCTGGGCTCACACTCCTCTTAAGGCGGGCCCACTTTGCGAGTGATTGAGAGGGTGCTTCTTTCTAGCAATCCTCCTATATCGGTTATCCCCCCATTTCCTTCTGAGCTGCAGCTGTCAAAGGCCACCTTCAAAGGACTTCAAGAGCACAAGGCTTAGGAAACCCCTGTCCAGGGTATTTCCCTTTCTGAGTCTTCTTCGGATGCTTCCCCCCAAAGAACCCCCTTGGAAATGGGCATATATGAGGAAACACATGGACTCCCTGGAGGAGTCCCTCATGGAAGATATGGACTACAATGATGGGGAAGGATCCCCACGGTCACCCCCTGATGATGTCTACTTTGGAGACATCATGGAAATCTTGAAACAGAGGGGTGACTGGAAGCCCTCCAATCCTTCCTCAGAGGAATCTGTATTCCTGCAGGCCTTTCGCTCTCAGCCCTCTACTTCTTGGGTGACCCCCCCCCCCCGCCAATGAGTTTGTTAAGCTCATCATGCAGTGGACATGGAAGAACCCGGACTCTGTTGAAGCCATACCCAAGAGATCAGACAATGTACTCTTCCCTCCAGAGGATCAACCCCATTAGTCTAGAGGTTTGCCAGTGGATGCTATGTTGGTGGCGGCAGCCATGAAAAAGGACCTTGCAGAAGAGAGTCCTGCTGTTCACCCACCCAACAGAGAGTCCCGGGCAGTAGACAGGTTAGGGAAGCAAGTTTTTGCATCAGCGACCTTTGCAGTTAGGTCTCTGAACTTTCTGGCACATTTTACGAGGCTGCAGAGAGATCTTATCTCCAAACTCTCTGGAACCCTCCCAGGCCAAGTATCGGATGGAGCATGAGATAAAGTTGCTTCCCAACTTGCCACCCTAGAGTCAATATCCAATTCATCCATGAGGTTGCTGTCACATGCAACCAAAGGAGCAACTAGAGCTGCGGGTGCAGGCATAGTCATGAGACGCCATGCCTGGATGTGCATTTGTGACCTCGCGGACTCCTTCAAGTCTTCCTTTTTAAATGCCCCTATTGAAACATCAGCTCTATTTGGTGTTAGGTCAAGGATACATTAGCCAGGTGCAAGCAAGATGGGAAGACCTTATCTGCTGTTGGCCTACACATTTCCAAACCTCAGGGTTCCTTCTCCAGGAATCAGAGGAGCGGGAAGATGTGGCACAAGAAGTTGCAAGGTCCTTTTCGTGATGCACATGGTGAGGACTCCTCCAGAGGCAGAGGGGGTTCCAATAAGGGAAGACGCCCCTTTCAGGGTAGAGGGGGTCCCTGGAATCAGGGCTTCAGAAATTCCTTCTCGGGTAGACCGTATTGGTGCTTCTGAAGTGCTGCCCGATTGCTTTCATCTGGAAGCAGTCGGGGCAGGTTTTTCTCTGCACCAAGCTGCCTGGCTCTCTATTACTAACAATCAGTGGGTGCAGAGAATCATTACCAGAGGCTACTATATTCCCCTAATATCTTATCCAAGACCTCCAAAATCCCTTCCCGATGTTCCACCCAGTCAAAGGGAGTAGGCAGCTTCCGAAATACAAAAGCTATGTCAAAAACGAGCCATTCAACAGGTCCCCCCAGATCAGTACGGATCAGGGTTCTGCTCAAGATTCTTTTTGGTGCCAAAGAAGACAGAGGACTGGAGGCTCATTCTGGATCTCAGCCAACTAAACAAATCGGTAGTTCAGACCAAGTTCCGCATGGTCACGATTCAATCCATCCATCCCTTTCTGCGGGAGGATGTGTGGATGTGCTCATTAGATCTCTGAGATGGGTATTACCATATCAAGATGGACAAGCACTCCAGGAGCCCCCTTTGCCTCCGGTTGGGAGCCAATCACTATCAATTCAGAGCCCTGCCTTTTGGTCTCTCGACGACCCCCAGAGTGTTCACGAAATGCCTTGCAGTGGTAACAGCTCATCTGAGACTTCAGGGATTCCAGGTGTTTTTGTACCTAGATGATTGGCTCCTCTCTGCCCCACCAAGCGTCTACTGGTCAGGGCCCTCCGCTACACCCTGGTTCTAGTGGAGTCACTGGGCATCATCATACATTGGGAGAAATCCAATCTTCAACCCTCACAACAATTGGAATTCATGGGGGCAATATTCAACACCCAGTCAAGCCTGATCTTGCTTCCTCTTCACAGACTTCAGAGATTAAGGGCACAGGTTCAAGTTATACTCTGTCAAAGAAAGGTGTCTGCAAGGGAAGTTCTCCAAGCCCTGGGGTCTATGGCTGCAGCCATCCCTATCATTCCATTAGCCAGACTACACATGAGATTACTACCATGGCTCCTTCAGGCCCAGTGGATGCCCAGTCTTCACCCCCTGAGCTCACAGATTCTCATCACCAACACTTGCAAACAAGATCTCCTCTGGTGGATGAGTACAGACAAAAATCTTTGGTGTCGCCCCTTCCAGGCTCCCCAGCCCAGTGCCACAGTGACCATGGATGCTTCCCTGATGGGTTGGGGGTCCACTTCCAGGGAAAGTCAGTCCAAAGCATGTGGTCCAATGTAGAGGTCAACTTGCATATCAATGTCCTGGAGTTAAGAGCGCTGCTATTGGCATTACAAGCTTTCCATCCGCTGCTTCCATCCGGAAAAATTGCTATCCAGTCAGACAACATGTCTGTGATCTGGTACATAAACAAACAGGGAGGGACCAAATCCTACCCCCTATGTCGCGAAGCCATAAGAATCTGGCAGTGGGCGATAGCTTCCAACCGCTTTCTGATCACAACGCATATCCCGGGGAGCTCCAGCATGATTGCAGACAGGCTAAGCTGATGCATTCTCCATCCTCACGAGTGGTCTCTCAAACCAAGTGAGGCGGCGGAAATTTTCAGCCATTGGGGCCAGTCATGCTCCGACCTTTTCACCTCCCCCTCAAGCACAAAATGCAGCAACTACTTTGCCCTCTTTCCCCCTCTCTGGGGAGTCACCGAGAGATGCTTTGATTCACAATTGGCCCACAGGTCTCCTTTATGCTTATCCTCCGATTCCTCTGATCCCCCTTGTTCTAAGGAAAGCTATGCAGTTGAGAAGCAAAGTGATCCTCATTGCCCCGTTCTGGCCTTGTCAAATATGGTTTCCCTTCCTCTGACCTCAGCTGTTACAATCTCCTTGAATCCTAGACACTCGCCAGGACCTCATATCTCACCCACAAGGTCTGACTCCCCCGAATCTGCCCACTGTCAAGCTGACAGCTTGGTTTCTCCACTTCTGTTAGTTTCCAGGAAGGAAACCCTCTCTTCACCTGTACATGATATTATCTTGGCCTCTCATAAACCATCCACCAGGAAACTTTACAGGAACAAATGGAAAAGATTCTCTATTTGGTCACATAATCAGAAGCTAGACCCATTCTCAGCCCCCGTAGCCACTATTCTCCATTACCTGGCTGGACTGTTCGACAATAAGATGTCAGCTTTCACCATTAGAGTCCATCTAGCAGCTGTTTCCAACTTCCATAACGGTTCAGATGGAGTCCCGCTTATTTCCTCTTGCCTTTGCAAGACTTTCCTCAAGGGTATTTTCCACAGCAGGCCTCCCATCAGACAGCCAGTGGAGGCATGGAATCTGTCCTGGGTTTTGCAGTCTCTTTCTCTGCCCCCTTTTCAGCTGGCTGCGACATGTGATCTAAAATTCCTGTCATGGAAATCCTTATTTCTGGTGGCTATAACCTCAGCCAGATGAATTTCTGAATTACAAGCGTTATGTATCAAGAGCCCTTATCTGATCTTTCATAAGGATAGAGTATCACTTCGTACTAACCCATCCTTTCTCCCCAAAGTGGTTTCTGACTTTTCAATTAACCAGTTCATTGAGCTCCCTGTGTTCTTCCCAAATTACTCTAACAAAGGAGAATACTGCCTACATTCCTTGGATGTTCATAGACAATTACATTTCTATCTGGACAGAACTATATCCTTTCGCAAGTTGGACCAGCTTTTCCTCTCCTTTGCGGGTTCTAGAATGGGAGGTGCAGTATCGAAAGTTACTTTGTCTAAATGGCTCAGGGATTGCATTGCCTTCACATATTCACTTACAGTGGGATATAAGCCTGGCCAAATCAAAGCTCACTCAACTAGGGCTATTGCAGCATCTGTTGCCTTCCACTCTAGGGCCTCCATGGATGACATTTGTGCAGCTGCCATTTGGGCTAAGCACCACACCTTTATCAAGCATTACAAATTGGATCTGATATCCAGGGGAAGAGCAACCTTTAGTTCAATGGTTCTCAGGAATGTTCTTCCATAAGGGCCACACAGGTTCTCCAAGTAGCTGGGGACTCGGTCCCATCAGTGATGACTAGGAAGAAGATTAACAACTTCAGATAAAGAAGTTATGTCTTACCATAACATTCCATCTGAGTTGTTGATCTTCTTCCAGTCATCACACCCTCCCACCAACCCCCTCCAAAGGTTCCTGGCAGATCTTCTGGGTCTTCGTGGTGTCTTAGGGTTTCTGTACAGAGATGGCCTCTTATTTTTTCTTCTGTATGTTGCATGCAAACTCAATCTGAGGTAACTGAGTAAAGGGCATTGTGGGTAGCAGCTTAGCTTGACAGTTTTTGGTGCACGCAAGCTTGGTATAAGGCTGACTCAGTTCCGTGGGCTCGGAACTGAATCCATCAGTGATGACTGGAAGAAGAGCAACAACTCAGATGGAACGTTATGGTAAGACATAACTTCTTTTTATCTACCTGATAAATTATTTTCTGTGGAAAAATGATGTTTATTATAAGGTTGTGGGACTGCTATAGTGTTTAAGAGTGTTTTTTACTGTGCCTTTTCTGTTAAAAAATAACTTTCATGGACTAGTAGTTTTATTAGCAATGTTGTTTGTTTTCCCCAGGATAGATGCACATTTTTGCCTTGACTGTGGAACAAATTGTCAGTACCATGGTTGGTTTTTCTTCCAGACACAAAAAAATGTTAACAACCTTTGCCACCACAGCAGGCTAGCAATTTGCCTCAGCTGCAGGTGGTTGACTCTCCTGTGGCCATTGGCTGTACCTCAGACCACTTATCTTTTACCACAGATCCCTCTGGTGTAGCACCTACACCCACTATGGACAGGGGGCTAGCCATGTCCTCTGCAGCTGGGATAAGTAACAGGGAAGGCTTCCCTATTCTATTAGAATGGTGTTCCCATCCCTGGGGAAGCAGCTGCTGTGATTGTTAACACAATTGGCCACATTTTCCTGTCAAAAAGAAAAAGAAACCCAAGCATGTAACTACTCTCCCTTAGATTTCTTTGGATAGGAGTAGTTTACTAGGACTGGCTCAGGGTATGATTCAGGCTATTGACCCTTCTTGTACAGTAGTTTCCAGTAAAAGAAAGAGATATGCCTCCTTTCCTGAACAGAATCAAGATTTTGAATCTGAACAGGAAATACAAGGATTAACTCAGGGTTTTGTCCTCAGATTTCTGATTCCGACTCAGAGAAGAACTGTCTTTCTGATTCTCCTTGTGGGGGGGAGTTCTCTTTCTCTGATACTGTTGCAAAAATGTCCCCGTGTTTTCAGTAGGAGAACAGTGAGGTTCCCAGTCCCTCAAAAATATTATGAGTCGTTACAGAAGGATTTTCCAGAGCCAACACCCACTCCTGTCCTGTCCTGTCTGCTTTAGAGGATGTGTGTCTTACTGCCTGCAGTTTTCCTGATACTCAGCCAGCTGTTCCTATGACAAACCAAAATGCTGCCAGCCCATCTAGCTGGAATTTTGTAAATAGTTCTATGTAATTTGTGAATATTAACATGATTTTTTATAGAAATGTAGCAGAAGGAAATACTGCCAGCCCAGCTATCTGGAATTTAGTAAATAATCATATCTCATTTGTGAATAGCAGCATGATTCATATGCTTGTCTTACAAATGTAAGAGAACTATATGTTATGTGTATATTAAACTACTGATGCAGAAGTGTGTGTTGAACAGGGTTTGTACAGTACTGAGCTTCAAGGATGTGTCCACAGCATACCCTGCTGGAACATAGAAGATTAACTTACAAAACTTCAAGAATATAAGTTGAAATTAAGTGCTTTATGATTGTGCTATAAAAGTTAGTTTCTATTCAATAACAGGCACGATGTCTAGAGCTAGAAGTTTTTCTATTGTCTTGAAAGAAAAGTAATAACTAGGTATAAAATGTAAAGTGTTTTAATGCTTCATGACTTCCTAGCAGCTACACAGTTCTGAGAGATATGTATTTTTAATACAGAGATCTTTACAATTCTGTTAAGTTTCTGTTTAGCCTGGGAATTGAAGTCAGGTGACAAAGAGTGATGTCACCCAGGCTAACCCAGCAGTAAAATGTGATATTAATTTAAGAACTCTCTCAGAGAGAGACTGTGCATTTTGTATTTTGTCTTGGACCTAGCAAGAACATCCACCCATCATCATCATTATCTGCACTTGCCAGCCTGAAAGTAATATTCAGGGCATAGTATCTCTTTTAGATATAGATAGGAATATAGCAAAGACTAGTTTAGATGTTTTCTGTATTTATTTGAGACTGACCTGTAATGTTGTTTTAAAATATTTCCTGTGATTTTGAACTCTAAAATAAATGTGTTTGTTTTCTGAGTATTGTCTTGTTCTTTTATTATTATTAAATATATTTAACCTATCTTTGTGGCTGATATTTGTGCGACATATTTAAGCTCTGAGAGTACTTGCATATGTATTTGGTGATACTGTGCAGGCCACTCCTAAATAGCCTTGCTATTGGTCAAAACTACCATTTGGATTAGTAGTAACATTACACAGTAAGATTGGATGCCCTTTGCTAAGGGCCTTAAAGTAACTGATAAAGAGCTGGCTGTTGGCAGTGATAACTACCTTATAATCTGGGCAGAAGGGGGCATAGCTAGTAAACCTGTGCCAGCCTTTCCCAGGTGTGTGTGTGTGTGTGTGTGTGTGTGTGTGTGTGTGTGTGTGTGTGTGTGTGTGTGTGTGTGTGTGTGTGTGTGTGTGTGTGTGTGTGTGTGTGTGTGTGTGTGTGTGTTTGTGTTTGTATATCAATCAAATCTCAGTCTGTGTGTGTCAGCTACTTGGGCTGGGACACAAAGCACTTGCTGGACAGAAAGGGTGCTGGAGGTCTTAGCTTGGCCACTCTGCTAACATCCCAACCCTATAGTTGTGCCACTAGGGAGTCTTATTGGGGATCTGGAGAGAGGGAGAAATTAACCCCAGACTGACTGTGATCTCTGTGTGCTCTTAAGTGAAATTGCATTTTACTGTGTGTGTACTTATCATCCTCCCATTGTATACATCCCTCACTGTTGCCAGTGGTGATGATTGAGGCTCCTTGATTACTGGGCCAGTACTTGGGCATCACATATTAATTGGTTGGCAGTGGTGGGATATCCACATCACATATTAATTGGTTGACAGTGGTGAGATAGCCACATGACATATTAATTGGCTTGTAGTGGTGTGGATATTGAATTCCTGTAGCCTGTGTGCAGTAGTCACTGAAGGTGTTTGTACTCTCTCAATCAGCCTTGCAGTGAACATTCAGAGTTTCACATTACAATTGTTTCATTTATTTATTTTTTGTTAGCTTAGTTATTCAGGGAGAGCAGACAAGCATATCAGCAAAGGAGTATGGCAAACTGACAAGGAGCTAGTTGCCTGAGATGTGCCAGGCTAAAGGATTGGTGTATGCCAACCAGACTAAAGCAGAAATGATAGCAGCTTTAGTCACAGCTGCATCACATGATAGCAACCAGGAGGACAATCAGACTGGCCTTGGATATGTACAACTTTCAGAAAATGGACAGCTCAACCTTTCCACAGAGGACTTAGAAATCCATCTGGAGTTAAAGAGAGTTGAGCTGGAGGCCAAGTGTTTGGAAATAGAGGCAGCAGAAAGACTGAGATGTCTAGAGAGTGAGGAAAATAAGAAACTGCAACATCTGAAGGCTGAGAAAAATGAGAAACTGTGATGCCTGGAAGCTGAGGAGGATGAGAGGCAGAGGCAACATGAAAAGGTGATGCTGACTCTTCGCCAGAGTCATGGAGGTAATGGGCAAAGGAGTAACTGAACCCCAGAAGCAACAAAGGTCAGTAAATTTCTTCTATAATTTACAGAGGAGGATAATTTTGATAGTTGTCTGATACTGATTATTTAAATTAAAATGTTGTAAATAACTGTCTTTTAGAATGTTTTAAGTTAACACCTGAAGCTTATAGGAAAAAGTTGCATGAGCATAGACACAAGGCAGATGAAAGTGTGTGTGAATATGTTGCTGAACTAAGCGCTTATTTTCATAGGTGTGTGAGTGGATGTCAGGTCAACACTTTTTAAGGGCTGGCAGATCTTTCAGTGAGAGAACAACAAGCCCTTAGCACTTTGCCTGAGGACATGAGAATCTGGTTAGCTGATAGACAATGCACTACTGCAGATGAGTTGGGAAAGAAGGGAGACCTATACCTAGCAATGAGGGCACCACTGCACAGGAAAGGGACAACCAGTGCTGCTCATGAGTCTAAGGGAACCCATGGTGGGCAGCACAGACTGCCCCAACAGAGTCCGCCAGGAGCAGGGGAAGGCACTAGTCCAGGTACACATCCAGGACCAAGGGTTAAATATTTTAAATGCAACCAGTGGGGCTATGTATCATATAGACGTCCACAGATGGAAGGTGAGGAACAAAAGATGGGAGAGCCAGTAAGTGGGAATGACAAAGTGCCAGCAGTAAGTTGTCTTGAGACAACAAGGGTACCAAACTACTACAAGAGGTTATATCCTATCTTAGTGGCTGGGAACGAGGCCACTGCTAAGGGAGATACAGCTTCTGACCTAACCATTGTGAAGCCTGCAATGGTTACAGAGGAGCACTACTTGGTTGGGCAGTCTACTCCAGTCAGAGCTTTAGGAGGGACCCCATTCCATACACTTTTGGCTAGGGTTTCCTTGACTGGGATGGTGGAAAAGGAAGCCAGCAAGTAGGCGTGTTTGAGGATATCCCTGCAGATGTCCTGACAGAGAATGATTTTGATAATGCAGTACCGTGTGTGCATGCAGTTACATGCAGTCAGGCTTGGAGACAAGCATGTGGGTCTGGTAGCTTGGAGAAGACCCAGACAAGACCGCACACTTGCAGCCAAGACTGCTAAGGTGGTTACTTCAGGGAGGGAGCTACCCTGTAGCAGTGAGACTGAAGGTGAGCCACAGCTACTTATGGGTACTGATATTCCCTTGGACAGAGTGACTGCAAGGTCAGAGGTGGCTAGTAGTACCCAGGCTGACAGTGAGGCACTGCTGTCAGAAGATACCAGACTTCTTGTGGAAGGGGAGCTGGGAAGGGTTACAAAGAGAGAGAGTTGGGACAGGCTCATTTCTCAGAACCTAAATTACAAGGCCTGAGGTAGGTAGCCAGTGGGGCACCTGATTCACAAGGAAAAGGGGAATCAGTATACTGGGACAAAGGGTTACTGTATAGAGAGTGGACCCCTGTGAGAGTGCCGGAGGGTGAGAGAATTCAGCAGCTGGTAGTGCCCAGAGTCTACCATATGGCACATCTAGCCATAGCCCATGATGTTCTCTTTGCAGGTCATATGGGCATAAAACATACCAAGAGATGTATTATGCAGAACTTTTATTGGCCTGGGATTTCCAGAGATGTAACAGGATACTGCAGGACCTGTGAGCAGTGCCAAAAGGTAGGCAAGGCAGGAGACAATGTGAAAGCTCCTTGGATGCCTTTGCCTGTGATTGAGGAGCCATTTCAGTGGGTAGCTATGGATATTGTTGGGGTTCTGAGTACCCCACGTTCTACAGGGAAAAAGTATATCCTAGTGGTAGTAGATTATGCTACCAGATACCATGAGGCAGTGTCTCTGTCCTCCATGGAGGCAGAAAAGGTGGCAAATTCTTTGTTAGAGATTTTCAGCAGGGTAGGTTTCCAAAAGAAATACTGACTGACAGAGCTGCCAATTTCATGTCAGACCTACTGGCTTGTCTGTGGAAGCACTGTGGGGTGAAGAACCTAAAGACCACCTCCTACCTTCCCCAGACTAATGGTCTTGTGGAGAGGTCTATGGGCATTTGCAGACCAATTCAAGTGGGAGTGGGACAAATATTTGCCTTGCCTATTGTTTGCTTACAGAGAGGTGCCCCAGGAATCCACAGGTTATTCATCCTTTAAGTTGCTGTATTGGCATAGGGTGGGGGGACCTCTAGATTTGATTTGAGATGAGTGGGAGAGTGAATGTGAATCCCACAAGGAAATTGTTGTGGCATATGTTCTAAACCTCAGGACAAGGCACAGGGAACTCATGGGCTTCGCCCAGGAGAACCTGTCAGAAGCCCACCAGCAGAAAAAGGTCTGGTATGACAGGAATGCTCAAGCTATGGAGTATGCTGTAGGGCAGCAGGTTATGGTTCTCATTCCTGTCAGACACAACAAGCTGCAAGCAGCTTGGGAGGGACCCTACAAGGTGGTAAAGAAGGTCAGTTATGTTAACAACATGGTAGAACTGTTATGCAGAGGCAGGGGCACAAACTGTACCATGTTAACATGATGAAACCTTACCATGAGAGGGATGCCCTTGTGCTACGTATTTGCAGTACAAGGCAGGAGGAGTCTGAGGGGGATCTATGGCTGAAGGGAGCAAACCAGCCAAATCCCAAATTATTATGGTGGAGCCTAGGGTTGCAGGCATATGATGGGACAGTGCGGGACTGTACTGGGGTCAGCAATACCAAGACAGCTGGAATCTCAAGACAAGGAATGGGGACGGTATCACCAGATAGTCAACCCTCTCAAGCAATATTTCTCAAGGGTCACTTGAAAAACTAGTTTGAGTTTTCCATGGGGAGAAGTGTGACAAACCAAGATGCTGCCATCCCAGCTAGCTGGAATTTTGTAAATAATTCTATGTCATTTGTGAATATTAATATGATTTTTATAGAAATGCAACAGAAGGAATACTGCCAGCTCAACTATCTGGAATTTTGTAAATAATCATATGTCATTTGTGAATATCATATGCTTGTCTTACAAATGTAAGAGAACTATATGTTATGTGTATATTAAACTACTGGTACAGAAGTGTGTGTTGAACAGGCTTTGTACAGTACTGAGCTTCAAGGATGTGTCCACAGCATACTCTGCTGGAACATAGAAGATTAACTTACAAAACTTCAAGAAAATAAGTTGAAATTAAGTGCTTTACGATTGTGCTATAAAAATTAGTTTCTGTTCAATAGCAGACACAATGTCTAGAGCTAGAAGTTTTTCTTTTGTCTTGAAAGAAAAGTAATTACTAGGTTTAAAATGTAAAGTGTTTTATTGCTTTATGACTTCCTAGCAGCTACACAGTTCCGAGCAAAGATCTGAGAGATGTATTTTTAACACAGAGATCTTAAAAGTTTGTTAAGTTTCTGATTTAGCCTGGGAACTAAAGTCAGGTGATGAGTGATGTCACCCAGGCTAACCCAGCAGTAAAATGTGATAGTAATTTAAGAACTCTCTCAGAGAGAGACTGGGCATTTTGTATTTTGTCTTGGACCTAGCAAGAACATCCACTCATCATCACATCTGCACTTGCTTGTAAGCAAGATTCAGGGCATAGTATGTCTCTTAGATATAGATAGAAATCTAGTAAAAATGAATTTAGATGCTTTCTGTATTTATTTGAGACTGTTCTGTAATGTTGTTTTAAAATATTTCCTGTGATTTTGAACTCAGAAGTAACTGTGTTTGTTTTCTGAGTATTGTCTTGTTCTTTTATTATTTATTATTAAATATATTTAAACCTATCTTTGTGGCTGATATTTGTGAGACATATTTAAGCTCTGAGAATACTTGCATATGTATTTGGGGACACTGTACAGGCCACTCCTAAATAGCCTTGCTCTTGGTCAAAACTACTGGATTAGTAGTAACATTACACAGTAAGATTGGACACCCTTTACTAAGGCCCTTAAAATAGTTGATAAAGAACTGACTGGTGGCAGTGATTACTACCATATAGTCTGGGCAGAAGGGGGTATAGCTAGTAAACCTGTGCCAGCCTTTCTCGTGTGTGTGTGTGTGTGTGTGTGTGTGTGTGTGTGTGTGTGTGTGTGTGTGTGTGTGTGTGTATGTGTACGTGTATGTGTGTGTTTGTATATCAATCAAATCTCAAAGTGTGTGTGTGTGTGTGTGTCAGCTACTTGAGCGGGGACACGAAACACTGGTTGGACAGAAAGAGTGCTGGAGGTCTTAGCTTGGCCACTCAGCTGATATCCCAACCCTAGAGCTGTGCCAGTGGAGAGTCTTATTGGGGATCTGGAGAGAGAGAGAGAGGGAGAAACCAGACCCAGACTGACTGTGATCTCTGTGTGCTCTTCAGTGAAATTGCACTTTACTGTATGCGTACTTGTCATCCTCCCATTGTGTGCGTCCCTCACTATTGCCAGTGGTGAGGATTGAGGCTTCTTGATTTCTGGGGCAGTGCTGGGACATCACAATTCATACAAAGGCAGATAGGATGTAAAAAGTTCCTTAGTCTTTTACATTTTTATACACTATTCCCAAACCTGACCCAGCAGTTATAGCCTTATTGACTCCTCTGCTGCTAAGCACTTAGTTAATTCCAATCCTACTACTTCTAATAAGGATGGGAAAATTATTGATAGATATAGGGGAAAGTGTGTATTTCTGCAGCTTTGAATTTCAGAATTTGAAATTGTCAGGCTCATACTTATTCTGACATATTGTAAAATTATGAGGAATGTTTACCTGCAGATCTGATGTTGTCAGTTTTCATTCTGTCCTCAGCTGATGGGATCCGACTTGGCAGTTGCTAAAGCTTGTGGCAACCAAAAACATTTGAGCTTCTCCCTTACCCATAATGCACCAACCCCAATTACCTCAGATTTCATTTGCTGCTTTAAGCAAAAGATGTGGTCTTCCATCACTCTTGAGTGTACATCAGGTAAGTTTCATAGATTCTTTAAAACTTTGTTTAAAAAATGTTTATATCTTTTCCCTTACCTTTGTCTATAAATTTCTTGTGGCTTCTTACAATTTCTTGTATTTTCTTCTATCTTTAATATATTTTTCTGTACCTCTCAGATATTGTTGTTAGTATCTTTCTTCCTCCTACAACATTGTTGCAGTTCTTAGTTTTACCATTGCTGGCATTTCCAGCTCTCCTTTTCCTCATAAAACAAAACAAAAAAAGAAAGAAAAAAAATATCTGTCCTTTTCCATTGTATTGTTAATGATGGCAGATAAACCGGCAGGATTTAAAAACTGTATGAAGTCTGGGCTCAAGCTGCCACTATCTGATGCTCCCACATTATGCGTCTACTGTTTAGGTCCTCTCCATTTGCAAGAAAATTGCTCTGTATGTCACAGATTTATCCTTCATGCTTTAGTAGAGTGGAAAAATAAACTGACTCTAAAAAGTCTTCTTCCTTCATCTTTTGGAGAGGTTATATCAGAGGGTTCTTCCTCCACTAAATCAAAAAGTTCAAAAGTCAAAAAATCCTCTTCTCCAAAGCTATGTTCCTCCTACTCAGCTTCAGACCTCTCAAGAAAGAGGTTTCATAAGGATCTGGTCTCAACCCCCAGATCCTAAAAAGACTGAAATCCATGACACTGTCAAAGAAACATTATCAGATCCAATGCTACCTAAGTCGTATCTAATGGAGTCAAAGCTCTCTGATCCAGCTTTGTCTGATCCAGAGCAATCCACCAAATCACTACAGGACAAGGTACTCTCCATCTCTGGATCCTGTTCCTGACAGGGTACCTTCCCCATTCTTGGAAAAACCCAGGTTGCCATCCATTTACTCCACTTGCTCTTCCAGAAACCTCACAGAAGAAGATGTGGAGAGACTGGTGAAGATTTTCTTGACACAGAGCCAGACTGGTGTTCCTTCGGCTCCTACCTCTCTGGGTCAGGAGATCTGTATATCTGCTACCCCCATTACAGACTCCTCCTCTGACTCTGACTTCAGAGTTTTTAGATCAGAGTCATCCAAATCCACCTGGCAAGGATCAGAGGATAAATTTTTCCTTGGATTTGAGATCAACTCTGGTGGGTCCGATTCCATCGGATCTGGAGAGCTCCTGGAGCCGTAGTCTACCTGTCAGCTCCAAGGTGTTGCATTCAACTCTAAAGCTTTCATAGCTGTCTCTACACCTCAGAACCTTGGCACTGGATAGCTCTGCTCCAGCTTCCACCCTGGAGGTTTTACCCTCAGAGCAGGGGAAGCCTACGATTCAGAAGCTGGTCTTCTCAGATCCGACAGTCTCTCTCTCTCTCTCTCTCTCTCTCTCTCTCTGAGCCGCTGTGCCTTCGAGGTTGCGAAGAGAGTATTTTCTGCCTTGCGAGTTCAGATGAATCCTTCCCCCTTGGATCCTAAAACCCCTGCCATGATGTCTCAGTGCTCAGAGCTTCACCATCTCCTTTCACAAGAGCAGCCAGTACCAAAACCCCAGGCTCCCTCTCAGGGAATTGTAATCTCCTCTTCTGTTACCTCCCCAGAGCACCTCACTGAGGAGGTCCCTAAGAAGAGGGCATGTAAGAGGAAACACTTAGAAGCCCCAGAGGAATCCATCACTGAAGACACAGATTTCAGTGAAGGTGAAGGGTCCCCACGATCACCACCTGAAGATATCACCTTTGGAGACATCCTAGAAATCCTTAAGCAGAGAGTTGGTTAGATATTCATCAACACTGTAACTGAGGAATCTGTTCTACTGGAGGCCTTTGGTACTGGACCCTCTACCTCCTGGGTGACTCTTCCTGCTGATGACCTCATTCATTTGATCTCACTGTGGGTGTGGAAGGACCCTGACACCATAGAACCCATTCCTCGCAGTCCAGATAGAATAATGGCACCACCAATGGATAGACAGTTCTGGAGGAAGGGAGTTCCTGTTAATGCCATGGTCATTATGGCAGCCACCAAGAAGGAACTAGTTGAGTAAAGTTCCACTGTCCATCTCCCCAACAGGGAGTCACAGGCGATGGACAGACTTGGGAAAAATGTCTATGCTTCAGTGACCTTCGCTTTGCGGTCTCTGAATTACTTGACACACTTTACTAGGCTTCAGAGGGATTTGATCAAGAAGTTATTAACTACCCTCTCAGGTGCTGTGTCTGATGAAATTCAAGCATCTGTTATTTCTAAACTGATGACCCTACAGTCCATATCTAATTCATCCATGAGGTTGATTTCACATGTGGTGGAAAGCAGTGGGTTCAAACGTTTCCATACAGAGACATGCCTGGATGTGCTTCTGTGACTTTATGGAGCCTTTCAAGTCTTCCTGCGTCAGTATTCCCTTTGATAGAACATCTTTATTTGGCCCCAAGGTAAAAGACACGATGCTGTCCAGGTGTGAAAAGGATGGAAACACCGTGTCTGCCATAGGGGTGCATTTTTCAACTCCTTAAAGAAGCTTTTCCAGGAATCAATGAGGTTGTCAAAAGATGTGGTTCGAGAAGTATCAGGATCCTTTTGAAGACACCCTTGGAGGAGGTTCCCCCAGAAGCAAAGGAGGGAATTCAAATGAACAAAGAGGCCCCCATGGCAGAGGAAGCCCACAGAACCAGGATTCCAGAGAATCTTTCTTTGATAAATCCTGCCAGCACTCCTGAAAGGAGACCTGATTGTCCACCTCTGGAGACAATCAGGGGATGTTTAACCTTGCACCAAAGAGCCTGTCTAGATATAACAAAAGATACTTGGGTGCAGTGGATCATTTCCAGAGGATATATTATACCCTCCCCCCCCCAAATCCCAATGAAATCCACTATGTTCCACCCAGTCAGAGGGAACAAGCAGCAATTCATATACAAAAGCTGCTAGAAAAAAAAGACTCATCCAAGTGGTCCCACCAGACCAGACAGAATCTACAGCTTACTCAAGGTTCTTTTTAGTGCCAAAGAAAACAAAGGACTGGAGACCAATCCTGGATCTCTCCAAACTAAACTAGACAGATCAAAGAACCAAGTTTCAGATGGTCATGGTTCAGTCCATTCTCGCATTTCTGGGCAAGGATGACTAGATGTGCTGTATAGATCTTCAGGATGCTTACTATCTGTTAAAGATGAACAGATGGTCCAGAAAGCACTTACACTTCTGGCTGGAAGCCAGTCATTATCAATTCAGAGTACTACCCTTTGGACTCACCACAGCCCCCAAAGTGTTTACCAAGTGCATGGCAGTAGTAGCAGCTTGCCTGAGACTGCAAGGATTTCTAGTGTTTCCATATCTAGATCACTGGCTCATTACTGCTCTGACCAGGCATTAACTCATATGTGTAAGTTTTAACTTGAATTTTTATAAAGTGAGTAATATTATGTGAACGTGAGTCCGCTTCATGACTGCAGCAATACCTTTTTGGTTTTGTAAGGTCATTTTGGTATCATTGCACTTTTATTATTTATTCATATGTGCGAGAGACTAGGTTCTCCAGATTTGCTGTCATCTGGAGATTACCATAAACTACAACAAATATCATCTGGAACCAACTCAGACTTTAGAGTTTATAAGATCTATTCTCAATTCAAGGACAACCATTGCATCCTTTCCATTACCAAGAGTTCAGACTGTAAGATTTCAAGTCAAAAAGATAATATGCAGCACCTCAAATTCAGCCAGACTGTTCCTTCAGGCTCTAGGATCAATGGTGGCAGCAATAACCTTAGTACCACATGCCAGGTTTTACATGAAAATTCTGCAATGGATGTTAGCTACTCAATGGTTGATTCTTTATCAACCAATGTTTTACAAGATAAGAATCACTCACATCTGCAAGAAAAATCTGAAATGATGGATTTATTCAGACCAGGTTTTAAAAGGTCACCCATTCATTCCCCCTCAGCCCAAAGCCATAGTGTCTATGAACGCTTCCCAGCTAGTGGGGGCATTATTTGGGGAAGACATTCCAAGGCACCTGGTCCCCTGCAGAGGCCAATTTGCATATAAATGTCTGGAGATGAGAGCAGTGCTGTTAGCATTGCAGTCATTTCAGAATGCTGTCCCTTTGGGGACAATTGCAGTACAGTCAGACAACATGTCAGTCACCTGGTACATCAACAAACAGGTTGGAACCAAATCCTACCCATTGTGTCGAGACGTTTTCAAAGTGTAGCAGTGGGCGATTCATTACCAACATCTAATGTTATGATACCTAGGAAAAGTAATATTTTTAACCCACAGTTACACCCACAATTAAGGAACTTGGAAAATGTATTAGAAAATGAAATTAGGAATATATATAAAAACCAAGAAAAGACCCGCATTAGGAATAATCTAATAAAAGAAGAGTATACTTTATTGAGCCAATTATGCTCTAACCCCAAGGTACGTGTAACGGAACCTGACAAGGGAGGGGGTATCGTCCTTATGGATGAAATTGTGTATGAAGGCAAAATGTTCTTCCTCCTACACGATGAAAATAAATATAGTCAGGTATCCATTAACGAAGTCAATATTGCTTATAGGAAAATTGACCTAGCATTGAATGATTTATTTATTCAAGGAGTGATTGATTTCCAGACTTATTCATATCTGGAAAACAATTCGCCAATATTTGGCATACCCAAGGTCCATAAGGATGTGGAAGACCCCACATTTAGACCAGTTGTTGCTTCAGAGGGTTCTAAAAATAGCAATATTAGCAAATTTTTGGACTGGAAACTCAAGGCTATATGGGGGGGGGGGGTGGCATTCTCACATCCTAAAGGACTCTTGGGATTTTCTTGCCAGAATATAGCCAGAATATAGTGTGGATGGCCTTACATTTTTATGTATTGATATTGTAGATTTGTTTTCGGTCATTCCATACGACATAGGATTGTTGGGGTTAGAAGAAGCCTTGAGAATGAGGACAAACATTTCTGAAAATTACATATTTCTTTGTTTGGAGCTAGCCGAATTGGTTCTCAGAAATAACTTCCTATTTTTGAAGGGGAATTCTACCAGCAGGAACAAAGGGTGGCTATGGGGGCCAGTTGTGCCCCCACCTATGCAAATAGTATCCTGTCGGTTTGGAAAAACAAATTTGTGCAAACATGTTCCTATTCACAATATTGGAATTTATATACACAATATCTTGATGATATCTGTATTTTTTTGGATAGCAGATATGACTATATTAGAGGAATTCATGAACTACTTGTCACAAACTACAACTTTTCTTTGGTTCACACATCAGGTAACAACAGAGAAATTTAATTACTTGGATGTAACAATACAAAATACAGGCAATGGGTTCAAGTCAGTTGTTTACAGAAAACCAACATTTTCCAATACATATATTAGTTACGGCAGTGCACATCCTTCATTCCAGAAAAAAAGTATTATTAAAGGGCAGTATGTCCGTGTAAGCCGTATGACATCTAGTGACCAGGATTTTCAGAATGAATGTATGGTACTACAAAAAATGTTCAAGGATAGGAGCTATCCAATGGACCTTATTATTCATATACAGACAGAAATAATGCAAGGGAGAAAATACAAATATGCACCAGTTTTAGGTACAGGCCTAGTTATGTCTACACAAAGTCCAACACTGAAAACTATCCAAGAAGATTTGGTAGGGCCTTTGTGACCAATTTTAGTGGGACTGTATACCAGATTAAATCCATCCTAGAAAGGGAATGGAAAACATTCTCTGAATTTACAGATCTGGAAGTGTTCAGGAATAAACCCCTTAAAGTAGTTTTCAGGAAAGGGCAAAAATATTAAAAATTTACTGGAATATGCAGCCAATTCACAGGTCTTTACACACAAAAGGAGGGGGGGTTTTAAGTGTGAGGCCTGCAACCAATGTAAACATATATTACAGGGTGAAGAATTATATATAGAAGCAAGAAATAAGACAATACATAATAACAACTATTCCAATTGCAATTCGCAAAGTCTGGTTTACATAGTTACATGTGGGTCTTGTGATGCCTTCTACATGGGTAAAACCGAGAGACACCTAAAATGCAGAATCTATGAACATTTAAATGATGTTAAAAAGAAAAATAACACTAATGCTCTGTATAGACATACACTGGAATGCAGCAATGCCCATTTCTTTTTTTCAGTAATTGAAATGGTTCTTAGAGAAATAAGAGGGGGTCCCTGGGAAAATAAATTAGAGTTTAGAGAAACGTTTTAGCAGATAACTTTGGAAGCAAATAGATCCCCAGGGTTGAATGATTTTATCTCTATTTTACCCCTTTTAAAACTCATATCGGCCAAGTTATAAATGTGTCCTGTTATTGTTTGTATTTTTAATATATGAATATTAGATGTGAGAGTGTTCAATCTCGCCGTTTGTTCTTACACCTGGGTTCGGAGCCGATCCTCGGCTCCGTGTCGGCCGCTTGGCAAGCTCTGCATCGAGAAGAAGCTCGAGACCAACCTAACTCCCACAATCCCCCTCTGCCTTTACCTCAGATCTAGTTTGCCGCTGCAACGTTCGCATCAGATTTGATGAGCTCGGGCCAACTCAAGCTAAGATTAATTATTTTCTTATATTTCTTCTAAATTTTTCTAAAAAAGTTGTTCCTTAAGTGACTGTGTGTGTGTGTGAGTAGTGTATCGAGGGTTTCTCAGTTCCGTATATAAATTTTATATACTTTATTAGAGTTTTCCCTCGGGGCCTACCCCACCCCTTTAACTTTGGATTGACTACTGACTTGACTAATTTACTGGATTTGACAAAATTGTTTCTGGAATAGACAAATTTACTGGACTGGACATATTATTGGCTATTTCACTATTTGCTGTACCTAACTTGACATGTCTGAGAAAGCTAAGTCTGGCTTTAAACGCTGCCAATGTGGGCAGAAGATGTCTGTGACTGACAATCATAGTTCCTGCGTCTACTGTCTTGGCCCTCTCCATCTGCAAGAAGACTGCTCAATATGTCATTCTTTCAGTGGAAGGGTCATGACAGATAGGCAGGAAACTTATGGACAGGGGCTTTGAAGCCTGCTTTTCAAGAGGCTCTGGATGCATCAGACCAGACATCCAAATCCTCGAAGGAATCGAAGACGTCGGAGCCCAGGTCATCGGCTCCGAGCTCTTCAGTCAAAGTTCGATCACCGGTTGCACAGACTTCGGGGCCGAGTGTTGAACTGTTGTCAGTTTCCGAGCCTCGAGTCTTGGAACCGGTGACAGAGCTCCCTCCCCCGGCACTGTTGAGGTCGGCTCCGTCTTCGATTCCTTCGACGCGCTCTTCCAGGCCCCTCTCCAACACCGATGTAGTCCGCGTGGTGCAGAAATTAATGGAGAATACTGCCTTATCCAAACTCATCTCTGTCTCCTCCCAGTTGGTGTCGAGACTCGAAGGCCTTCCCTTATCTCCACCTGTTCCTCCTCCGATACCTATCCAGTCTTCGGAGCTGGGAGAGGCTGATCTGGTGATTGTGGAGCCCTCAGTGCCAGAACCGTCTTTTTCTCAGTCGGCTCCGTTCACCTCGACTCCGTCGGAACCGGTACCGGAGTCTCGGAGCCGAAGATCCATCCTTGGGTCCGGGACTGAGAGTCGGACCGACGTTTCGGTTCCGACACTCCCTCTCGGAGCCTCGGCTCGGATCGACTCGGCTCCGTCCTCGGGGTCGATGCCTTCGGTGCCTGTCTCGGGTATTCTTCCGATTTCCTCGGATCCGGGAGATGCCTCGACTCGGGACCCGGGGGCCTTCGACCTCATGAGGAAGGTGTTGTCTACTCAGACAACCACGTCAGCAGAAACAGCCTCTCCTTCCCATAAAGGACCGTTATCCTCCTCTGCACCCACGGCTACATCTAAGCATCGAGCACCAGTGTCTCAGCCACCCCTGGAGGGTGCCCCCTCTTCCTCGGAGGCTTCTTCGGATGCCCCCCCCCGAGGAAGTTCCGAGGAAAAGATTGTGTAAGAGGAGACACTTAGATTCTCCACAAGAATCATTGACATCGGACACTGACTTGGATGAGTCAGAAGGGTCCCCAAAGTCACCCTCAGAGGATGTCTCCTTTTCTGACATCCTGGAGATCCTAAAACAGAGAGGTGATTGGCAATCCCTTCCCCCTTCTGAGGATGAGTCAGTTTTGATGAAGGCATTCGGTGCTCGCCCTTCTTCCTCCTGGGTCACTCCGCCCTTCGATGAGTTGATGGAGCTGATTGCTCGAAGGGCGTGGGAGACGCCTGACACGGTGGAGCCAGTCCCTAGAAAGCCTAACAAATATATTACTGCCCCCCAAGATAAGGCTTATCTGACAAAGGGAGTGCCAGTAGACGCTATGGTGGTGGCAGCGGCCACGAAAAAGGAGATGTCTGAATCTTCCTCATCTGTCCATCCGCCTAACAGAGATTCTAGGACTATGGACAGGTATGGGAAGCGCATTTTTAGTTCAGCGGCTTTTTCTATGCGATCCCTGAACTATTTGACCCACTTCACACGGCTACAGAGGGATCTAGTCAAAGAGTTGGGAGATACCCTCCAGGGTACTACAGATGCTGCTGTTTCAGAAAAGGTTACAGCACATCTCAATACCCTTACATCTATTGCAAACTCGTCCATGAGGCTGATCTCATACGCAGTCAAGGATCGAGTAGGGCAGCAGCTTCAGCGATTGCTCTTCGTAGACAATCCTGGATGCGCTTATGTTAATTTGCGGAAGCCTTCAAGTCTTCCTTTACTAACGCCCCATTTGATGGTGCCACTCTCTTTGGCCCCAAAGTAAAGGAGACCCTTACCCGGTGTGAGCAAGAGGGAAAGACTCTGTCTGCTGTCGGAGTCCGTTTTTCCACCCCATCCAGACCGTACCCCAAAGGGCAACGTGGTGGGAAAATGTGGTTTCGAAAACCCCAAGGCTCTTTCCCAGGCACACAGGGTGATGCCCCCTCTAGAGGCAGAGGTGGAAGACGCCGCCCTGGCGGCAGAGGGGGTCCGCAAAACCAAGGTGACAGGGATACAACCCCTGGGAAACCTTTCCAGCACTCCTGAGAGGAGGCCCGACTGTCCTGCTCTGGAGGCAGTCGGGGGTTGCTTAGCTTTATACCCTCAGGCCTGGCAAAATCTTACATCAGACAATTGGGTAAAAAGCGTTGTTACCAGAGGCTACAGAATACCCTTCCTATTGCCCCCAATTCCGAAGAAAAGACTCCCAGATGTGCCGCCCCATCTGCGAGATCCTGCAGCTATAGAAATTTCAAAGCTGCTAGAAAAAAGAGTAATCCAACCAGTCCCAGCGGACCAAAGAGGATTCGGAACTTACTCAAGGTTCTTTTTAGTTCCAAAAAAGACAGGGGACTGGAGGCCGATTCTGGAGCTAAGCAATCTCAATACCTTCGTCAAGAAAGAAAAGTTCCAGATGGTCACGCTTCAATCGATCCTTCCATTTTTACAGAAGGACGACTGGATGTGCTCAATAGATCTGAAGGACGCATACTACCACATCAAAATGGCCAGGGCGTCCAGGGATCACTTGCGCTTCCGGCTGGGAGCCAGCCACTTTCAGTTTCGAACCCTGCCCTTTGGTCTGACCTCAGCCCCCAGGGTTTTCACCAAATGCATGGCAGTGGTAGCGTCTCACTTGAGACGCCTGGGATTCCAGGTGTTTCCTTATCTGGATGACTGGCTCCTTTCTGCCACCACCCAGCGTCGACTGATCCAAGCCAGGGAGTACACACTGCAGCTTTGTGTTCATCTCGGAATTTCCGTAAATTTCAAAAAATCTTTACTACAGCCATCACAGCATATCTCATTCATAGGAGCAGAATTGGATACGCATCGTTTAATTCTAAAACTTCCTCCAGAAAGGATAGCCTCACTACAAAGCCACATATCCCTTCTTCTGTCATCCAGAAAATCCCCAGCAAAACTGGTTCTGAAGGTTTTGGGTCTCATGGCAGCTTCTCTCATTGCGATACCATTGGGAAGACTGCACATGAGAGTTCTACAATGGCTACTGTTTGCACAATGGTCGTTCCAACAGCTACCTCTGACACACGAAATTCTGATCACAAACACATGCAAATCACACCTAGCCTGGTGGCTCCGGACTTGCAATCTTTCCAGCGGAAGACCATTTGTGCTACCCACGCCGACAGCTACGGTGACCACGGACGCTTCCCTGATAGGGTGGGGGGGCATCTTTCAGGGACAGACAGTCCAAGGCGAATGGACCAATTTAGAGAACAATCTGCACATCAATGTTCTAGAGTTGAGGGCAGTGTTTCTAGCGTTGCAACACTTTGCTCCCCTTCTTCCTCTAGGGACTATTGCAGTTCAGACGGACAATATATCCGTTGTCTGGTACATAAACAAACAAGGGGGAACCAAGTCTTATCAGCTATGCAGAGAGGCCATGAGAATCTGGCAATGGGCGGAGTCCATGGGTCGCTTTCTGATTGCAACGCACATCCCGGGGTCATCCAACGTCATAGCCGACAGGTTGAGCAGAGCAATCCTGTTGCCTCACAAGTGGTCCCTCAAACAGTCAGTTGCGAAGGAGATTTTTCGCAAATGGGGCCAGCCTTCCTGCGATCTTTTTGCGTCTCCAATGAACGCCAAATGCAGAAGCTATTTTGCCCTATTACCCCCTCCAGGGGAAGTCCCCAGGGACGCTCTGGTTCACGATTGGCCCCCGGGTCTCCTGTATGCTTTTCCTCCCTTTCCCCTGATTGCAAAGTTTCTGCAGAAAGCCAACAACCTGCAAAGGATGATTATCCTCATTGCCCCATTCTGGCCTCGTCAAATCTGGTTTCCCTTTCTTCTGGCACACCGCATTCGGGAACCCTGGATCCTGGACCCGGAGCCGGATCTACTGACTCACTCGTCAGGGGCTCCCCACCCCTCGCTACTGTCACTCCAACTAGCAGCTTGGCTGCTCCGCTTCCCTATTTAGCCAGGTCTGATCTTCTCTCACCTGCAGTCCAGAATATACTAGTGGCTTCTCATAAAGCTTCCACTACAAAGACTTACACTAGTAAATGGAAGCGTTTTGTTTACTGGGCAAATACACATCAATTGGACCCTGTTATAGCTCCCTTGAATAAGATCTTGCAGTTTTTAACCGAATTGTTCCACCAAGGAGCTTCTCCTGCCACTTTGAAAGTGCAATTAGCTGCCATTTCCAACTTTCATGTGGAAGAATGTGGGGCTCCTATTATGGCTCACAGACTTTGTAAGGCCTTTCTGAAAGGATCTTTCCATATTAGACCACCAGTTAGAACTCCTACATCACCTTGGAATCTGAACCTTTTATTATCTAAATTGATGTTACCTCCATTTGAACCAGCCTCTTCTTGTCCATTGAAGTATTTGTCATTGAAGACCCTCTTTTTGGTGGCCATTACATCGGCTAGACGGGTATCAGAGCTTCAGGCTCTTTCTATTAAACACCCTTATTTGATCTTTCACTCTGACAGAGTATCTCTTCGCACTAATCCGTCCTTTCTCCCCAAAGTTTGCTCCGTTAATAACATCAATCAATCCATTGAGCTCCCTACCTTTTTCAAAAACCACTCCAATAAGTTGGAGTATATGTTACACAAGTTGGATGTCCATAGACAACTTAGATTTTACCTGGATAGAACAAAGGATCACAGGAAAACAGATCAACTTTTTGTAGCCTTTGCAGACAGCAGGAAAGGTATAGCAGTTACTAAACGAACCCTTTCCAAATGGCTAACTGATTGCATTATATTTGTTTATGCTGCTTCAGAACAAACTTTACCTGTCAAACCCAAGGGACACTCTACAAGATCAGTATCTACATCCCTGGCTCATGCAGCTCGCTTACCATTAGACACTATTTGTGCAGCTGCCACTTGGTCTAAACCACATACATTCATTTCTCATTACAAGGTAGACAGGGTTTCTAGGGACAGGGCAACCTTTGGTTCCACTGTGCTCAAGAACGTTCTCCCGTGAGTTCCTCAGGAACATGGAGCTAGGGACGCTACCCAGGTGTAAGAACAAACGGCGAGATTGAACACTCTCACATTTAGAAGTTATGTCCTTACCATAACGTTCCATGTGGAGTGTTCATCTCGCCTTTGTTCTTACATTCCCACCCTCCCACCCTCAGGAAGAACGCCCAGTTTGGTGTCTGGTTTGGTTTCTCCTGTTTTTCTGCATTTCGCAGTTATTGTGTATATATGTTTACATATATATATATATGTATAGGTGTTTTTCTCAGTTATGTTGTTTGTCATGAATGTATCTCTCTCTCTCTGTTGACTTCTGGTTTGCTTGCAAACTAGATCTGAGGTAAAGGCAGAGGGGGATTGTGGGAGTTAGGTTGGTCTCGAGCTTCTTCTCGATGCAGAGCTTGCCAAGCGGCCGACACTGAGCCGAGGATCGGCTCCAAACCCAGGTGTAAGAACAAAGGCGAGATGAACACTCCACATGGAACGTTATGGTAAGGACATAACTTCTAATTTATATAGATTAGTTGATATAATAACATTTTTTATGTAGCATATAATATTTATTTATATTTATTTATATACACTTTTACTGTATTAATATTTAAGAAACATCTATTCTACTATGATTAAATATTTTTAATTGTTGAATGTTATAGATTATTTTAGTATTTTAAACTTTTCTCATATAAGCATTTTTAGCACATTCATATAAGCATTTTATAGTACGTGTACTCCTAGGATTGTCATTTGTAAATAGTATGCCTTTAATGATTTTAATTAACTTATTAATCCATTAAATGAAGTGTATAAAACAGGTGAATGTGGATGGCTTTATGTTATGTCTGATGAAGTCTGGGGGGATACTCGGACGAAAACGCCTTGTTTAAATCCAGCGTTAATATTGTTAATAAAAGTTGGTGTTCTACGTGGAGCTCTTCAGCAATCCAGTCATTTTGGTTACTTGGTACATTTTACTGGGCCGGCTCTATTTGTGCAGTGTGCAATCCCTTCCAACTGCTTTCTTTTAGCAATGCACATTTTGGGGAAGTCCAACATGATAGCAGACAAACTGAACAGGTGCATTCTTCTACCTCACAAATGGTCCCTCAACAAAAGGATTGCAAGCACAATCTTCCGACAATGAGGCCAGCCTTGCTGTGATATATTTGCATCTCCCCTGGACAACAAATGCAGCAGCTACTTTACCCTAATCCCCCCACAGGAGGACTCCCCGAGGGATGCTCTACTTCATGATTGGCCCACCGGACTCCTTTATGCATATTCTCCCACTCCATTAATTCAAAAATTTCTTCAGAAAGCTACAAGGTTGAAGAACAAGGTCATCCTCATTGCCTGTTATTGGCCTCAGCAAATTTGGTTTCCCTTCCTTTGGCCTCACCTGATTCAACCACCTTGGCATCTGGATCCATCTCCAGACCTCCTGTCTCACCCAACAGCTGTGATACATCCAGACATAGTGAATCTCAGACTGACTGCCTGTTTTCTCCAGTTCCATTAATAACCAGACAACCTATGCTCTCTTCTCCTGTCCATCATATTCTTTTGTCCTCCCATAGACCTTCCACCAAAAAACTATACTCCAGAAAAATGGAAGAGATTTGTTTTTTTGGGCTCAAAGCTGTAGTATTGAACCTTTCTCAGCCCTTATTCATAATATCTTGGAATTTCTAGTGCATCATTTTGAAGAAGGAGCTAGTTCTTCTACCGTTAAAGTACAATTAGCAGCAATTTCCAATTTTCATTTTGGAATAAATGTTTTTTCTGTAGTGTCGCATAAGTTGAACAAAGCTTTTTTGAAAGGCACTCTGCTCTTGAGGCCACCCTTTAAAGATCCTACCCTGCCTTGGGACCTAAACCTTGGGCTGCAGTCTCTTACACAATCTCCCTTTCACCCCTCAGCTACATGCAAACCCAAATATCTTTCATGGAAGACAATTTTCTTAGAGGTATTACCTCGGCCAGAAGAATTTCTGAGATCCAAGCATTGTGCTCAAAGCCTCCATACTTGATTTTCCATAAAGACACAGATACCTTATGTACCAACTTGTCATTTCTTCCAAAGGTGGTATCAGAATCCAGTATAAATCAATCCATTAATTTGCTGGTATTTTCTAACAAAGGAGAATATGTATTACATTTATTGGATGTTCATAGACAGTTGCGTTTTTGCTTACATAGGATAAAAAACAGAAATTCTTATCAATTGTTTGTATCATATGTGGAACCAACATTAAAAAACAGTTACCAAAGTTACTCTATCTAGATGGATAACAAATTTGTTTCCTTTGTGTATAACAAATTGGGCATTGCTCTGACAAAACTTGTTCAAGCCCATTCCACCAAATCCATGGCAACTTCTTCAGTTTTTCAATCCAGTGTGTCCATGGATAATATTTGTGCAGCAACTACTTGGACTTCTCCCCATACCTTTATTACGCATTACAAATTAGATCTGGTCCCCAGAGGAAGGGTATCTTTTGGTTCTATGGTGCTCAAGAATATGCTTCATTGAGTCTGCCCTGGAAATTAGGTAGCTGAGGGCTCTGTCCCATCAGCTGAGGACAGAATGAAAATTGACAACATCAGATAAAGAAGTTATGTACTCAATATATCATTCCATCTGTGTTGTCCATTTTCATTCTTCCTCAACTCCCCTCCCACTAACCCCCATCCTTAAGGCTAATGGAAGAATGAGTGCTTAGTGGACCTGTATGTCCTCCTGTTTTTTATAAGCTCCAGATATAGCTTCTCCATAATAATTTCCATCATGTTAAGTTGTCAATCTCGCCTTCATTCTTGCTGGATGGGTTCAGAGCTGATCCTCGGCTCCGTCTCGGCCTTTACTAAAGCTCGAGATCTATTTTTACCAGCTTGAGGCTACCCTGTATCCCACAATGCTAGGCGTTAACTACCCAGATCTCGTTTGCTGCTTCAGCTGCGAGGTTGCGTTTTTGCCGGCTCTCAGGTTAGATTTGTAAAAATCTTTTCTGGTAAGGTTTTTTCTTGTCCTTTTTCAGTAGTAGTTTTACTGTTAGATAATGTTTACCCCTCTAGTGTATCCCCAACTTAGATAGTTCTCTTTCGGGTTTGTTTCTATCTTCTTCTCGTCACCTACCCCCACTCCATAAATTACTAGGCCTTCAGGCTAATTTTTAGTTTAATTTTTAGTTTAATTTTGAGTTATATTTAGTTTAAATTACTTTATTTTGTCAGTCTAAATAGTCTTAGTCTCTGTGTGTGTGCGTGTGTGACTAGACTAAGTAAGTTTGAGTGTGGGTGTTTGTTATGTGTGTGACTTGTCATCCCTGTCAGGATGTCTAAGGATTCCAGGGTTTCAGGCTTCAAGAAGTGTGACTCGTGCTGTCAGAAGATGTCTCTGACAGACAGTCACACTTCTTGTGTTTATTGCCTGGGCCCTCTGCACCTGCAGGACTCTTGTTCTGTCTGCCATGCATTCAGTCCAAGAGTCCTGCAGGAATGCAGAAACAAGCTTATATTGCGAGGCTTGTTGAAACCCGAAGGTTCCCCGACCAAGTCTTCATCGGGCAAACCTTCGAAGCCCACTAAACCGTCGGCTCCACGAACAGAGCCTTCAACTTGTGGTGCTCTTAGTGCTCCTACGTCGGCTCCAGCTGGAGCCAATACTCCCAAGACTCAGTCGGCTCCGATCATTGCGTCAGAACCGTCTGCGAACCATAAGTGCTCCAGGTCTCCTTCTTTGGAGTCAGTCCATTCGGCTCCAAGATCTCCCTTGCTTTCGGAGAGGAGCCATCAGTCCCATTCCTCTCGGTCTTTCAGGCTTTCAGAGCATGACCTCGAGAGGGTGGTTAGCAGACTCCTTAAGTCACAGGCACTGGCCTAGATGCTTCAGAGCCCTTCTCATCAGACAGCAGCTATCCCCATCATCAATTCCTCCTCTGACTCCTCCTCTGAGCTCCGAGCCGGAGTTCGTGGGAGCCGGGACCGTCGACACGTCAGAGCCGATACCACACCTTTCGGCTCCGTTGTCAGCTCCGATTTCTTCCATGGTTCCATCCTTGGAGGGATCCAGGTGCTGGGACTCCCTCATCAGCTCCGAGGGGGCAAGTGGCATCGGACCCTTGTCTGACCCCGTTCTCCCTCTCGGAGCCTCGGCGCAGGTGAGTTCGGCCCCGACATCGGCCTCAGAGCCATCCCTCTCAGTGCCGGGAGGGGTCCTTATCTCTTCAGAGCGGGGACCTTCTTCCCTGCCTGATAGGGGTGCTTTTGAGGTCATGAGGAGTATGCTGGCCCCTGTGCCTGCTCCACGGTCAGCTCCCTCAGCTCCTCCCACTGTTGTGCCTGCTATGGTCTCTACCCATCCTCTCGACCCCGACCGCAGAGATCCAATGCCTCAGGTGCCCCCATTGGGAGCATCCTCCTCTTCCGAGGCCTCCCCTGATCCATCAGGGGAGCCCTCTCGGAAAAGGAAATGCAAGAGGAAGCATGTGGACTCTCCTGAGTCCGTCACATCTGATACAGACTTGGATGAGTTGGAAGGGTCCCCACGGTCCCCCTCTGAGGATGTCTCCTTTTCTGACATCCTTGAGATCCTCAAGCAGAGGGGGAACTGGTCTACCCTCAATCCTTCCGTGGACGAGTCGGTTTACCTAGAGGCTTTTGGTTCTCGCCCTTCCACCTCCTGGGTGTCTCCGCCCTTTGAACCCCTCATGGAAGTGGTGGCACGGAAGGCATGGATGGCCCCTGACACGATGGAACCTACCCCACGGAGGCCTTCAAAATTTATCACAGCCCCTTCTGATAAGCAGTTTTTAACCAAGGGTGTCCCTGTTGATGCCATGGTGGTGGCGGCAGCCACTAAGAAGGAACTGGCTGATCCTTCAGTACCGATCCATCCTCCTAATAAGGAATCTAGGACTATGGATAGGTATGGCAAGCGGATGTTTTCTTCAGCGACCTTTACCATGCGGTCGCTGAATTACCTGTGTCATTTCACCTGCCTTCAAAGAGACATGCTCAAAGAAATGGGTGATACTTTACAGGATCCAACAGCTGCGGGGTCTCAAGACAAAATCAACTCCCAGCTGGCAACCCTGAACTCAGTTGTTAACTCCTCCATGCGGCTTATTTCCTATGCGGCCGATGGGGCGAGTAGGGCTGCAGGCACAGGCGTGGCCTTAAGGCGTCACGCCTGGATGCGGCCTTGTAACTTTGCTGACCCCTTCAAGGTGTCTTTCACTAACTCCCCCTTTGATGGTTCGGCGTTGTTTGGACCTCAGGTGAAGGATACTTTGACCAGATGCAAACAGGATGGCAAGACTCTCTCTGCCGTGGGAGTCCGTTTTTCCACCCCGTCTAGACCATACCCTAAGGGTCAGAAGGGTGGAAAAATGTGGTTTTGCAAACCACAGGGAGTCACGCCTGATGCACGAGGTGAGTTCCCCTCTAGATAAGACAATAACAGACGCCACCCCAGGGGCAGAGGGGGTCCGCAGAATCAGGGTAGCAGAGAAGCTGTCTCTGGCCAGCCCTTCCAGCATCCCCGAGAAGCTGCCCGACTGTCCGCCTTCGGAGACAGTCAGGGGAAGATTATCACTGTACCCAGAAGCCTGGATTTCACTCATCCAAGACAGATGGGTATGGTCAATCATATCCGAGGGTTACGAAATTCCCTTTGCCCACACCCCAACACAGCCAAAAAGGCCCCTTCCAGATGTTCCACCCGGTCTAAGGGAACAAGCAGTATTAGAAATCTCAAAACTGCTAAGAAAAAGAGCCATCCGACCAGTCCCAGCAGACCAGCAAGGATCCGGAATCTACTCCAAGTTCTTTTTGGTACCAAAAAAGACAGGGGACTGGAGACCAATTTTGGATCTCAGCAGGCTGAACAGGTCTGTCCAAAGAAGGAAGTTCCGGATGGTCATGCTACAGTCCATTCTACCCTTTTTGGGCCAGGACAATTGGATGTGCTCTATAGACCTTCAGGATGCGTACTACCACATCAAGATGCACAGGTGCTCCAGGAAGTTTCTCCGCTTCTGGCTGGGGGCCAGTCACTACAAGTTCAGAGCCCTGCACTTTGGTCTCACTACAGCCCCCTGAGTGTTCACTAAATGCATGGCAGTGGTCACGGCTCATCTGAGACATCAAGGATTCCAGGTGTTTCCATATCTGGATGACTGGCTCCTTACCGCCACCAGGCGTCAACTTCTTCAGTCCAGAGATTACACCATTCAAACTTGCAAAGAGCTAGGTATCTCCATAACTTTCGAAAAGTCTGTCTTGTCACCTTGTCAGTCTATTACTTTCATAGGCGCCATATTAGACACAGCCAAACTGTCCGCAAAACTAACCGCACAGAGAATTTCAGATATTCGCGGACACGTTCACATCCTTCTTCAGAGCAACAGAATCCAGGTCAGGTTTGTACTGAAGACTTTAGGTCTCATGGCAGCAGCCATTACGTTACTTCCCCTAGCTCGCTTTCACATGCGGATCCTTCAGTGGATGCTCTTTTCCCAGTGGTCTTTTCAACAGCTTCCAATGTCACACAGCATTTTAATCACCCAATCATGCAAGAAACACCTTTCTTGGTGGATGGTCTCCCTTCAAGTCATTCAGGGCAGACCCTTTGTTCTTCCCCCCCCGGTTGCTACGGTGACAACGTACGCCTCCCTGATCGGGTGGGGGGGGGGCATTTTCAGGGCAGGACAGTCCAGGGCACATGGCAATCTTTCGAGTGCCACCTGCACATAAATGTCCTGGAGATGAGAGCAGTACTTTTAGTGTTGCAAGCCCTTCAGGACTCTCTTCCCATTGGGACTATTGCAGTTCAGGCAGACAATATGTCCATAGTGTGGTACATCAACAAGCAGGGCGGAACCAAGTCCTATCCCTTGTGTTGAGAAGCACTCAGACTTTGGCAGTGGGTGATCTCTTCTCAGCGGTTTCTGATAGCAATGCATATCCCCGGGAAGTCCAACGTCATAGCGGACAGGCTGAGCAGAGCCATTCTCATGCCGCACGAGTGGTCTCTCAAGCAGTCAGTAGTGGAAAAGATTTTCCGAAAATGGGGTCACCCTTGCTGTGATCTTTTCGCAACACCTCAAAACAGCAAGTGCCACGACTTCTTCACTCTCTTCCCTCTTCCCGGCCACCCCCCCCCCCAGAGATGCTCTAGTCCACGATTGGCCCCGGGGTCTTCTGTATGCTTTTCCCCCCTTTCCATTAATCACACAGTTGATTCAGAAAGCTACCGCATTGAGATCTACAATGATCCTCATTGCCCCTTACTGGCCTCGACAAATCTGGTTTCCGTTCCTGCATCGTTACCTCTTGGAGCAGCCCTGGCATCTGGACCCAGTGCCAGATCTCTTGACCCATCAGTCGGGCGAGCTGCAACAGTCCCTCCTCTCTCTCAACCTCACAGCTTGGTTGCTCCACTTCCAGCCTTAGCCAGGCTTCCCTTTATTTCCCATTCAGTGCATGACATCATTCTAGCTTCCCACAAATCTTCTACCAGGAGGATTTATGCTAGCAAATGGAAACATTTTTCCTTCTGGGCAGAGACTAGAAACATGGATCCTTTCACGGCACCTATCCAATCAGTCCTAGATTTCTTGGCCGAACGTTTTCAATCAGGTTCTTCTTCATCCACTATCAGAGTTCATTTAGCAGCCATTTCAAATTTTCATGTTGGCTTGTTGGACTCCACTGTTATGTCCCATAAACTTTGTAAAGCCTTCCTTAAAGGTATCTTTTTACTTAAGCCCCCGATCAGAGATCCCCCACCACAGTGGGATTTGAATCTGGTTTTAACCTCTTTGATTCTCCCTCCCTTTGAACCTGCGGCTTCCTGTTCCTTGAAGTTACTCTCATGGAATACTCTTTTTCTAGTGGCCATAACTTCCGCAAGGAGAGTCTCAGAACTTCACACCCTTTGCGTTCGTCCTCCTTATCTGGTTTTCCATAAAGATAGATTGTCCCTCAGAACTA
Source organism: Protopterus annectens (assembly GCF_019279795.1). Classification (NCBI taxonomy): domain Eukaryota; kingdom Metazoa; phylum Chordata; order Ceratodontiformes; family Protopteridae; genus Protopterus; species Protopterus annectens. The sequence continues at coordinate 1,364,434,877 of NC_056747.1, forward strand.
ACCCATCTTTTTTACCTAAGATATCTTCTGAGGCAAATCTAAACCAGACTATCAATCTCCCAGTTTTCTTCCCTAATTACTCCAACAGAACGGAACAAAAGTTGCATTTTTTGGATGTTCACCGTCAATTCCGTTACTACCTGGATAGAACCAAACAAGTTAGGAAATCTGAGCAGCTCTTCCTGTCTTATGCAGAAGGGAAGAAAGGCCTTCCAGTTTCCAAAGTAACCCTTTCTAGATGGTTGGCCTCTGTGATTACTTTCATCTATGAACTGAGGCATCAAGAACTTCCTTCAAAACCTAGGGCCCACTCAACTAGAGCCTTAGCTATGACAATAGCCTTTCAGGCTAGGTTGCCTATAGACTCCATTTGTGCGGCAGCCACATGGGCCTCTCCTCATACCTTTATTTCTCATTACAAACTGGACATGGCCTCCAGAAGCCGAGCTAACTTTGGTTCCACCGTCCTCAAGAGTCTGTTCCGATGAGCCACCCAGGGTTGAGGTGCTAGGGATGCGGTCCCATCCAGCAAAAATGAAGGCGAGATTGACAACTTAACATTGAGAAGTTATGTACCTACCATAACGTTCCATGTTAGTTGTCTTCTTCTCGCCTTCTTTCTTGCGTCCCAACCTCCAACCCCCTAGCCTGGACAGACCAAAAGGATCCTTCTGGGCCTTCTTTCATCCCAGCTTGGACTCCCATGGTTGCCTTTTCTTGGTATGTTCTATATATAGGTATTCCTCTTTCTCCTTTGTTCTGAGATCAGAACTGCTATGGTGTTAGCTATCAAACGAGATCTGGGTAGTTAGCGCCTAGCATTGTGGGATACAGGGTAGCCTCAAGCCGGTAAAAATAGCTCTCGAGCTTTAGTATAGGCCAAGTCAGAGCAGAGGATCGGCTCCGAACCCATCCAGCAAGAAAGAAGGCGAGAAGAAGACAACTAACATGGAACATTATGGTAGGTACATAACTTCTCATTTTACTTTCTACTAAGGCAGCAAACAAGATCTGAGGTAATTGGGGTTGGTGCATTTATGGATAAGGAAGAAGCATGAGAGAGTTTTTGGTTGCCACGAGCTTTAGCAACAGCAGAGTTGGATCCAAGGGATCAGATCTGAACCCATCAGTTGCGAAAGAATGAAAATGGACAACACAGATGGAATGTTATGGTGTGTGCATAACTGCTTTTTTTCTTCTTGTGAAGAAATATCTGCTTTAACTAACTGGGATTCTTGTATTGCACAGGTAATTGCTCATTGTTTGTAGTGTGTGTCTGATTCTGTTGATACCTCTCCCAGAGCTATGGCCACTGCTATGGGTTTAACAAGCTTTTCTTGGCTGCATTCTCAGAACCTTCCAGATGATGTTAAAAATTGAATTTTAAATTCTCCCCTGGATAGAGATTTAGTGTTTGGCCCCTCTGTTGCAGAGGTGATCAAAACGTGGGATGAAAGGGGTAAGCTGATCCAGGGAATTTCTACGATTTTTCAACCCTCCTTTTCCAAATAGTCCAACGGACTTTCTTTCTCCTCATCCAATTTCAGAGAAAAAAAAAGAATAAACATTCTCAACATAATTCAGCTAAACCGACGTTCAAGAAGTGGGAAAGAGGTTCCAAAAAGAAGTCTCAAACCTCTCAAAACCAAGAACACACTCCAACAAGTCTGAATGACTGTTCAAGAGATGTCATATCCCCCCTCCCACCCTTGCCCTCTTTCTCTTTCAGAAAATCTGAATTTCCATTTTTCTCTTTGGTAAGAGATTGCTTTAGACAAATGGGCTATGAAAATCATTAATCAGTGTTATAGATGGCATTGGGAGGAAATTGTTCCTTTTCAGGGGGTCATTCCTCATCTTGCAGATCAGACTGTTTTGTTTCCATCTGTTCTTTGTCACATGCTGTCCCAAGGAGTGATATAGCCAGTTCCTCCTTCCCAAGTTGGGAAGTGGTTATCTTCAAGGATGTTTCCAATGCCAAAGAAAGAAAATGATTGGAGACCTCTATGTGGCAGTACTCAAATTCAGAATGACGTCACTTCACAACCGTTGCCTCTTCTTCATCTTTCAAGTTTCCTGGTAACACTAGACTTAACAGATACTTATCATCACATTCTTATTCATCCAGACTTCAAGCATTTTTTAAGGTTTTGTATGTCTGGATGACATTATCAGTTCTCTCCCTTGCCCTTTGGACTATCCACTGCACCAAAAATGTTTGCAAATGTCTACAGCTCATTGCAGGCTGCAGGTTATCCACATATTTTCCATATTTAGATGTCTTGCATCTTGATGGTGTATTTTTCAAAATGTCAGGAACCTCTCTCATGGGTGAGTGATCTATTGCACAAGTTGGGATTCCAAGAGAATATTCAAAAGTCTTTCTTGACTCCCTTATATATGATTGTGTTCCTGGTATGTCAGCTAGACACCTCAGTTGAAAGAGCTTTTCTTCCACAGAAAAAATATATCTTTATTTAGATAGTCCAGTCAGACTTAAGTGACTGCAAGGGAATACCTCAGGATTTTGGGTCTCATCGCATCTATGATTCTTAAGATATCCCCAGCAAGACTCCACATGAGAAAGATACAGTGGTATCTGAAATCTCTTTGGTCCCAGAATCAACACCCTTTATCTTTTCAGACCCCAGTGCTGGGGTTTATCAGAAGAAAAATCACTTGGTGGTGACCACAGATATCCTTTAATCAAGGTCTCTCTTTCTCCCTCGCTGCTCCAAAGTAGTCAGTCACCACAGATGCTTCAGACTTTGCTTCAAGAGCAGTTTCAGGAGCAAGAAAAGGGATGGGGTGTGGGATAGTAAGGATAGACACAAGCACACAAATATCAAGGAGATGCTTGCCCTGATCAAGGCATTCAACTCTATGAATCATTTTTGGCCCACAGGACCCCTTCAAAGTAGTTTCAGACAATGCCACAGTCATGTGGTACATCAACAAGCAAGGGGGAACAAGGATGTACCCCACTTGCAGACTAGCCATATTAGATTGGGCTATAGCTTCACAGCAGAATCTCATTCTACAGGCATCTTACATTCTGTCAGAGAAAAATTGTGTGGCAGACAAACTGACCAGGACAGACTAACAAATGGAACTAGAGCAGGAGATTTTTCAAAAATTTGATCTATCTGTGGGGAGTTCTTCAGGTTGACCTTTTTGCCTCCTGTTTAAACAATCAATTGGCAAGATTCTGTTTCAGGACTCTATGCAAGAAGGCCAGGAAGAGAGATGACTTTTCTTTTGTTTGGACAGGAATGTTCCTGTTTGCTTTATTACCCTTTCCATTAATACACAGGACTCTTCTGATGATTTTGAGGGTATCCCCAAAGACCATTATGAAGACTGCCTTCTGGCCTAGCAACTGTGGTTCTCCCTTCTTTTGTTAGTGCCTGGGGACAATTACCACAAGCTTCCTCAGAAAATAGATCTACTCACACAAGAACAGGAGTGTTTGATACACTCTGACATCAATCATTTTCAGTTGATTGCTTGCATGATAGGGTCATAATTCCTTTTAGGCACCTGTTTACTGAGGATGTGCAGCAGGTGCTAATGGAGACAAGAAAGCCTGCTACTAGAAAATCATACATAAGCAAATGGAAAAGGTTTTCTAATTGCGGCCAACAAAACCAGCACTTATTCAGGGCTACTGTTTGTCTGGTTTTGCAATATTTCTGTGAGATACTTTCTTATGGCCTGTCTTACTCCTCTTTCAAGGTTAATTTCTCAGCCATTTCAGCATGTCTGCCTATAGACCCCTCCCCCCTTCAATGCATTCTCATCTCAAAATGTTTTTGAAAGTTACATAAAGGACCTCCAAGAAAATCAGTATCTCATCTTCAAGACCTTAATTTTGTATAAGAGAAGTCAACACTTGCTCCACTTGAACCAGCTCATCTTATTGACTTAAGAGTCTTAACAAGGAAAACAGTTGTGCTGATTGCTCTAACCTCTGCAAGAAGAACATCTGGGTTGCAAGGTCTTGTGCTGGATCACCCTTATCTCATTTTCCACAGAGAAAGGGTTTCTTTGAGAACTTATCATTCTTTATATGCCTAAAGTGATATTCAAGTTAACTTTAAGCAAAAATATCCATCTCCCTATGTTCTTTTCCTAAACCCAAAAATGAGGGAGAAAGGATTCTTCACACACTGGATATCCTTAGACAATTTGGTACTATCTTGACATAACAAAATTTTTCAGAACGGACTATTAGTTGTTCACTTCTTGTGAAGGTAAGACGGGACAATCTGTGTCAAAGCAGACATTTTCCAAGTGGTTGTCTCAGGCTGTTACTTTTTTATTATATTCATCACAACAAAACTATTCCAGGCAGGGTCAAGGCCCACTCTACCAGGGTCTTAGATTCATCTATGGCTTTTTGGAAAGGGTTGAACTCTAAAAGTATTCTGGATGGAAGCAGCTACTTGATCTGCTGTACATACTTTTACAAAGCACTACAAACTAGATTTCTTTTTCATCCCTAGGTCAGGCTTTATATTCTCTAGGGGCTCCTGGACCCTTCCCCTGCCACCTCCCAGATGGTCTATGCTATATAATCTACACATATAGCTTAGGCTATAACATCTGTTGTTATGGAAAGTTTACTCACACAACTGTACTGCCTCCATTTGCATGGCTGAAAGTCTGTGCTCAGGCTAAGGATAAATAGTGTTGTCATATAAATGAACGTCTGTGCTCAGGCTGAGAATATATGGTGTTGTTAGGGGCTCCTCTAGTTCATGGTGCTCAGGATGCAACCAGGGATATTGTCAGGGCCCACAGACATAGTGTTTTAAGTTTTTGTGAGTGCCTTAAGGACTTGGTCTTCGGTAATGTTTTGGGGAGCATCAGTTTCAGATATTTCTTGTGGTATCGGAGGAGGGGTGAAATTTGAAATGAATTTGTCTGCCTGTAGGCTGGAAATAAATACAGCTTCAGTGAAGGTGACACTATTTACAACCAGTTATCTTTTGCATGAGTGGCTATTTTTCCCTGAAATGTGGCTTTAGTATTGTTAACTAGTCACCTCTGTATTTTATTTAATTGACTGATGAGAGATCTGTTATTTTGGAGCATCCCCATTTTGCTTTTAGCCAGTATTTTCTTCCTTTGATTATATAGTTTGTTGATATTATGATTCCACTAATGGAGTTTGCTTCTAGGGCTTAGTTTGCACTTATTCATGTGGAGACCAGCTGCATCAGTGTTGCCATTTACATGCTGGTATAGTACGGTGGTGAATGATTCAGCATAAGCAGCCAAACTTTCAGTTTGGTGAAGGGATGTAGCCTGGGAGGGTGTGTCTTAGGAGTGGATAGTTTGTCTCAGAGAGGTTTCTAAAGATACCATGGCCCGAGGGTATATCAGGTTGCATTTTTATTTCAAATGTGATGGCTTTGTGATCAGAACTAACAAGGGATGAGAATACACAAGGGATGGTGCAAAATGTTTGTAAGAACAAGGTCCAAGATGTTATTACCTATAGTTGATAGTCTGAGTAACTGTTCCAGGGCATTTGTGTTTACAAACTCCAGTAATCTCTTTGCCTGGGTATTAGTCTATGGATAGGTAGTTTAAATCAACTAGGATGATGGTGTTGGGATTGATACTGAGAGATCCCAGTTCCAGTAGATATACAATGTGGCATTCTTGTGACATACAGGGGGTTCTACAGCTAGACAACATATGGCAAGGGTCCTTCCTGATGGTGACTCAGAACTACCAAACCAGCTCAACTATCTGCAACTTACTACTGCTCACAAACTTATCTTTAAATTTTCTGATTGCCCCGGCTTTAGTTCTGTCTTCACCTTCTAACTCCCAAATAGGCCCCTTAGATCTGAGGATCAGCAAATTCTTCAGGTTCACAAAACAAAGCAACCTCCCGGCCAACTGCTCCTTTCTTACTCTTTAGCCAAGAACTGGAATGCTCTCCCATTAGCAATCAGAACAATCCAAAATCATGGCCACTTCAAAACATCTCTCCACACTTATCTATCTTCCACCTGGAACTGTACTTGCACTCAGACTCTTTGAATACCTAGCTCTAATGATATATTCTCTCCCATCTTTCTATGCCGTGTATCATCTAAAAACCCTCTGTGCAGTAATTATCTCTAAAAATGTTTTTAATCCTGAATTGCCGAATGTGTTTTTAACTATCTAATCCAATATGTTAGTTAATGGTATACTACCAATGTATATAATTTTATTTGACCATTCTTTTTATTGTACTGAGGAGCTTTTCTCCCCGGACCACCACTGAAAACGGGCTCTGTATGGCCTAGTGGACTTTCCTGGTTAACAAACTGGAAATAAATAAATAAAATAAATAAATGAAGAAGTTCATCATAGGTTCATAGATTAGTGTATCAATATGCTTAACCAACCTTGATATGAGTCTTTCATAACTGAAGATAGAGTCTCCACCAACTTTTTGGTCTCCTGCATAGTGTCTGGCATAAAGGTGTGGAAAGCATTATAGCCTTGCACAGCCAGAGAGTTCTATGCCTCTTTAAACCATGTCTCAGACACTATACAAACATTTACGTCCCCTAGGATGAGTAATGCATGTAGGGCATGGAATTTTTTTGTTTAGGCTGCTAGTATTCACCAGCCCAGCCATTATACTCCCTTTTGTTTATTCCATTATATTGATAGGTTTATCTGGTTGTAATTGCCTAAAAAAAGAACTATAGGAGTAAAGAATGTTTTGCCAGTAGAAAAAAAGAAAACACTATATGGACAGGTGCAGGCCATCCCTGGTGAAACAATGGGGTTTGTTTAACATATTCTGTCAGACTATCAAATATGTGAGTGATGACTTTAACTTCACAGTCTTGTCTTATCTGTTATCTTCCACTAGAATGGGATAGTAGTCATTTTTTGCTCAGGATACATATTAATTTGCATGTACACAAATTTAAAATGTAATGCCTGTACTTCAGAGGTACATATCTGAGTCCTCCTTTCAAATCATCATTTGTGCTAGGTATGTAATGGAGTATGATGCTTACCAGAGAAAGACAAATGCTTTATGTACCTTTGGCTGTGGAATAGTAAGGATAAAAACATTGCAACATCTGTCTGAATTAGCTCAATAGTTTATTTTTTTCATCTTCCAAGAAAGTAGAGGCTTGAGTTTCAGGTTGCATCAGCACCTGGATGATATCCTTTATTTAATCACTGATGCAGTATTGCTTACATATGGAAAGTATCTTGCCAGGGATACCATATACCGGCGGGGATACCAAATCTTCAGTGCCTTCATCCCACACCATGCGTCTTCCTCATGAACCAGATGTGAGAATATGTGCTGGTACATATGGGATGTATGGTTTTGAAGTTCCTCAAAACATCCTTGATGCTAGCCAAAGAGAGAAGCTTCATCTTTCAACTCGGTCTGTCAGCCATACAGCCTGTGCCTGTTCCATACCATTTGGGCAGATAAGTATCACCAGTGGGGACCTTCCAGATATTCTTCATTTCCACAGCAACAGTAGCCTATGGGTAGTGTCTTGCCAAGGACACAGCACCTGACCAGCTTGCCAAAGCTGTAACTCACCTCCCTCTCCCTCACTCTGGCTGTTGACAGGCTGCAACCTTTTGGATAGAAGTATACCAGCAAACCAGAGTGAGATAAAGCTTTAGAACTTTACTGCTGGCTTGAGGAGAAGATTCTCTCTCTTTCTCTCTCTCTCTCTCTCTCTCTCACTCTGACTCCAGAAAATCAGCAGTTGGTCAAAAGCCTCTTCCCTAAGACCCCTTATGGGAACTCCTTCCTCTCATAAGTATTATTTCTGATCTCCTTTAATATAATAAAAAAAGAACAGCTATTTTGATATTCCACCTTATGAAGATCAGCTTATGTTATGGATTATTTGTGCTTCTTCTCTGTTTACACTTTTGTGTTGAAAACTGTGATTTTATAAAATGTTAAGTGTTTGTGCTGTGTTTTTACAGCTGGAATGTGTGTTATCCCACCTGATACTGTTTTTAACACAATTAGAATGTTTTCTGATTTCTAAGGTAATAGATGATCTGATGTATTTTTTCAACTGCTTCAGCATGTGGGTTGTTGGATCCATCCTGAACCGACCTCAGCATCTTATACCAAAGCTTTTGGATCTGACAGCTCTGACTCCCCCCCTAACCACAATCCCCGTCTCCTGTCTGAATTAACTCAGATCACGTTTGTCACCTGTGTAAACCAGACTGAGGTCCCTAATTGTTCACAATAAGTGAATGCTTTTCTTCTTCCTACTTTAAATGCTTTGAGAGTTTGGTACTAGTTAGGTTTGGATTTACTTTACATATATATATATATTAGTGTGTTCCTTATAGCCTTTTAGTATAGTATTCCCCATTGTGTACAAGAGCATATGTGTGTGTGTGTGTGTGTGTGTGTGTGTGTGTGTGTGTGTGTGCGCGTGTGTGTGTGTGTGTGTGTGTGTGTGTGTGTGTGTGTGTGTGTGTGTGTGTGTGTGTGTGTGTGTGTGTATATATATATATATATATATATATATATATATATGCATATACTCTGTTAAATAAGCACCCAAACTCTTTCCTGGCCTGCTATCTTAACATCAGACGCCTAAATAATAAAATCCACTACCTCCATGCCCTCCTAGCTGTCCACTCCCCAGATATTCTCTGTCTTACTGAAACCTGGTTAAAACCAGCAACTAAAGACACTGAAGTAACTCCTCCAGGGTATAACATCCTTAAGTTGGACAGGACATCCAAGAAAGGTGGTGGGGTAGCTGTATTATTTAAGTCCAACCTTACAGTCACTATTGACACCCAACAGCCTTCCCAAGTAAATAACTCTGAAATTCTCATCACCAAACTACAAATGAATAAAAATAAATGTAGATATATTGTCAACATTTATTTACCTCCTGGAAAGAATGTCAGCACCCTAGAACATATTCTACACTGGCTAGCCTGCAATTATCCCCAAGAAGCCATAGTCTTAGGTGACTTTAACACTGACTGGAATACTTGTTCCTCCGAAGCCCCCAGTAACCACATAAGCCTTCATGGGTTTACTCAGACCATATCCTCCCTCACTAGTTATAGCAAAAACAAAGACAAAGGTAGTATCCTAAATTGGATCCTGATCAACGGTGACCCACAGCTGTACTATTCAGGCACACTACCCGATGACCTAATTGATCATTGCCTTACCTATATCATCAGGTACAAAGCTGAGAACGCCCATCTCCACACCTATAAAGTGACACATAACAAAAAAACTTAAACACAGACAACTTCCTAAATGATCTCAATGCTTACAACTGGTCAGAACTTAAAAGACTCCCACTAGATGAGGCCGTGGCCTTCTTTAATACTAAATTCCTCACTATCCTTAACTCACATGCCCCTATCCGTACCATCCATGCCAAAATTAGAACTGCCCCATGGCTAACTAGACTTACAAAAAACAAAATAACTCATAGAAATAAGGCATGGACCACTTAGTATGGTACTAAAGACCCAATAGATCACGTCAAATACCGTCAACTAAGGAATGACACTAAAAATGCATCATATTAGACAAAAAATACTACTATACCCACCTGCAACAAAAGCATCAAAACAAACCCCAAAAGTTCTGGTCTGGAATAAATAACCTCCTCCGTCCAGGCCATACCACCACTCTCACCCCATCAGCAGCCCTTAACAAAACACCAGAGGCAATTGCTAGCGTATTCAATTGCTTCTTTACTGAAACTATCCAGGCACTAGCCACCCAACACACTCCTACGCATCCCAACCCCCACCTTACCCCCCACTCTGTCTCAAACAATACTACAGACAGCTCAAATCTTCCCAGGACTCATCTCTCCTTTAGCTTCCAACATATCCCTACTGCCCTCATCCGTGCCCTTCTCAAAAAACTAAAACCAACTTTTCTAGCAGCTGACCACCTCCCTGCTGAGTAACTGCAATTAGCTGCAGATGCCATCACACTCCCAGTCTCAATCCTCATTAATAGATCCATCTCCAAGGCAACCATTCCATCAACATGGGAAATATCACATGTAATACCCCTACTTAAAGGAGGTAGTTCCATAGAACTGTCCAACTTTAGACCCATAGCCATTCTTTCACCACTAGCTAAAATATTGGAACAATGCGTCCACAAACAACTAATGTACTACCTCAGCCAAAATAAACTGCTAAACTGCTTGCAGACTCCCAGCACGGCTTCAGACCACACCATAGTACCACATCAGCTCTCTTATCTTTCACTAATGTCATCAACCTTAGTCGAAACAACAACAAACTATAATCAGTACTCTTGCTGGATCTTTCTAAGGCGTTCGATATGGTTAACCATCAGCTACTGCTCAGTACCCTGAAAGCTGTCTTCTTAGACCATCACTCACTACAATGGTTTCAGTCCTATCTAAGTGGTAGACAGCAGGCTGTCCTATGGCAAGATAAGCTGTCATCCCATCTCACAGTCACCCTAGGAATCCTTCAGGGCTCTATACTAGGACCCCTCCTCTTCTCTCTCTTCATAAACGACCTTCATACAACCATTCCAAATGCACACTGTATCCAATATGCAGATGATTCTACCTTGATATGCTCTGCCTCTTCTCAAACAAATCTCCTATCGCTAACCCATAATACCTTTAACAACATTGAAAACTGGCTAACTAATAGACAACTGCTCCTGAATCCCAACAAAACCAAGCTGCTTCTTTTCTTCCCTACCCATAGATCCACTCATGCATTCTTCACTATTAAGTCTAACAATGGCACAATTATCTCCCCAGGTGACCAAACTAAACTCCTAGGAGTACTAATAGACAACAACCTCAAATTTGACACGCATATTGACCACACTATTAAGTCCATTAACAAAAAACTAGGCTCTCTCTACAAGGTCAAACCTTTCCTCACCCCTTTTGCTAGGGTTGCTATCGCACAAACCCATCTTCTCTCCACTCTCCTCTATGCCTCATCGGTATTTACTAACCTCTCTAAAACTAACATCAACAAACTATCCTCCTGTTACTACCATATAGCTAGATTTGCCACTGGCAAGGCATACAGGACTCACCACTGCAACAACCTAGTTCAACTTGAATGGCTGGCATTTCCTTCCCCTTTGCAGTTCAATCAGCTTATAGTAGCACACAAAGTACTCAACCAGCCTGATAATACCCCAACTCTCAAGAGCATTATCAGCTCACATAATGCTCTCAGGCCACTTCGTCCCCCCAACAAACTATTGGTCCCAACCCTAAAATCCAACAACACAGCAGGGGATTCCCTGTTTGCAAACTCAGTTGGTAAAATTTGGAACCTACTTCCTGCAGCTCTTACTCAAGAATCATCTCTACCCCTATTTAAAAAAGGCCTAAAATATACTTTAAATCTAACTGGCTCTACCCCTGCCTAAACCCTGACTAACCCTACCCAACAACTTGGTCTTTCTTTACTTAACTGATTATTATTAAGACAGTCATTCTATTGATCAGATGGATTATGTTATAATGTACAGTTTGCCTGCTAGTCACGGAGTTAAACCTTTAGCATGCTGTACCGTTTTCCTATTGTGCTAAACATTTGTGAAATGATTTATCTATAGCCTTTTCTCGCTCTGTTAACCTTTAGCATGTGCTAGCATATTCCTACTGTGTTAAACCTTCTGAAATAATGTATCTATATCCTTTTTGCTCTGTTTTAGTATTATTGTACTATTATTATTACTTTTTGTGGAGGTTTTCTCCCCGGACCTCCGCTGAAAATGGACATGTATCCAGTCTGACGATCCCGGTCAGCAAATGTAAAAATAAAGCAAAAATAAATAAATAAATAAATATATATATATATATATATATATATATATATATATATATATATATATATATATATATATATATATATAAACTAAAAAGCAAACTTGTCAGAATCCCAAAAAATTCCAATTACCCAAGAAAATGCAAAAAACCATATACGAACTTCAATGGAAGGCAACAGTCCACCATAAACTATATGAAATAGTAAAAGTCCAAAAATGTAGAAATCCAAGTGTATAAAAACAGCAATTTATTGTATAGAGACGTGAGCGCTTTCACGGACACAATTCCGCTTCTTCAGACGTTATACCATACATACCATCACTCAGTTCATATATACCAAGCTCTATTACACAATTAACAAAGTTAAATACTTAATTAGATCAAGCTGTATTCAATGCATGAAACAATAACAAATACAATTAATTAAGAATCTCACAAGTGAGCCAGTATAAAAGAATTCAAAAAATATCTATCAGCACCAAATGTTCATATATATGTCATAAAAGTACAAATTATGCTCTTGTCAATAATACAAACTTTAGACACTTGATCAAACTACTATATATTATACTATCTCAGGCCCTCCTTTTGAGTATAGGTTTAAGTGGGACATTATCATTCAGTCCCCTCCCCCTCTGCGCACCTAACCTAAGAATCCATCTGACCTCCGCTGTTTCAGTCTCATTAACTATATCACCTAATCGTGAATTAATATTTTGAATATGTAAAATATGAAACAAAAATGATGATTGTCTCCATGATACAATGTATGTTTTGCTAATGCACTATAATCTTGTTGCCTGTTAGTACAGTATAAGTGGTCTCTAATCCTCTCCCTTAAAGATCTGTTGGTTTTTCCAACATAGAAACAAAAGCACACTATACAGCGTGCAATATAGACTACATTCCTACTGTTGCACATACCACTGTTCCTTAGTTCCCAAAGATATCCAGTATCTGGATGCTTAAAGAATCCTGACTCATTGATGAATGCACATTGGGCACAAGACCCACATTTCGTAGTAGCAGTGAATCTCAGCCCCTGCTCTTTCCGTTTATGTCTACCTACGTTGCTATAGCATAGCCGTTGTTTACGGCTACGTCAATTACTATATGTAAATGTTGGACAGTTGCCCACCAGGCTCTTGGTAGTATCATTCACCAAGAGTATATGCCAATTTGCTACAATCATATCCTGTATATTCTTAACATTACTACTGTAGGGAAGTACTATGGCCAAATTACGAGAAGTTTCATTCTGACTGGTGAATTCCTCGTCCCTAGGAGGATAATAAGGCTTAGCTCTACCTTGCCTTAAACCACTGACTTGCGTAAATGCCTTGTTGATTTCCACCTCAGCATATCCCCTGCTAAGGAAACCTTGTTTCAATTTTCCTAACTCATCTTTCAATACTAAATCTTCACAGCAAAGCCTAGATATTCTCATCGCTTGCCCTTTAAGTATATTCCCAAACAAAGTTGTATTATGCATACTATCTCTGTGTAAAAAAGCTGATGTTAAGTTGTCAATCTCGCCTTCATTCTTGCTGGATGGGTTCGGAGCCGATCCTCGGCTCCGACTCGGCACTTGCTAAGCTCGAGAATCACTTTTACCAGCTCGAGGCAGCCCTATATCCCATGATGCAAGGCGGTAATTACCCAGATCTCGTTTGCCGCTTCGCTCATGAGGTCACCTTTTTACCAGCTCCTGGTAAGTGAATTTTCATTACTCTTTTCAGAGATTTAACTACCATAGCTTTTAAAAACTTTTTATTCCCTTTTATAGTCAGTAGTCCTCGATTCACTTAGACCCTATTCCCTTTAGTTTTCTCGATCCCTTTATAATTTTTCTGTTAGTCAGGCCTTAGGCCTTCCCCTCCTAAACAATTCCTGTCAGGATTTTTTGTTAGGTGTGTCTGTGTTTTTGTTTAATTAGTGTATATAAGGATTGAGTGTGTGTGTGTGATTGTGTTCAAACTCAATCATGTCAAAAGACACTAGGGTCTCAGGTTTTAAGAAGTGTGACTCGTGCTGTCAGAAGATGTCTCTGACAGACGGTCACACTTCTTGTATTTATTGCTTGGGACCTCTACACCTGCAGGACTCCTGTGCTATTTGTCATTCTTTCAGCAAGAGAGTCCTGCAGGAGCGTAGAAATAAGTTGATCCTCAGGGGGTCTCCTTAAGCCTGAGAGCTCCCCGGCTAAGGTCGGTTCCGGGAAGCCCTCTAAGCCACCCAAGACCCAGACTTCGGTGTCCAAGTCTGTGGCCTTGGTTCCTACTCCTCCAGAGTCGATATCGGCTCCGGCTGGAGCCGATCCTTCCTCCTTTGAAGTTTCTGTATTGGCGCCGATCGGCACCGATACCCTGGCTTCGGCATCCGTGTCGGCTCCGGCTGGAGCCGATACCCTAGCTTCGAAGCATGTTTCGGCTCCGGCTGGAGCCAAGACCTCTCTACCTCAGCTTGGAGCCGACAAGCTGTCGGCTCCAACTGGGACCGAAGGTTCGTCGGCTCCGATGGCTCCGTCGAGGAAGAGGTCTAGAGCTCCTTCACTGGAGTCTATCCACTCGGCTCCGGCCTCCCCCTTACTTTCAGAACGGAGCCATTGGAGCCGATCGTCAAGGTCTTCCAGGCTCTCAGACCACGACTTGGAGAGAGTGGTGAGTAGACTACTAAAATCACAGGCATTGGCCCAGATGCTCCATAGCCCGTCTCACCAGACGACCTCTATTCCACACCCTCCTGAGATTCTTCCTTTGACTCTCCTTCAGAGCTCGGAGCCGGAGATTATTGGTACTGTGACTGTTGCGGCTTCAGAGCCGATTCCACACCTTTCGGCTCCGTCGTCTTCGACTCCTATCTCCTCCTCGAGACCGTCCTTGGAGGGATCTGGTCATCGGGTTTCCCTGGTCGGTTCCGAGGGGGCGAGTGGCATCAGACCCTTGTCCGACCTTGCTCTCCCTCTCGGGGCTTCGGCCTTGGTGAGCTCGGCGCCGACATCTGCTTCGGAGCCTTCCCTTTTGGTGAGGCAGGGGGTCCTCATTTCTTTGGAGCGGAATCTCTCGGCCCTCCCTGGGAGGGGAGCCTTCGAGGTGATGAGGAGTGTGCTAGCCCCCGAGCTTAGTCAACAGTCGGTTCCTTTAGCTCCTCCCTCTACAGTGTCTGTAGATGTCTCTTCCCACTCTCTTGCTCCCGGACCCAGAGATCCATCGTCCCAGGTTTCCCCACTGGGAAGAACTTCCTCTTCCGAGGTTTCTCCTGATCCTTCAGGAGAGTCCCCGCATAAGAGGACCTGCAAGAGGAAGCACTTAGACTCCCCTGAGTCTACGACATCAGATACTGACTTAGATGAGTCGGAGGGGTCCCCAAGATCCCCCTCTGAGGATGTCTCCTTTTCAGACATCCTAGAACTCCTAAAACAGAGGGGAAACTGGCCCTCGATAATCCCTCCGAGGATGAGTCGGTATACCTGGAGGCTTTTGGATCTCGACCCTCCACCTCCTGGGTGTCTCCGCCTTTCGACCCCCTCATGGACGTGATAGCTCGAAAGGCATGGGCATCTCCTGATTCTGTGGAACCAGTCCCCAGGAGGCCTTCTAAATTTATCACGGCCCCCGCTGAGAAACAGTTTCTTACGAAAGGTGTTCCAGTTGATGCCATGGTGGTGGCAGCCGCCACCAAAAAGGAACTTGCAGATCCTTCCATACCAGTCCATCCTCCTAACAAGGAGTCTAGGGCCATGGACAGGTATGGTAAGCGGATGTTTTCCTCAGCGACCTTTGCTATGCGTTCGCTGAATTATTTATGTCACTTCACCCGACTTCAAAGAGACATCCTCAAAGAATTGGGTGAGGTAGTACAGGATCCGTCAGCTGCTGGGGCTCAGGAGAAGATTGCCTCTCAGCTTGGAATCCTAAATTCCATTACTAACTCCTCCATGTGGCTCATTTCTTATGCAGCCGATGGGGCGAGTAGAGCCACGGGAACAGGAGTAGCTCTTAGACGTCAGTCCTGGATGCGGCTTTGCAATTTCGCAGACCCCTTTAAGGCGTCCTTCACAAATTCTCCCTTTGATGGCACTACTTTGTTTGGGCCTCAGGTGAAGGACACACTAACCAGGTGCGAACAAGACGGCAAGACTCTTTCTGCCGTAGGAGTCTGTTTCTCCACCCCTTCTAGACCTTACCCCAAAGGTCAGAAAGGAGGGAAAATGTGGTTCTGGAAATCTCAGGGAGTCACGCCTGATGCACGTGGTCAATTTACCCCCAGAGGCAGAGGGGGTAATAACAACAGACGCCACCCTAGGGGCAGAGGAGGTCCGCAGAACCAGGGCAGCAGAGAGTCTCTCTCTGACAAGCCCTTCCAGCATCCCTGAGGTGTTGCCCGACTGCCCACCCTTGGAGGCAGTCAGGGGGAGATTGTCACTGTACCCAAAAGCCTGGCTTTCCCTCTCTCAAGACAGATGGGTACAGTCGATCATATCCGAGGGTTACAAAATCCCCTTCGAGGAAAGCCCCTTCCCTCAAAAAGGTTCCCTTCCAGACGTTCCACCTGGTCTAAGGGAGATTGCGAAGCTAGAGGTATCGAAACTTCTAGAAAAAAGGGCCATCCAACCAGTTCCAACAGATCAATTAGAATCCGGAATCTACTCGAGGTTCTTTTTGGTTCCCAAAAAGACGGGAGACTGGAGACCAATATTAGACCTCAGCAGACTGAACAAGTCTGTCAAAAAGACAAGATTTCGGATGGTCACACTTCAATCGATTTTGCCCTTCCTGGGCAAAAACAACTGGATGTGCTCCATAGACCTTCAGGATGCGTACTATCACATAAAGATCCACAGACGCTCCAGAAGGTTCCTCTGCTTTCGGCTGGGGACCAGTCATTTTCAATTCAGAGCCCTGCCCTTTGGTCTCACTACAGCCCCCAGAGTGTTCACCAAATGCATGGCAGTGGTCACGGCTCACCTGAGACGTCAAGGATTCCAGGTGTTTCCGTATTTAGACGACTGGCTCCTATCAGCCACCACCAGGCATCAACTTCTCCAAGCCAGAGATTATACTCTACGTCTCTGCAGTCAATTAGGAATTTCAATCAACTTCCAAAAGTCTTCCTTATCGCCCTGCCAATCTATTGCCTTTATAGGCGCAAATCTAGACACTACTCGGATGTCAGCAAACCTTACAAGTCAAAGAATCCTAGATATCCAAAACCACGTTCAGATCATCCTATCCAGCAAAAGGGTACAAGCCAGGTTGTTCCTGAAAGTGCTGGGCCTCATGGCAGCTGCCATCACACTTCTCCCTCTGGCCCGTTTTTACATGCGCCTCCTACAATGGATGTTATTCACCCAATGGTCCTTCCAGCAGCTCCCCATGTGTCACAAGATCCTGGTGACACAAACCTGCAAGAGCCATCTATCCTGGTGGACTTCTTCTCCCCTAGTCCATCAGGGCAGACCATTTGTCCCCCCGGCCTCGGTAGCCACGGTCACTTCGGATGCCTCCCTGATTGGGTGGGGGGGGCATTATCAGGGCAGGATGGTTCATAGCACGTGGCAACCGTTCGAATACCACCTGCACATAAATGTCCTAGAGATGAGAGCAGTGCTTTTAACATTGCAAGCCCTCAACGACTTTCTTCCCTCAGGAACTATTGCAGTTCACACGGACAACATGTCCGTGGTGTGGTACATCAACAAGCATGGCGGAACCAAGTCCTATCCCTTGTGTCGAGAAGCTCTCAGACTTTGGCAGTGGGCGATCTCCTCTCATCGGTTTCTGGTAGCAATGCATATCCCCGGGAAAACCAACATAATAGCGGACAGATTGAGCAGAGCTATACTCATGCCTCATGAGTGGTCTCTCAACCAATCCATAGTGGAGGAGATTTTTCAGAAGTGGGGATGCCCATGCTGCGATCTTTTTGCTACACCCCAAAACAGCAAATGCCCACACTTCTTCTCTCTCTTTCCACTTCCGGGCCATCCCCCCAGAGACGCTCTTACCCAAGATTGGCCCCGGGGACTTCTTTATACTTTTCCCCCCTTTCTGTTGATACCTCAAGTACTCCAGAAAGCTACCGTCTTGAGAGCCAAAATGATTCTCATTGCCCCTTACTGGCCTCGACAAATTTGGTTCCTGTTCCTTCATCGCCATCTCATGGTGCAGCCTTGGCATCTGGATCCAATTCCAGATCTTCTGACCCACCAGTCGGGTCAACTGCACCGATCAATTTGTTCCCTCAACCTCACTGCTTGGTTGCTCCACTTCCTTCCTTAGCCAGGCTTCCTATGATCTCTAACCCCGTTAGAGATATAATAGTAGCTTCTCTAAAGTCCTCTACCAGGAGGATTTACTCTAGTAAGTGGAAACATTTCTCTTTTTGGGCAAAGTCTAAGAACATAGATCCTTTTACTGCCCCTATTCAATCGGTCTTGGACTTTCTTGCTGAAATTTTTCGCTCCGGTTCTTCTGCTTCCACAGTTAAGGTCCAGTTGGCAGCAATCTCTAATTTCCATGTCGGATTTGCAGACCACAATATCATGTCTCACAAACTTTGTAAAGCTTTTCTCAAAGGGGTGTTCCTTCTTAAGCCCCCTGATAGAGATCCTCCACCACAGTGGGACCTAAATCTAGTGCTGGCATCCTTGATACTTCCCCCTTTCGAACCGGCTGCTACATGCTCATTAAAATGTCTTTCTTGGAAGACTCTCTTTCTAGTTGCTATTACTTCCGCTAGGAGAGTGTCGGAACTACATGCCCTCTGTGTTCATCCCCCTTACTTGGTCTTCCACAAGGATAGAGTGTCCTTAAGAACCAATCCATCCTTTTTGCCCAAGGTTGCTTCTAAAACAAATTTAAATCAATCCATTGACCTTCCTGTATTTTTTCCCAATTATTCTAACAGGGCAGAACAAAAACTGCATTGCCTAGAGGTTCATTGCCAACTCAGATATTATTTGGACAGAACAAAGCAATTTAGGAAATCTGATCAGCGTTTTCTTTCCTATGCTGAAAATAGGAAAGGTCTTCCGGTTTCTAAAGTAACCTTATCCAGATGGCTATCGTCCACCATTTCTGACATTTATCAGCTGAGGGGCAAACAGCTGATCTCAAAACCTAAAGCGCATTCTACTAGAGGTCTAGCCACATCTACAGCCTTTCAGGCTAGACTACCCTTGGACACTATTTGTGCAGCAGCCACTTGGGCCACTCCTCATACCTTCGTTTCTCATTACAAATTGGATTTGGCCTCCAGGGACAGGGCAAGTTTTGGTTCCACAGTTCTCAAGAGTCTGTTCCATTGAGCCACCCAGGATAGGGTGCTAGGACGCGTCCCATCCAGCAAGATTGAAGGCGAGATTGACAACTTAACATTTAGAAGTTATGTACCTACCATAACATTCCATGTTAGTTGTCTTCTCTCTTCTTTCTTGGCCCCCCTCCATCCTGTCCCCTAGCCTGGACAGACCTTGTTTTCCCTTCTCAGGAGATTGTTCTCCCTCGGACACCAGTTAGCTTGGGATCTCTGTTACCTGGTTCCTCTTACAGTCTTCTAGGCTAATTATTCTGCTTTCCTTGTAGAAAGATTGCAGGCAGTTTTCCTCTAGATACCAAACGAGATCTGGGTAATTACCGCCTTGCATCATGGGATATAGGGCTGCCTCGAGCTGGTAAAAGTGATTCTCGAGCTTAGCAAGTGCCGAGTCGGAGCCGAGGATCGGCTCCGAACCCATCCAGCAAGAAAGAAGGCGAGAGAAGACAACTAACATGGAACGTTATGGTAGGTACATAACTTCTAAGTCTATAACAAGGTTTTCTAAACACTTTAGTTTTACACACGTTAGATTCTGTATAGACAGTAACATCTAAAAAATTAATGGTTGTATAGGAATGTTCCATACTGAACCTTAAGAACTCACTAGTAGAGTTAACATAGTTGATGAAAGATAGCAATGTTTCCATTGCCATTCCAGATTAAAAAAAAGGTCATCAACAAAACGTCTGTAAAATAATATATTTGGATGGCCAAGTAACATCTCTTGCTCCCATGACACCATTACAAGGTTGGTATAAACATTCGCACAACTGGTGCCCATCGCTACTCCCTTCCTTTGTCTATAGCATTCATCTTGAAATAGAAACACATTAATGTTAAGTTGTCTATCTCGCCTTCATTCTTGCTGGATGGGTTCGGAGCCGACCTCGGCTCCGACTCGCCACTCTAAAAGCTCGAGTTGGTTCCACCGGCTCGAGGCTCCCCTTATATCCCACAATGCTAGGCGAGAGTTACCTCAGATCTCGTTTGCCGCTACAGCTTCGAGGTTGGTTGCTTCTACCGGTTCCTGGTGAGTGTTAGCTTTTTATACAAAAAGTTACTCTTTTTTTTTCCCCTTTTAACTTTATTTCTTCCTAAATTAGTGTAGGACATAGATCTTTATCCCCGACCCTATTTTTTCCCCGTTTTCTTATTTAAAGAACCGTTGGTTCTTCCCTTGGGCCTTTGGCCTTCCCTTCCCTAGGGTGTGTTTGTGTAGTTACTTTAACTTTTTTGTGCTTAATTACTAAAATTGTTAATTATTTTTAGTATTAATAATTTTTTCTGACAGGGTATAACTGTGTGTTTGGGTGTGTGTTAGTGTACACCTGTCAGTTAGGATAATGTCAAAGGAAGCAAAGGTCTCTGGATTCAAGAAGTGTGATGCGTGCTGTCAGAAAATGTCTCTGACAGACGCTCACACTTCTTGTGTCTATTGTCTGGGGCCTTTGCACCTGCAGGACTCCTGTGCTGTGTGCCATGGCTTCAGCCCCAGGGTCCTGCAGGAGAGAAAAAACAAGTTGATTCTGAGCGGCTTGTTAAAACCAGAGGATTCCCTGTCAGTTTCAACAGGGAAGCCCTCTAAGGCATCGAGGTCTTCGGCTCCGGCTTCTGAGCCGAGACCTCAGGTTGTTCAACCTTTGCCTTTATCGGCTCCGGCTGGAGCCGATAAGACTCAGTCCACGGTTTCTGTGGCTTCCTCGGCTCCAGCCGGAGCCGAGATTATCGAGGTACCCGTGTCGGCTCCGACAAGATCTTCGGAGCCGACAACCAGAAAGAGGTCTAGGTCACCTTCTCTTGGCTCCGTTCATTCGGCTCCAGGATCTCCCCTGCTGTCTGAACGGAGCCAAAGGTCTCATTCCTCTAGGTCATCGAGGCTTTCCGATCATGACCTTCAGAGGGTGGTGAGTCGACTACTTAAGTCCGAGGCACTAGCCCAGATGCTTCAGAGCCCGACTCATCAGTCGGTGCCTGCCCGTCCATCAACTCTTTCCTCCTTCGACTCTTTGAGTTCGGAGCCGGGTCGTCGGAACCGAGACTGTGGTCACCGGAGCCGAGACAATTGTCTTCGGCTCCGCTCGGCTCCGCTTTCTTCCGTGGAGGAATCTCGGCGCCGGACTTCCCTCGTCGGCTCCGAGGGGTGAGTGGCATCGGACCCTTGTCCGACCCCTCTCCTCTCGGTGCTTCGCTGGTGAGTTCGGCTCCGACATCGCCTCGAGCCATCACTGTCGGTGCCGAGGGGTCCTTAGCTCCTCGGGCGGGGACCTCTGGCTCTGCCTGACAGGGGTGCATTCGAGGTCATGCGGAGTGTGTTAGAGCCTGGCTCTACTCCACAGTCGGCTCCGTCAGCCCCTCCCTCTATGCTGCCTCAGGGTAAGTCGACTCACTCCCTCATCCCGGACCGCAGAGAGCCAGCTCCTCAGGAGCCCCTTTGGGATTTCATCCTCTTCCGAGGCCTCTCCTGATTTGGCAGAAGAGCCCTCGGAAGAGGAAGTGCAAGAGGAAGCACATTGACTCACCTGAGTCTATCACGCCGGACACAGATCTGGATGATTCTGAGGGTTCCCCGTTCCCCTTCTGAAGATGTCTCATTTGCAGACATTCTGGAGATCCTTAAACAGAGGGGAAATTGGCCAACCCTCAACCCTTCGGAGGACGAATCTGTGTATCTTGAGGCGCTTGGCTCTCGTCCTTCCACCTCCTGGGTGTCCCCCTTGACCCCCTCATGCAGGTGGTTGCTAAGAAGGCATGGACGGCTCCTGATTCAGTGGACCCCACTCCCAGGAGACCCTCCAAATTCATCACAGCTCCATCAGACAAGCAATTTTTATCAAAAGGAGTTTCTGTGGATGCTATGGTGGTAGCTGCCGCCACAAAGAAGGAACTGGCTGATCCTTCAGTGCCTGTCCATCCACCTAACAAGGAATCTAGGTCCATGGATAGGTACGGAAGCGGATGTTCTCCTCAGCGACATTTACCATGCGTCGCTGAATTACCTGTGCCATTTCACTCGTCTTCAAAGGGACTTGATCAAGGAAGCGAGTGAAATGTTGAAGGACCCTACAGCTGCGGGTTTCCAAGAGAAAATGAACACGCAGCTGGCTATCCTTAATTCCATTTCCAACTCCTCCATGCGCCTCCTCTCTTATGCGGCCGATGGAGCGAGCAGAGCTGCAGGAACAGGGGTAGCCTTACGTAGGCATGCCTGGATGCGGCTATGCAACTGCGGAACCTTTCAAGACGTCTTTCACGAACTCCCCTTTGATGGATCATCTCTTTTGGTCCTCAAGTGAAAGAAACCCTGACTAGGTGCGAGACTGATGGCAAGACCCTTTCTGCCGTCGGAGTCCGTTTTCGACTCCTTCTAGGCCTTACCCCAAAGGCCAGAAGGGTGGAAAGATGTGGTTCCGTAAACAATCTCAAGGGACTTCGCCTGACGACAGAGTCGCTTTTTCCTACCAGAGGCAGAGGTGGGAATAACAATGGTAGACGCCGCCCTAGGGGCAGGGGGTCCGCAGAACCAGGGCAATCGGGAAGCCTTTCCTGACAAGCCTTTTCAGCATCCCTGAGGTGTTGCCCGACTGCCCATCTTCGAGGCAGTCAGGGAAGATTGTCACTGTACCCAGAAGCCTGGCTATCCCTGACTCGAGACAAATGGGTACAGTCCATCATTTCAAGGCTATTCTATCCCCTTTCTTCGCTTCCAAATCAGTCAAAAAATCCCTTCCAGATGTTCCACCCGCTCAAAGGGATATAGCAGCTTTGGAAATTTCAAAACTGCTAGCAAAAAGAGCAATTCAGCCAGTGTCAGCAGACCAACAAGGATCCGGAATCTACTCAAGGTTCTTTTAGTTCCAAAGAAAACAGGGACTGGAGACCAATTTTGGATCTCAGTATCTTGAACAGATCAGTCAAGAAAACAAGATTTCGGATGGTCACACTGCAATCCATTCTTCCCCTATTGGGAAAAGGAAACTGGATGTGCTCTATAGACCTTCAGGATGCGTACTATCACATAAAATGAACAGACGCTCCAGAAGATTCCTCCGCTTCAGGCTGGGAACCAGTCATTTTCAATTCAGGGCCCTGCCCTTTGGTCTCACCACTGCCCCGGTGTTTACCAAATGCATGGCAGTGGTAGCTTCTCACCTGAGACGACAAGGATTCCAGGTGTTTCCATATTTGGACGACTGGCTTCTCACAGCTCCCACCAAGCATCTCCTTCTGATGGCCAGAGATTATACTTTTCGTTTGTCAAAACTGGGTATTTCAATAAATTGCGAAAAGTCTGTTTTGTCGCCTTGTCATACTATTACCTACATAGGCGCAAATTTAGATACTATAAACATGTCTGCAACTAACGAACCAAAGGATATCAGACATTCACAGATTGGTGTCACTTCTTCTCAACAACAACACAGCCAAAGCCAGGTTAGTTCTAAAGGTGTTGGGAGTCATGGCGCCATACCTCTCCTCCCATTGGCCAGATACCACATGCGGATCCTTCAGTGGATGCTTTTTCTCAATGGTCATACCAGGAACTTCCAATGTCTCACACCATTATGATCACGCAAGCGTGCAAAAGCATCTCATGTGGTGGATGTCTTCCCCAGCTCCTGTCGGAAGACCATTTGTTCCACCTCCTCCGGTTGCTACTCTGACAACGGATGCCTCCCTGATCGGGTGGGGGGGGCATTATCAGGGCAGGACAGGCCAGGGCACATGGCAACCAAACGAATGCCACTTGCACATAAATGTTCTGGAGATGAGAGCAGTGCTTTTAGCGTTGCAAGCCCTTCAAGACTCTCTTCCCTTGGGAACGATTGCAATCCAGACAGACAATATGTCTGTAGTGTGGTACATCAACAAACAAGGCGGAACCAGATCATACCCCTGTGTCGAGAAGCACTCAGACTGTGGCAATGGGCGATTTCTTCTCAGCGTTTTCTGATAGCAACGCACATCCCCGGGAAGTCCAATCACATTGCGGACAAGTTGAGCAGAGCTATACTCATGCCTCACGAGTGGTCTCTGAAAGACTCTGTAGTGAGAGAGATATTTCTCAAGTGGGGTCAGCCTTGCTGCGATCTTTTTGCTACTCCCCAAAACAGCAAGTGCAGAGAATACTTCACTCTATTCCCTTTACCAGGCCAACCCAGCAGAGACGCTCTAGTCCAAGTTTGGCCCCGGGGACTTCTGTATGCATTTCCTCCTTTCCCACTGATCTCTCAAGTAATACAGAAAGCTATCGCTCAGAAGGCCTCATTAATCCTCATTGCTCCTTACTGGCCTCGACAAGTGTGGTTCCCCTTTCTACATCGTTTTCTTTGAGCGACCGTGGAATCTGGACCTAGTTCCAGATCTTTTGATCCATCAGTCGGGTCAGTTTCATCGCTCCCTCCCCTCTCTGAACCTCACTGCTTGGTTCCTCCAGTTCCAACCGTAGCCAGGCTTCCTCAATTATCTCACTCTGTTAGAGATATATTGATAGCTTCCCATAAATCTTCCACTCGAAAGATTTATTTGAGTAAGTGGAAACGCTTCTCATATTGGGCACAAGGAAAGGACATAGATCCTTTCACCGCTTCCATCCAACTAGTCCTTGATTTTCTAGCTGAACTCTTCCATGCAGGTTCATCTCCATCTACTCTTAAGGTTCAATTGGCAGCTATTTCTAATTTCCATGTGGGTATTTCTGAATCTGCCCTAATGTCCCACAAACTTTGCAAAGCTTTTTTGAAAGGAGTTTTTCTTCTCAGACCTCCTATAAGAAATCCTCCTTCTCCTTGGGACCTAAATTTAGTTCTTGCTTCTTTGATTCTTTCCTTCGAACCTGCAGCTTCATGTTCCTTGAAATTATTATCATGGAAAACTCTCTTTCTGGTGGCTATCACATCAGCTAGAAGAATTTCAGAACTTCAAGCACTCAGTTGTCGTTCTCCTTATCTTTTGTTCCATAAGGACAGAGTTTCCTTACGAACTAACCCGTCCTTTTTGCCTAAGGTGGTTTCAACATCAAATCTAAACCAGAGCATTGACCTCCCTGTCTTTTCCAGAGTATTCAAATAGGTCTGAACAAAAATTACACTGCCTGGATGTTCATCGTCAATTAAGGTACTACTTGGACAGGACAAACAATTCAGAAAATCTGATCAGCTGTTTGTCTCCTATGCGGAAAGCAGAAAGGGACTTCCAGTTTCAAAGGTATCATTATCCAGATGGCTAACATCTCTGATTACCCTTGTTTATGAGATTAGACACCAAAACTGCCTAATAAACCTAAAGCCCATTCCACCAGAGCTTTGGCTACTTCTTTAGCCTTCCAAGACAGACTGCCTATTGACACCATTTGTGCAGCGGCTACTTGGGCTACTCCTCACACTTTTATTTCCCATTATAAGTTGGATTTAGCTTCTAGGCATAGAGCTAATTTTGGTTCCACTGTTCTCAGGAGTCTGTTCCGTTAGGCCACCCAGGACAAGGTGCTAGGGACGGTCCCTTCCAGCAAGAATGAAGGCGAGATAGACAACTTAACATATAGAAGTTATGTTCTTACCATAACGTTCCATGTTAGTTGTCTTCTTCTCGCCTTCTTCTTCCCACCCTCCTTCCCCCTGGCCTGGACAGACCTAGAGGAGTTGTGATCGTGACCTCTCTTTCTACCACCTCTTTCTTAGTCATATGCTATTGTGCATATTTCTTATTTCAGGATGTAGGTCTCCCTTTTCTTCCTGCTGTTAGAGGTGGATTCTATTTACAGTTATACTGTTTTTGATATAAGCTGGGTTAGCTTACAAACGAGATCTGAGGTAACTCTCGCCTAGCATTGTGGGATATAAGGGGAGCCTCGAGCCGGTGGAACCAACTCTCGAGCTTTTAGAGTGGAGCCGAGGTCGGCTCCGAACCCATCCAGTAAGAAGAAGGCGAGAAGAAGACAACTAACATGGAACGTTATGGTAAGAACATAACTTCTATTTCTCTAAGACCTGTTCTAGCATGAGACATAAAAAGTCTTCTTTGGTCACATCTATCAGGTTCTTATTAATTAATAAATCTCTAAGCATAATTATCTCTTTGTCATTGGGAATGCTTGTGAATAGTGCTTCCACGCCCATCGTAATCAATGTTAATCCCTCTAAACTATCCAAACCATTAGTAAATTCAAATAAATCTTTCAAAAAGTGTACAGTATCTTTCAACACATAAGTATATTTAGATAAGACACTCTTCAATTCATAATCTAAATAAATTGATAGAGGTTCTGTCACCCATCCCGCACCTGCCACTATGGGCCTAAATTTGGGATGTGTTGGATTTTTGTGAATCTTCAGTAATCCATGTAACCTGAGTATCAAAGGACACTCAGTAGTGAAATAATCAAACAAATCACTGGTTATGAGGCCCATATCCCTACATTCCTGTATAGTTAAATGAATGCTTCTGTGTATTTCATGTACAGAATCAATACATATTTTTTCATACGCATCACTAGATAGCATTTCAAACATAGTAGTTGAATAATATTCTGAGTCCATTATAACAACAGGACCCCCCTTATCAGAGGGTCGTATAACAAAATTCCCATTCTTTTGAAGTTGTAATAATGCATGTCTTTTCCCATCACTCAAATTACAACCATCTGGTGCACTACTAAGTTCAGAACTGCTATAAATTGTATTCTCAAAAGCCCTAGGAAAAGTTTCAACATTTGCAGGTAAATGTGGTACACAAGCAGTTTTCCGTTTAAATTGTTGAATTCCATTGCTATTGCTATTGCCATACAGTAGTTTTAATGCTAAATTACGAGAAAACATTCTTACGGCTAATATGGCATCACTACTGTCCATATTATCAGTTGGTATAAAATTCAAACCTTTGTTAAGAAACTTAGCTTCATCAGAGGAGAAATGTTTCAAATTAAGTCCCCTTTTTCCACATTTTCTTTATAGTACGCACCTGTTGTTGGTTCGGTGCTTCCTTTCGCTTCTGCCCTCATTGGCCATCTAGGTCTAATGACCTCTTCCTTCCCGGTCAAATAGGTAGAGGTACCACCGGAAAAGCCTGATTCTGTGTTCTGTCCAACTGGATCTTCCGTCTAACGTCACTACCCTGGCGAACCGACTGTTCACCTTCTTTAATGGATTGTATCTCTGATGGTATATCCATCGGTGTAGAATACACCGATGTCGATTGTTGGGGCGAAGTCATAAGTCCTTCCAATAAATGGCTGTGTTCTCCTACATGCGCATCAACCTCTACTTTGTCAGTCTCTTCAGACCTCTCTGGTAGTTCTGGTTCCTGTTCAGGTCGCCGTGTAATGTGTATGTTGTTTCGGCTCCTCCCTCCTTGTACTTCTATCACTTCCTTTCTGGTTTCGGTTTGATTAATGATATTACTAATTTCCTTTCAGGGGTAGACGTTGTAGTTCGTGGCCACATAAAGACATGTTGCTTCTCAAAGTCATCAACGTCCCTGGCCAACTTTTTTCTTTTATAGTCAAGCAATTTGTTTTCATAACGTAACACTTTATCTACCAACTCTTGCATATAAATTTCCGATAAGTCTTCACCATTCACATCATATAACTCAGTTTGTTGTTGCACAATCTTATTTCTAAGGTCAAATTCAATAGGCTGAAAAAAGTCCAACAAAAGCTGTATATAAGCTCTACTATTAGTCAAGTTTAACTGCTACCACTTGACCAACAAGTCCAGATACGCTTTACCGTATGTGGGCATATTTAAGATCCTAAGCCCTCGAGGAATAGCGTTGTAATTCAAACTGGCTTCAAGATGGTATCTCTGGCATTGAAGCCATTTGAATTTATATATATTGTTCTCAATGTCCCTCTTTAAATTCTTTACTAACAATTCATTGGTCGTATTCACCAGTTTACTGTGGCCAAGACCTGGTAATTCAGTTCTTAAGAGTGGATTTGCTATTTCTGTTAGCAAACCTCTCAGCCTGGTATTGGAAGTAAAGTCATTATTAGTACCTTCGGCTTCTGATACCACTCCTTCCATTGTATGTTCTCAGAAATCCCAATGGTATAAAAACTAAAAAGCAAACTTGTCAGAATCCCAAAAAATTCCGATTACCCAAGAAAATGCAAAAAACCATATACGAACTTCAATGGAAGGCAACAGTGCACCATAAACTATACGAAATAGTCAAAGTCCAAAAAATGTAGAAATCCAAGTGTATAAAAACAGCAATTTATTGTATAGAGACGTGAGCGCTTTCACGGATACAATTCCGCTTCTTCAGACATTATACCATACATACCATCACTCAGTTCAAATATACCAAGCTCTATTACACAATTAACAAAGTTAAATACTTAATTAGATCAAGCTGTATTCAATGCATGAAACAATAACAAATGCAATTAATTAAGAATCTCAGAAGTGAGCCAGTATAAAAGAATTCTAAAAATATCTATCAGCACCAAATGTTCATATATATGTCATAAAAGTACAAATTATGCTCTTGTCAATAATACAAATATATATATAACATGGACAGTAGTGATGCCATATTAGCCGTAAGAATGTTTTCTCGTAATTTAGCATTAAAACTACTGTATGGCAATAGCAATAGCAATGGAATTCAACAATTTAAACGGAAAAGTGCTTGTGTACCACATTTACCTGCAAATGTTGAAACTTTCCTTAGGGCTTTTGAGAATACAATTTATAGCAGTTCTGAACTTAGTAGTGCACCGGATGGTTGTAATTTGAGTGATGGGAAAAGACATGCATTATTACAACTTCAAAAGAATGGGAATATTGTTATACGACCCTCTGATAAGGGGGGTCCTGTTGTTATAATGGACTCAGAATATTATTCAACTACTATGTTTGAAATGCTATCTAGTGATGCGTATGAAAAAATATGTATTGATTCTGTACATGAAATACATAGAAGCATTCATTTAACTATACAGGAATGTAGGGATATTGGCCTTATAGCTAGTGATTTGTTTGATTATTTTACTACTGAGTGTCCTCTGATACCCAGGTTACACGGATTACCTAAGATTCATAAAAATCCAACACATCCCAAATTTAGGCCCATAGTGGCAGGTGCGAGATGAGTGACAGAACCTCTATCAATTTATTTAGATTATGAATTGAAGAGTGTCTTATCTAAATATACTTATGTGTTGAAAGACACTGAGCACTTTTTGAAAGATTTATTTGAATTTACTAATGGTTTGGATAGTTTAGAGGGATTAACATTGATTACGATGGATATGGAAGCACTATTCACAAGCATTCCCAATGACAAAGGGATAATTATGCTTAGAGATTTATTAATCAATAAGAACCTGATGGATGTGACCAAAGTAGACTTTTAATGTCTCATGCTAGAACACGTCTTAGAGAATAATGTGTTTCTATTTCAAGATGAATGCTACAGACAAAGGAAGGGAGTAGCGATGGGCACCAGTTGTGCGAATGTTTATACCAACCTTGTAATGGTGTCATGGGAGCAAGAGATGTTACTTGGCCATCCAAATATATTATTTTACAGACGTTTTGTTGATGACCTTTTTTTGATCTGGAATGGCAATGGAAACATTGCTATCTTTCATCAACTATGTTAACTCTACTAGTGAGTTCTTAAGGTTCAGTATGGAACATTCCTATACAACCATTCATTTTTTAGATGTTACTGTCTATATAGAATCTAACGTGTGTAAAACTAAAGTGTTTAGAAAACCTTGTTATCGACCAGCTTTTTTACACAGAGATAGTATGCATAATACAACTTTGTTTGGGAATATACTTAAAGGGCAAGCGATGAGAATATCTAGGCTTTGCTGTGAAGATTTAGTATTGAAAGATGAGTTAGGAAAACTGAAACAAGGTTTCCTTAGCAGGGGATATGCTGAGGTGGAAATCAACAAGGCATTTATGCAAGTCAGTGGTTTAAAGCAAGGTAGGGCTAAGCCTTATTATTCTCCTAGGGACAAGGAATTCACCAGTCAGAATGAAACGTCTCGTAATTTGGCCATAGTACTTCCCTATAGTAGTAATGTTAAGAATATACAGGATATGATTGTAGCGAATTGGCATATACTCTTGGTGGATGATACTACCAAGAGCCTGGTGGGCAACTGTCCAACATTTACATATAGTAATTGACGTAGCCGTAAACAACGGCTATGCTATAGCAACGTAGGTAGACATAAACGGAAAGAGCAGGGGCTGAGATTCACTGCTACTACGAAATGTGGGTCTTGTGCCCAATGTGCATTCATCAATGAGTCAGGATTCTTTAAGCATCCAGATACTGGATATCTTTGGGAACTAAGGAACAGTGGCATGTGCAACAGTAGGAATGTAGTCTATATTGCACGCTGTATAGTGTGCTTTTGTTTCTACGTTGGAAAAACCAACAGATCTTTAAGGGAGAGGATTAGAGACCACTTATACTGTACTAACAGGCAACAAGATTATAGTGCATTAGCAAAACATACATTGTATCATGGAGAAAATCATCATTTTTGTTTCATATTTTACATATTCAAAATATTAATTCACGATTAGGTGATATAGTTAATGAGACTGAAACAGCAGAGGTCAGATGGATTCTTAGGTTAGGTGCGCACAGGGGGAGGGGACTGAATGATAATGTCCCACTTAAACCTATACTCAAAAGGAGGGCCTGAGATAGTATAATATATAGTAGTTTGATCAAGTGTCTAAAGTTTGTATTATTGACATGAGCATAATTTGTACTTTTATGACATATATATGAACATTTGGTGCTGATAGATATTTTTTGAATTCTTTTATACTGGCTCACTTGTGAGATTCTTAATTAATTGTATTTGTTATTGTTTCATGCATTGAATACAGCTTGATCTAATTAAGTATTTAACTTTGTTAATTGTGTAATAGAGCTTGGTATATATGAACTGAGTGATGGTATGTATGGTATAACGTCTGAAGAAGCGGAATTGTGTCCGTGAAAGCGTTCACATCTCTATACAATAAATTGCTGTTTTTATACACTTGGATGTCTACATTTTTTGGACTTTGACTATTTCGTATAGTTTATGGTGGACTGTTGTCTTTGACTGAAGTTCGTATATGGTTTTTTGCATATATATATATATATATATATATATATATATATATATATATATATATACACACACACCACACACACACACACACACACATACGCATTTATATAGTTAACCTTAGCTTACTAGTTATAGATATCCTTTTTTATTCAGATAAGTACATTTCTATTCATTTGAAGTACAGCCAACAGGTTTTAAAAATTGATCTTCCTGTGGGAATAAAATTCCTCCCCAAGACCCACATTCGCAGTGTATGTACTGCTTGGGGCCTTCTCATTGACAAGTCTTGTGCTCTGTCTGTGCTGTTTTTGGCACCAGAGCTCTTCAAGGGCATAGAGAAAAGCTGATTTTGAAAGGTATTTTCCCTCTGCAGACAGCATTTCTTCAGACCCGAAGACATCCATGTCTTCCCCTTCTGCAGAAAAGAAGAGACAAAAAGACAGGGAGAGATCCAGAGAGAGAGAGAGAGAGAGAGAGAAAGAAAGGGAGAAAATAAAAAAGAAATCAAAAGACAAGAGACCCAAGGATTGCCTGGAGAAAACTAAGGAAAGGTCTCCCAATCCCACAGCTATTGCAGGTCTGGCACCAAAAGTATCCAGACAATTGGATCCAAATGTTGCTCAGATCCAGACTCCATCTTGAAGTCATCCTTTACTCTGGCACTGATAAACCCCAGGCTTCACTCTCCTATATTACAGAAAGTGCCTTCAAATCCTACATTGATAGCTACATCCTTCAAATCTGGTCAATCTACTAGGAGTCTCACAGAATTCAAAGTTTACTGAATGATGAGGAGATTCTTAAGGACTCAGATTCAGGTAACAGTACTCCCAGCTCTGTCCCCAATGAAAGATCCAGGATCAGTCCCTACCACACCACCTGTTCAGTCTTCTCAGCTTCCTACAAATCTCCATTTTTGGATCCAACATTCCCTCAGTACCAGTGCTGGAGTCAACAGCCCTGGGGACTTCATCCTCGACATCTTCCCTCACTTACTCAACTCTGATGCTCTTGGGTTGAGCAGAGTCCTGAAGTCAGACCGTCAGTGTTGGGACACCAAGGGTAGAGTTGACTCATGAGATTTTCAGAGCCGTTACTGCTGCTCAGGGCCTCGGCACTTGACAGCTCATTTCTGAGTTCCTCACCAGGGCTTTCAGCCATTGGATTTGAGGTTCTGATTTAACTAATTTGACTGGCTTTTCTTTGGTTCCAGTGTCTGAGTTGGCTTTCAAGGCTGTGGAGAGGGCCTTGGGTGAACCAAGGTGACTGGTAGGCTCACAGAGCTTGAATCCATCCAGACTCCCTCTGAAGACTACACCGTCCTCCTCACATTCTAGTAGACAGGGACAGAAGGATCACTTAGGCTTTGAGACTACTTCACACTTGAGTCCCACATCTGACTCCAATGTGTCCTCCTCGGGAGTCTCAAGACACATTCCCCAGAAGAGGACTTGTAAAAGGAAGCATATTGACTTCTCCCTTGAGTCTGTCAGCAGGACACAGCCTTCTTCTGATGAGTTGATGTTTCTCAAAGCCTTTGGGCCTGGCCCTTCAATGTCCGATGTCTTAGTCAACCTTATCACTAAGAAAGCCTAGAAGGAGCTTGATGTGGCATAGCCCATCCCAAAAAAAGCCAGACAGAATTTTAGTTGCCCCTAAACAAAAGAAATTCTGGGCCAGGGGTCCCCCTGTAGATGCCATGGTATCCATCCCCTAACAAGGAGTCCAGGGCATTGGACAGATTGGAGAAATGGACATATGCTTCAGCCACATTCCATCTTCATGATCTGAATTGTATGGCACACTTGACACATTTCCAGAGGGAAGTGATAAAGGAACTGTTAAATTCTCCGGTGGATATCTTACCAGCAGATATAAAAAAAGTGTGGATTCCCAGTTGTCTACCCTGCAGTTATCTTTGAATGTGGCCATGAGACTGCTTTCTAACATAGCAGATGGTGCAGACTCAGCAATTGGTACTGGCATTATGATGCATCTTCATGCCTGGATGCGGCTGTATGACTTTGCAGAAAGCTTTAAAACATCCTTCATAAACACCCCATATGATGGCTCCACCTTGTTTGGACCAAAATTCAAGGACATGCTTCCCAGAAGCAAACAGGATAGTAAGACCGTTTCTGCCTTTAAAATCCATTTTCAACCCCTCAGAGATCCTTCTGCAAGAATCAGAGAGGTGGAAGAAAAATGTGGTTCAAAAACTCTCAAGATTTCCTCCAGGACACGTCTGAGAATAGGTGTCACAGAGGCAAAGGTGGAGGCAATTCCATGGGACATCATCCCAGAGGCAGAGTCAGTCCACAAAGTCAAGGTTTCTGTGGAGCATTCACAGAGGAATCTTACCAGCATCCCTGAATGCTTGCCTGACTGCTGCACTCTGCAGGCAGTTGGGGATGCTTCTCCTTATACCCTCAAGCCTGACAAAATATTACTCATGATACATGGATGCTAAGGATCATTATCAGAGGTTACATAATACCCTTTTTGGAAATCCCAGAAATAAAACAAAAGAGTGCCAACATTCCACCCAATCAGCAGAGGTCCAAAGGTTGCTGGTCAAAAGAATCATCAAACCAATCCCTCAAGACCAGTTAAAATCCTAAGTCTACTCAAGGTTCTTTTTAGTACTAAAAAAGACATGGGACCTGAGACCAGTTTTGGATGTCAGTGATTTGAATCAGTTTGTAAAGCAGACAAAATTCTGGATAGTCACAATACAGTACATTCTACCTCTGCTCAGAAAGGACAATTGGATATGCTCTATAGATCTCCAGGACGCCTACTATCACATATAAATCCAGTGGCAGTCCAGGAGATTTCTCTGTTTCTTGCTGGGAAATAATCACTTTCAGTTCAGAGTGCTGCCATTTGGTCTCACCACAGTCTTCCTGGGGTTTGACAAGATAATGGCAGCAATAACAGCCTATCTCAGGTTTCAGTGGATCCGAGTATTCCCATATCTGCATGATTGGCTTCTAACTGCTACCTTCAGGAATCTACTTCTAACACATCAGTCATTCTTGCTAAGACTATCGACCTACCTGGGTATCTCTATAAACACCAAGAAGAGCAAATTGCAACCTACCCAATCCATACAATTCATATGCTGTATGCTAAGCAATATAAAATAACACCTAGTGGAACCACTTAGCTCTTCAGGCAGAAGAAAAACCAGTCAACATAGCTGAATCCAATGAAGTAGCAGTTCCAAAGTTTAATAAAGCAGCATAAAAAAAGTTAACATCCAAGAAAAAGACAAATCAAGAGGTTCAGAATATTTAGACAGAAGCAGAGTAACAAATTCAATCCCTGTGTTATTGGGTATGACTGTGAAAAGTGATACCACATCCATTGTAACCAACAGAAAATTGTCACTGCAGTTGGTACTGGACCACTCAAATAAAGATGTTAAAAGTGCTTAGTATCTCTAAGAACACTGTTAACTTTATCTAATACTGGTCACAGTTGCTTTTCAATAGAAATAGATAAGGGCTCACTTGCCCAACCATGGCCAGAGACAATAGGCTTCATCAGAGGGTTTTCCAGGGATTTATGAATTTTTGGGAGGCCATGTAAAATAGGAATGGTAGGATATTCAATCAGAAAATATTCAAACAATTCCTTGGTAATGTTGACTTCCATCAACAAATCATGTAGATAAGAGCAAATTCTTGATAACAATTTATCAACCTGCAAGGAGGTTTGAAAGTGGTTAGATATATAACCAAGGACTCCTGGGTACCTGCAAGGAGGTTTGAAAGTGTTTAGATATATAACCAAGGACTCCTGGGATTTTTTGAATAAATTAAAGGTATTTCAAATTAGTGACCACACAGTTTTATTAACGATTGATGTGTGTAATTTATTTTCGGTCATTCCAAATGAAATAGGGTTGCAATGGTTAGAGCAACAATTATATAAAACCGGTGTATATGAACAGGACCGTATAAATACCTTTGTTACCCTAATGGAGGTTGTATTGAAGAACAACTACATTTATTTTGAGGGTCAGTATTATAAACAAAAAACTGGAGTAGCGATGGGAGCTGCGTGTGCTCCTATTTATGCAAATTATATTATGGCGTACTGGGAACAAGAGTATGTTTTTACTAGTGAATATATGAATCATATACAACAATACACCCATTTCTTGGATGACATATTTGTAGTATGGGATGGGCCAATTGAGGTCATGAAGGCCTTTATCGATTATATTAATTGTACAGTACAATTTTTTAGGTTTACTTATGAATATAGTAGTGAGGAAATTTCATATTTAGATGTAAAATTGAAGGTTAACCATTTGGAAAAATGTTTGGTTTCTGGTATATACAGAAAGCCTACTTTTTCCAATTCTTATTTGAGCTATCAGAGCTGGCACCCTAACCATCAGAAAAAAGTGATAGTAAAAGGCCAAATGGTTAGGGCAGCCAGAATGGTAAGCGAAAGTGAAGATTTCCTTAAATAAATAGAGTTCATTAGAGGCATGTTCATTAATCGTGGATATCCCGTTGAATTGTGTGATTCTATTATGGAGGAAATGAAATGTAAGAGGTTTAGTGGTGTTTACAAGGCAATTTTAACCCATGATCACGACGATGGGGGGGCACAAATAAATACAGTTATTGGAAAAGTAAAAATAACAAAAAATGAAACTGATATTATTGCTAGTGTGAATGAAACATTGTATTTTATTACTACCTACAATTATGATGTGGATCATATAGTGGGTGTAATAAATAGGAATTGGAAGTTATTGAAACTGGATAGTAATGTTTGGAGAAAATTGAGTAACCCCCCAAAAATCGTGTATAGGAAAGGAAAGTCATTTAAACAATTACTTGAGTCAGCTACAAACTCTAGTTGTGGGAATGATAGTTCACATAGAAGTAAAGGGAATTTTAGGTGTGGTAGATGTAGTGTTAGTAAATATATTTTTGTTACAGGTGATAAAATTAATATTGAGGAAGAGTTTATTGGTATACATGGCCATTTTGATTGCCATGTTAAAAATGTTGTTTATATGGCCAAATGTGAAGATTGTCCGGCTTTTTATATAGGGAAAACCTGTAGGATGTTTAGGGATAGAATCAGTAAACACATTCTGGATATTAGGCACATGAAAAATACTAATGCCTTAGTTATGCATATAGAGCAACATCCAGAGCACAGATTCAAATTTTGCATAATACAGCAAATAAAAAAGGATGGTCAGGGTGCAGTATTGGATGTGCATCTTGATATTTGCAAAATGAGATGGCAGTTGGCATTAAATGCTACAGTATTTCCAGGAATTAATGATAACATAAGCATATTGCCCCTATTAAAATTAAAACACATCTTGGGTTGAAAATTTTATTTATTAAAAGTTTTAAGAAAGTTTTTTACTCTTTATTGTTATGGTAGTGGTGTTTTTCAAAAAAGATTTTTAAAAATTTCTTATAAAATTTCTTGAAAGTTAATTTTATATGATTAATTATTATTTCTTTTTTGATATTATGACACTGTCTTGTTATTTTAGTTTATGATATTGAGCGTTATAAACAGTTTTTAGTTGGTTGTACATAAATATGTATATTTTATATTTCATATTTTGTGTATTTAACAACATTTTGATATGTAACATATAATGTGTAGATGCACTGGGAGTATAATTTTCTTACCTCAAAGGGTTAATGAGGTGAGATTTAGGATATGTTTGTTTAATTGAGTTTTATGTGATAGGGTAATTAGAAGGGGTGGGATGTATTTGTTGGAGTATATATATCAATGAAGTGGTTAAATGTGTTCATTTTCTGAAGAAGTCTGTACAATAAAGACGAAACCTAGGTCAAATTTGTGTATCTGGTCTGTACATTTGGTTCTACCGCCCCTGGGTAACAGGGTCCTTCCTGGTGTTTTCTGTCAATTTGTTTGTAGTTTGGATCCATTTTCTACTTTTTTAACAGTGTCAGACTAAGAGCAAACAGAATAAGTAAAACTATCAGATGACATATTACACATGCTCTCTATGTACCTAGAGGTGTCCATCACAACTATGGCGCCCTTAGGTCAGCAACTTTAATATATACATGTTCCATCAAAGTTAAATCCATGAGGGCCTTAAACTGTGTTTCAGTAAGGTTAAAGTCACCACTTAGATGTCTCTTTAACCACAGTCTGAGCACTGGTTTTGTGCCAGAGGAGTGAAGAACAGCAATAGTAACCTCCTTGCACAAAGGGGGTCCATTAACCGACCCTGGAACTGCAGACCCAATAGCCTGACCAGCCTTATCTGCAAGGCCATGGAAAGAATCATGGACCTTATCAGCCAATACATAGGCAACCTTCAAACTCTTGACCCAGCTCAGTGCGATTTTGTCAAGGACAGATCTTGCTTATTAAACCTAGTGAACTTCTTTGAGAAAGTCACCAAGGCTCTGGATGTGGGTAAAACAGTACACACTGTCTATCTTGATTTGTCCAAGGCATTTGACACAATTACCCACTCAGGGATCATTGAGAAAAAATCTCCCAGCTGGGTATCAACCCATACATCACTAGATGGGTAGCAAACTGGCTCACAGATAGAATGCACACTGTTAAAGTTAGGGAATCTACCTCCACTGGTAGACCAGTTACCAGAGTGTACCACTAGGATCTATACTGGGCCCTCTGCTGTTTGAAATGTATTTTTCTGAAGTCCTTTCAAAAGTTGATGGCCTGTGTCTTACTAAGTTTGCAGACAAACTTTGGCACAATTATAGAGTCCCCCAATGATATCAACAAATTACCGAAGGGACTGACACAGACAAACGATTGGTGGCAGGGCTATGGACTGAAACTAAACACAAAAAAATGCCTCATTATCCTCCTTTGGCAGAGAAGTAGCCCCTGCTAGTTATGATATAGACAGCACCGCCCTAAGCTCAAACACACTTGTGCGAGACTTGGGAACGCAGGTTGATAGCAATCTAAACTTCGATCACCCTGTGTCCAAAGTAGTGGGGAAAGTCTTCTACACTGCACATGTCATAAATAAGGGTATTGTATCAAAGACCAGGGAGCTCATTACCTCACTGTACTTGGCCCTTATCAGACCACTGATTGAGTACAATGCTCCCTTCTGTATGTACCTCACCAGATACCTTCAGGAGCTGGAAAGACCACAGAGGTTTCTAACCATGAGAATTCAGGGCTTCCAAGACATGACCTACATGGAAAGACTGAAAGCCCTATCACTGTACTATGTATCATACAGGCTGCTGAGAGGTGACATGTGCTTGGCCTACAGAGCAGTCTCTGACCTTGCCCTAATGGAAATGCTGCATATCCGCAAATCAAATGGGACAAGAGCCACTCACTCCAGGGATCTCAACCTAGCATGTGACATTAGTAGAACTTGCGCAAGAGACAGCTATCTCTCAGAAATTGCCACTCCTCTAGAATAAGCTCCCACTGTATGTGAAGCAGAGTTTCTCAATGACCCTATTTAAGCACAACCTTGACAATTGGATGGGAAACCACAAATTCACACCAGAGGTAGCACCTATGGCTCTCATGGACAGGGGCACTCGGTGCTGATCATAGTATCATTCTGCAAACATGACCATCTAACTATGGTCATCTAGGGTACTTGGGATTTTTCCATGGCTAGGCTTGTAAAGGCCCTAGGGCTATTATGAAGATAGATAAAAAAACTGTCTTTCAGCTTTTCCCGGTTAGGGGTCACCACAGCAGAACTCCGGTCCACTAATGATTGGCAGTTGATTTTTACGTGCTGGCTTGCCGGGCCTAACGCACAACCTTCAACGAAGGAACACCCATCCATGCATGTTGACACACAGAAGACGCTCTAACTGAGAATCCAATGGGCAACGTCTAACTGTGAGGTGACAACGCTACCGCAGCACGACCACCGCAGTCATTTATGAAGATAGATAATGTACATCAAATAACAAAACTGCCCTCAGCATGAGTCAGATCAATCAGATCAGTTGCTCATCAGGTAATAATTCATCCCGATCACCAGGCTTGACTGATATTATGACTCTTATGTCTAATGGCTTGCTTCTTTGTGATGGTTCCTTTAGCCAGATATCATATGAGAGTTCTACAATGGACATTAGCTGTACAATGGTATCAGAAAATTCATCTCCTTCACTAAACAATACGTCTCACACAGATCTGCAAGAACCACATTTAGTGGAGGATTTCATCCAACTCAGTCACTCTGGACAGACCGTTCTTTTCTCCAGGTACCCAAAGCCACAGTGATCTGGACATATCCCTTCTTGGGTGGGGATGCATTTCAAAGGGAGAAGAGTGCAAGGAATGTGATCCCCATTAGAGGCCATCCCTCTCATCAATATCTTGGAGGTAAGAGGAGTCCTGCTTATGTTGCAGGCACTTCAGGGCCATCTTCCCCAAGGATGTGATTGCCATATATTAAGACAACATGTCAGTGGTTTAATACAATGAACAAGGCGGAACCCAATCACACCATCTGTGCCGAGAAGCCATGAGAATCTGGTAATGGGCGATGTCTTCAAACTGCTTTCTAGCAACAACACATTTACCTGAGACATTCAGCATTCTGGCAGACAAGCTGAGCAGAACAATACTACTGCCTTGTTAGTGGTCTCTCAACAAAAATGTGTCAACAGAGATATTCAGCCACTGGGGCCAACCTTGCTGCAACCTTTTCAATTCTTACCTAAACAACAAATGCAGAAGTAACTTTGCCCTCATCCCTCTACAGGGTCAGTCACTGAGAGGTGATCTACTCTATCCTTGGCCCCCCAGATCTCCTTTACACCCCCTCTCCTCTTATTACCAAGTTAATTCAGAAACCAATGGAGTGCAAAACCAGAGTGATCCTCATTGGCCCCTTCTGGCCACAACAGGTATGGTTACCCTTTCTTTGGCCTCACTTAGTTCACCCCCCATGGATGCTGTACCCATTACCAGATCTCCTCACACACCCCTCTGGGATGCCTCTACCAGACCTATAGACCCTAAAACTAGCCACATGGTTTCTCCAGTTCTAACACTTGTCAGAGACGCTAGGATTATTTCCCCAATAGTACAAATCACATCTTCCTCTCAAAGGAATTCTACAAAAAAATACTTACATGAGTAAATGGAGGTACTTTTCCATCTAGGCTTTCTTGAATGGACTAGTTACATTCTCAGTCAGTCTTCGTGAAGATGAGGAGCATGCTGGATAGCTCATCCACCCCACATAGAAGTACAGATGCTATACTCCCTCAAGCGCCGACTATAGTCTCAGCATCTTCTCTTCCCCCGGATGGCGGAGACCCACAGCATCAGGACCCCCAATTGGATGGCCCCCAATTTTCTGAGGCCTTCCCAGAGAACCCCACTGAGGAGCCCCCTTGGAAGATATCATGTAAGAGGAAGCATGTGGACTCCCCTGATGAGTCTTTCACATCTGACACTGACCTCGCTGAGTCAGAGGGGTCCCCTAAGTCATCCTCTGAAGATGTCTCCTTTGCAGACATCTTGGAGATCCTCAGGCAGAGAGGCAGCTGGCCCACTGTTACCCCATCAGATGAGGAGGAGTCAGTGTACCTGAAGGCTTTCGGGTCTCAACCCTCAGCTTCATGGGTGTCTCCCCCATTTGACGAGTTATTGGATCTTGTGAGTCAAAAGGCATGGCAGACTCCTGATGCCCTAGAACTGGTCCCCAGGAGATCAAACAAGTTTCTTTCCGCCCCTAAAGACAAATAATTTTTATCCAAGGGCTTACCTGTAGATGCCATGGTGGTGGTGGTGGCCACTAAGAAGGAGCTAGCAGAGACTTCTTCTTCTACCCATCTGCCCAATAAGGAATCGGGAATGATGGATAGATACGGGAAGCATATTTTCTCTTCAGCAGCCTTTACACTCTGATCGCTGAATTATCTATCATACTTCATGAGACTTCAGAGAGATCTCCTGAAGGAGTTAGAAGATACTCTTCAAGGTACCTCTACTGAAGGAGTCCCTTCTACAGTATCTACTCAGTTGGCTACCTTAACATCCATTGTTAACTCCTCCATGAGGCTAATCTCATATGTAGCTGATGGTGCGAGTAGGGTGGCCGGTTCAGG
This sequence comes from Protopterus annectens, assembly GCF_019279795.1. NCBI lineage: Eukaryota > Metazoa > Chordata > Ceratodontiformes > Protopteridae > Protopterus > Protopterus annectens. The sequence goes on from NC_056747.1 coordinate 1,364,476,252, forward strand.
AGTCTCCTTAGGGAGACACTCCTGGCTGCACCTATGCAATTTTGCTGAACCTTTCAAGTCTACATTCACCAATGCTCCCATTGATGGATCCTCTCTTTTTGGACCCAAGGTGAAAGATACCCTGACCAGGTGTGAACAGGAAGGAAAGACTCTCTCTGCCATGGGTGTCCATTTTACCGTTCCTTCTAGACCTTACCCTAAAGGTCAGAAGAGTAGCAAAATGTGGTTCAAGAAATCACAGAGATCTTTCCAAGATACACAGGGTGATTCCTCCTTCAGAGACAGGGGAGGAGGAACAAATGGTAGATGTCGCCCTAGAAGCAGGGGAGGTCCACAAAATCAGGGAGGTAGCAATTCTTTTCGTGACCGTCCCTATCAGCATTCCTGATGTGGAACCCGACTGTGTGTCTCTGGAGCCAGTCAGGGATCACCTGTCTTTGTACCCAGAAGCCTGGCTAAATATCACACAAGACAAGTGGGTACAAGGCATTCACCAGAGGTTACTCTATACCCTGTTCCCTTCCACCACGCCCTCCCAAAAGGATCCTGGATATGCCACAAAATCACAGGGATCAAGCGGCTATAGAGATAGAAAAGCTGCTATTAAAAAGAGTCATCCAAAAGGTCCCGGCAGACCAGACAGGATTCGGAACATACTCCAGATTCTTTTTAGTTCCAAAAAGAACAGGAGACTGGAGACCCATTTTAGACCTCAACAGGTTAAACGAGTATATAATAAAGTCCAAGTTCCGAATGGTCACTCTACAATCCATACTCCCTCTGTTAGGGAAAGAAAGTTGGATGTGCTCAATAGATCTCCAGGATGCCTACTACTACATCAAGATGGACAAAGCATCAAGGAGTTTTCTACGCTTCCGGCTGGGAGCCATTCATTAACAGTTTCAGGCGCTGCCTTTTGGTCTCACCACAGCCCCCTGGCTGTTCACCAAATGCATGGCAGTAGTGACAGCCTATTGGAGGCGTCAGGGAATCCAAGTTTTTCCATACCTGAATGATTGGCTCCTGACCGCCACCACCAGGCATCTTCTAGTTCAATCCAGAGACACCACAATCAAGCTCTGTTCCCAGTTGGGAATCTCTATAAATTGGGAAAAATCCTTAACTTTGCCCGCTCAATCTATAACCTTTATTGGAGCAAACATAGACACGGTGTCTATGATAGCCAGACTGCCAACAGACAGAATACAAAATCTTTCACAGCAGATTTACAGGATACTTCCCCTTTGAAGAGTCAAAGCAAAGGTGGTGTTACAATTTCTTGGAACAATGGCATTGACTATAACATTGGTACCATTAGCAAGACTACATATGAGAATGCTCCAATGGCTTCTGTCTTCCCAGTGGTCTTTTCAGCAGTTGCCCCTGCATCACCAGATACTAATCACAGATTCTTGCAAAAAGGATTTCTGTTGGTGGATTCAGCCAGGTCACATTTCCACAGGGACTCCCTTTGTACCACACAAACCCGTTACCACTGTGACCATGGATGCCCTTCAGATAGGGTGGGGGGTATTATCTAGGCAAGAATGTCTAAGGCACATGGCAAGATCATGAGGCCCATCTGCATATCATTGTCCTAGAGATGAGAGTGGTGCTTCTAGCATTGCAAGCACTTCACGTCTTTCTCCCTCTAGGGATGATAGCTATCCAGACAGACAACATGTTGGTGATTTGGTATCTAAACAAGCAAGGAGGAACCAGGTCTTACTCCTTATGTTGAGAGGCCCTGCGAGTTTGGAACTCGGCAATTTCTTGCCAATGCTTTCTCATTGCAACACACATCCCGGGGACATCCAACGTGATAGCAGACAAGCTAAGCAGGGCAATTTTGTTACCTCATGAATGGTCTTTGAACCAGAAAGTAGCCCGTCAGATCTTCTACAAATGGGGACAACCCTGCTGCGATCTCTTTGCCAGCCCTATCAATGCCAAATGCAGCACCTTTTTCTCCATCATTCCCCCTCCGGGAGAGTCTCCGAGAGATGCACTCATCCTCAATTGGCCCCCGGGACGTCTTTATGCATTTCCTCCTTTTCCACTCATTCCCAAGTTTATACAGAAAGCAATGTTGTTGGGAAGCAAGATGATCCTCATCACTCCTTACTGACCTCGTCAGATTTGGTTCCCTTTCCTCGGGCCTCACCTGTTAGGCTATCCATGAACTCTGGACCGAGTTCCAGTATTCTTGACACATATGTCAGGTTCCCTTCATTCCTGTCTCCATACTCTCAAACTGACAGCATGGCTGCTCCAGTTCCATCATTAGTCAGGCTTCACGATCTGTCTCCAGCTGTAACCTATATCATTACCTCTTCTCATAATCCCTCGACTAGAAAATTGTATAACAGCAAATGGAAGAGATTTTCTATATGGGCAGGCAACAGAAAGGTTAATCCATTTACAGCTCCTATTCCTATTGTCTTAGAGTTCCTATCAGAACTTTTTCACCAGGGATCAGCAGCTGCTACACTCACAGTTCAGCTAGCAGTGATATCTAATTTTCATGAGGGAATTAATGATTCTAATCTTATGTCCCACAAACTTAGCAAGGCTTTTCTCAAAGGTTATATGATGTTAAGACCTCCCTTTCAAGATTCCATCCCTCCCTGGGATCTAAATCTAGTCCTTTCTAAACTTACTTTGCCACCTTTTGAACCAGCCCATAGCTGTCAATTGAAATTTCTGTCGTGGAAGACTCTTTTTCTGGTGGCGATAACTTCAGCCAGATGAGTTTCCGAACTGCAAGCCCTATCAGTTAAACCTCCATACTTAATTTTTCACAAAGATAGGGTCTCTCTCCAGTTGAATCCTTCCTTTATCCCCAAGGTCTGCTCCCATTTTCACTTGAATCAAACTATTGAATTGCCAGTATTCTTCCCTAACCACACCAATAAAGCAGAGTATAGATTTCACCAATTGGATGTGCACAGGCAATTGCATTTCTACATCCACCGAACTAAAGGATTTAGAAAATCAGACCAGCTATTCGTTTCCTTTGCTGAAACAAGAATGTGTTTGCCAATTTCTAAGGTCACACTATCAAACTGGATCTCTAACTGCATCTCTTTCATTTATGCCACCACCGTAACAGATACAAGCATGCAAAATCTGAAGGTAATGCTACTCAATGCTAGAAGTCTAAACCTCAAAATGCACTCTCTCGAGGCTCCTAAAAATGGAGAACATCAATATCTGTGCAGTGACTGAGACCTGGTTCAAGGCTCCAGAGAGCACCCCTGCAATACCAGGCTACAATTCTTACCACACTTTTCGGCCACAAAACCAAGACCGAAACACTAAAGGTGGAGGAGTGTCCATATTCACCAAGGATATTTACACCCCCAGGCTAGTTGCCCAACACAATGCATCTGAAATTCTCCAGGTGCAACTAACACTAGGTAAGACTGCAATCCAAATTGTAGCTTGCTACAGATCCCCCATAATACCCCAAGATTCTCACTACATCTTCCTAAACATACTGGAAAATATTAAGATACAACCAAACACCCTAATACTAGGTGATTTCAACTACCCTGCTATTAATTGGGAAAACTACTTGGGTACCAACTCCTTTTCCCAACGGTTCTTGGAATTCATAAATTCCAACGCCTTGGATCAACTAATCCATTGTCCCACCAGGGGCTCTAATATCCTAGACCTGAACATTACCAACATGGGAGATAGATGCTCCACACCAGTGGTTACCCCCTCATTGGTCAGGTCTGACCATAAGCAAATCACCCTTGACATCCACATCCTACCCCCACCCCCCAGTAAGGAAACCTCCTTAAAAAACTTCTCCAAAGCCAACTTCATGCTACTGAAGTCAGAAGTGACAAACTTCACAACACCCACGCAGACAGGATCTGGAAGTTCGACTGCAGAATCCTACACTAAGGCAATGTACGAGCACATCCACTCATGCATGAATTGTGCCATCCCAAATAGAACCAAGATGCTCTTCTCCAAAAAAAGGAAGCCAATCTGGTGGTCCCCTGCTATAAACAAACTATACAACAGAAGGAAGAAACTGTTGCAGAAAAGAGGAAAATCCCAGGATGCAAAAAACTCCCTCACCAGCCTCAGTAAGAAGCTAAGATCCCTCATAAAATCCTCAAAAGCTAGTTACGAAAATAAAATTGCCAAAGATTCCAAAGACAAGCACACGGCATTCTATAGTTATGTCAAGAATCTAAATGGCAATACTCAGATCTGCTCTGAACTACAACAGAATAGCATTAAATATACTGATCCCAAGGATATTGCCAATATGCTGGCAGATCGATTTAGTGCCAACTTCACTCCCCTCTCACCCCCTAAAGGGCCCATCAATACCAAAAGATTGCCAAATTCTGATAATCACAGCCACACAGGTAGAAACAGCACTCTCCAAAGCTAGGAATACAGCATCCATGGGACCAGATGACATCCCAGGCTGTGTACTACATGAACTACAAAATGAACTGGCACCCCACCTAAGTGTCATGTTTAATCATAGCCTCACCTCAGGCTTCGTGCCCACTGAGTGGCACACAGCTACAATTATCCCGCTCCACAAGGGAGGATCCACCTTGGATCCCGGGAACTACTGTCCCATCAGTCTGACAAGCCTGATCTGCAAGGGCATGGAACGCATTACCATGGAACTTATAAACAAAGACATTGGCAACCTCCAGACACTGGACCCCACCCAGTTTGGGTTTGTGAAGGGCCGATCTTGTCTCCTGAATCTGATTGACTTCTTCGAATCGGTCTCCAGAGCTGTGGACAAGGATAAGGAGGTCCACACAGCCTATCTGGACCTCGCCAAGGCCTTTGACACCATCCCCCACTCTGGAATCACAGATTAAATTTACTAAGCTGGGCATAAATCCCTACATCACTTGATGGGTTGCCAACTGGCTTACTGACAGAACGCAGACTGTAAAAGTAGCCGACTCCAAATCCAGCGCCAGACAAGTGACAAGTGACAAGTGGAGTACCTCAGGGTTCAGTCCTGGGACCACTCTTGTTTGGCATCTACTTCTCTGAAGTACAGGCCAACATTAAGGGACTCTGGCTAACAAAGTTTGCAGATGACTGCAAACTGGGAGCCATTATAGAATCCCCAAATGATGTGGATATTCTACAAAAGGGCCTTACAGAAACAGATGCCTGGTGCCAGAGCCATGGGCTCAAGCTTAATGCCAAGAAATGTATAGTCATCCTCTTTGGAAAAAAACATGTACCCATGAACTACCACATAGGTGGCAGGACACTAAACATCGAAAGTGTGATGAGAGACTTAGGGACACAAGTGGACAGTGGTCTCACTTTCGATAACCACATCGCCACAACAGTCAGGAAATCCTTCTACGTGGCACACCTCATCACTAAGGGCTTTTCATCTCTAAAAAAGGAGGTCATTGTCCCACTGTACTCATCCCTCATTAGACCCATTATAGAGTATAATGCCCCATTTGGTATGTACCTCACAAGACATCTGCAACAGCTGGAAAGGCCACAGAAATACCTCACTAAAAGAATCACAGGCCTAAAGCAGATGCCATATGCTGACCGTCTAAAAAAACTCCAGCTATACTCTGTGGCATATCGTCTACTCAGAGGCGATCTCTGCTTAACATACAAGGCCATGTCAAACCCTGAGCTGTTGGACATGCTCCACTTAAAGAAATCCCAGTCCCTCAGAGCCACACGCTCCAGGGATCTAAACCTTATCATCACATTGAACAAAACATGCTGGAGGGATAGGTTCCTGACCCAGAGACTCCCCATACTCTGGAATAGACTGCCCATACATGTCAAGCAGAGCACCTCACTGGCTGTCTTCAAAAGGAACCTTGATGATTGGATGGGAGATAGGAAATTCACCCTGGGGATCATGTCAGTCACCCTGCTAGACAGGGGCCCAGAGAAGTAAATATTGTGGGAAAAAATTTCCAGGGAATTGTTATGGCTAGGCTTGCATAGGCCTTAGGGCCAATAGCCTAGTACCAACCTATGAACCTATGAACCTATACTTATGAGGGAAGAGAGTTATCCCTTAAAGTCAGAGCGCATTTTACCAGATCATTTTCTACTTCTGCTGCCTTCCAAGCCAGGACACCTATTGATAATATATGTGCAGCAGCAACATGGGCTACCCCTCATACCTTCATTACCCATTACAAACTGGACCTAACTTCCAAGGGTAGGGCCTCATTTGGTTCCATGGTACTCAGGAGTATTTTCCAGTGAGCCACCCATGCAAGATGCTAGAGATGCTGTTCCACACGTAATAATGGAGGTGAGATAGGACTACATAACATAAAGATGTTATGTACTCACCATAACGTTCCATGTATGTAGTCCATCTCACCGAACATTATTATGAACCCACCCACCAGCCCCCTTCCTGGAGGATCTGGAAACAGTTTTCTATGGTGGTTTTTTACCATAAAGGACACTTTTATTAGGATTTTTTCTTCCGTACCTTTGCTCTTTCTTTTTTCTACTTTTTCTCCTTATATAGACTAGCAGCAAACAAGATCTGGGGAGTGTGCTCATGCACCATGGGATACCTCCTAGCCACGAGCCAATCAGAAGTTTTCAGGCTTTCTAAAAGCGGCCGAGTTGAAGCCGAGGATCGGCTCTGAACCCCACACGTAATAATGTTCGGCGAGATGGACTACATACATGGAACATTATGGTGAGTACATAACTTCTTTTTTCTTCTATTGCACAGATTACTACTCATTCTTTGCAAAGTGTGTGTATATAAATCTGCTGGAAATTCTTCCAGGGCTATGGCCACTGCTATGGTTTTGAGGAGGTTTGAATGGCTGTGTTCTCAGAACCTTCCAGATAATGTTAAAAATGAAATCTGAAATTCTCCTTTGGATAGAGATTTAGTGTTTGTCCCATCTGCTACAGAGGTGATCAAGAAGAGTGATGAAAGGGGCAAGCTCATCCAGGGAATTTCTTAAGATTTGTCAGCCCTCCTTTTCCAAATTGTCCAAGGGATTTTGTGTTTTCTCATCCAGTTTTGGCAAAAAAAAAAAAAAAAAAAACGGAATAAACAGCCTCAACAGAATTCAGGTAAACAAATGATCTGATATTGTCAATTTTCATTCTGTCCTCAGCTGTTGTGTTCGGATCTGATCCTCAGATCCGACTCGGCCGTTACTTTAGCTCATGGCCACCAAAAAGCTTTTGAGCTCCTCCCTTACCCATAATGCACCAACCCCTAACATACCCCAGATCTTGTCTACCACTTTTGTGATTAGATGTGGTCATCTTCAGCTCTCGAGCAAGTGCATAAAATGATAATTTTTTAAAATTTTTTTTTTGTCTATAATAGTTTATCCTGTTCTTTTCTATACATCCTCTCTTGTCTTACACTTGGTGCAGTTCTTTTTTACCATTGTTGGTAGTTGTTCATTTTTCCTGCCGTTACACGAGTTTAGTGTAATTGTTCGTACCACAATTTGTACTTTTTTCTATCTTTCCCATTTCCTTTAAAAAAATTTCCTCATCTCTTTTTTGTATTTTTATAGTTTAAGATATCAGAATAAGGTCCTTCTGGTTTTAAGAAGTACCAAACGTGTGGGCACAAGTTGCCCTTGTCCAATGCTCATTCATTATGCATTTATTGTTTGGGCCCAGATCACCTACAAGTAGACTGTCAGATATGTTCAGGTCCAAAGTTAATAAATACTACCTGTGGCAGGCACCATTTTTAAAACTACAATCCACTCTGCTACAGGCCCCATGAGGAGCTCAGTGTCTCTCCAGTAAGTGTTTTACAACTGTAAATGCTTATTTATGTTGAATTGTGTTAGACATTTTACAACTGTATATGTTTATATTGAATTGTGTTAGATATCTAATATGATTTATGCTTTATTATTGGAAGTTACTATGCCATGCTAGCATTTTGTCTGCACCAAGTTGTTTTTAGTATAATAGTATGGTCTATTTGCATAGCTGCACCTTGTTCACTAATGTTATTCATGTAATTGTGTTGTGTGTAGACAGCTCATACCGGTGTCTAATTATTTCTATATAATTGTGCTGTTACTGGTGGATAGAATCACATTAGACAACCTCTTCAGAGTGCTGCTCGCTATATTTTTATCTGTGACTGCATAACTGTCTTGAGGTTTTTTCTAACAGATGTTTTTCCAGTTGGCTCAGTATCTGCATATATTAATAGTTGGTTCAAGACATTTTTCCTTCATACAGTAGCTATTTGCTCAGTGTGTTTTTTGTAATCTTTATAATATATATTTACCATCTCAAAGTGCTTACTCCTCTCTGTACTCTTCTTTTCTAGACCTAACACCGCTCTTAAGTATTCAACTGTGGTACCACCTTTATCATTCTTATAAGAAAAGCACAGTCCTGGTCTGAACTGTCTGCAAACAGCTAAAGTTAACTTTGAGTATGTGTCTACCTGTTTGAGCCAATATTCATTTTCTCCTGGAGAGCACTCTGCTTTGACTTGAAAGAAGCCCCCCACCTCACAAACACACATACACACACACACACACACACACACACACACACACACACACACACACACACACACACACAAACACACACTTATCTTCCACTTTCTCTCTTATTCCCTTCTGTTAGCAAATAGTATCCATAACTGATCAATACTGTGTGTTTGTTAATTTAAAATGAGACTACAGTAGCCTACTGATACAAGGTTATCCTGTTTTTCCACCTGAGAAATGGTTAAGAAATGACTTACAGTTTCAGAGCAGTCATTGGTCAATTGTGATTGTTTCTTAAACACAAACCTGTCTTTGCTTTGGCTCATTAGCAGCAGTACAAAGAACTGCCTGCTCACACCCTTGTTCTCCCCCCTTCCCTGTTTATTACCTTAAGACAATCCCAAAGTTAATAAATATTACCTGTGGCAGGCACCATTTTTAAAACTACAACCACCCTTGTCACTATCATACGTGCATTTATCAGTTAACTCTGTTACCTGATTGTTTCCAGCCCCCTCAAAAGAGCAACTAACAGGGTGTCTACCCGCTTCGCTCCCCACCCTGCCCCCTATTCCCTCCAGCCCCCTGTGGTCTCACCTTTATTACACTCAGAAACCCCTCCCATCTTTCCAATAGCCAACCACAGTGCTAACCCAACACTACCTCCTCCATCTTCCCACTACTATCACACCTCCTCAACTAACATGTACAAGCATACCTTACTTATGCTCACTGCATGTACTCTCCTTGCATATCTTACATCCTACCAAAGCTCCATCATTCCCCCACTCAACCACTACCACTGTACTACTACTCACACCACCACTCATGTCTCACCCTCACTCAGCTCCCCTCCCACCAACTCAAGAACCATCCCTATGCACCCCTCACATATTCTACCAACTATATTACTCAAACATAAAGCATCCCTACAACTTAACATAATAACCCTCCCACCATACCTATTACCCACAGAGTACAATAATAAAGTTTCCCTTATAAACAAACACATTCAAAAACTGAGAAAACTAATAACCTCATGCATATCAAAACTAGCCCTAAGTGGAGACATCCACCCCAACCCTGGCCCTACCATCTCCAACCCCAATCCTCATAATCAGACTAGAAACCACAAATTCTCCCATGTTACAGCCAATAGAAAGCCAAGTGACTTCCTTCTACTAAGCCTAAATATTAGAAGTATATCCAACAAAGTCCATGAACTCCATGCCACCATAGACTTGTACTCCCCAGATATAGTCAGCCTGACAGAAACCTGGCTAAAACCTCACATTACCAGTGAGCAAATACTCCCTACAGGTTATGGCATACTAAGAGTAGACCGGCTAAACAAGAAAGGAGGCGGTGTAGCTATAATATTTAATTAAACAGCATCTAAACATCCATATCTTAAAATCATCAGCTCCACAAATAGGCAATGAAGAAATAATATATACCAACCTCAAAATAAAGCAAAACAAAACCATCAACATAATTGGATGCTATTTCCCACCTGGCCAAAACATCCCTCCACTAGAAAACCTCCTCAGCTGGTCTACCCACCATCTCCCCCAAGAAACTATCATTTTAGGTGATTTCAATATTGACTGGCAATCCTGTTCTGGCAACCATCCAACCCATCATGTAAAACTTCATGGCTTCACCCAACTAGTCCAGTCGCCAACCAGGATAAATAAAAATTCCAGCAAGCACACTACCCTGGATTGGATACTAGTCAGTAAGAGCCCCCAGTCATATATAACAGGCTGCTTATCAGATAGCCTCAGTGATGACTCCCCAACATTCCTACTCAAAAATACCTATACCAAGCTAAACCTGTCATCTACCGTCAAATACGTAAAAAACTAAACTTTAACCCACTCACATTCATCTCATCCCTCAAAGAATGTAACTGCCATCCTCTGAAGTACCTCAGTCTTGATGACGCAGTTGAATTTTTTAATACTACCTTCCTGAGCATCCTTAATTACCATGCCCCCATAAGACTTTCCAGAATCAAAGCACAACCCTCCCCATGGCTACAGAAAACCACTAAGTCAGAATTGAAAAACAGAGATAAAGCCTGGGTGAACTGGCGCAAAACCAAAACCCTCTCAACTAGACAGAAATTCCTAGAATTACGCAATAGAGTCAAAAAGCTAATAAAACAGGACAAATTCCAGTATTACCAGTCTGCCCTAGACTCCTCCCAACACAGCCCCAAACAATTCTGGTCCTCCATAAACTCCATCCTCCACTCAGGTAAAGTCAGTACCCCTCCTCCTAACATCCCTCACTCCTCAGTAAATATTGCTACCTCATTCAACACACACTTCACACAAACCATACTATCACTAGCTAAACAACACAACCCCCTCCCCTCCAACCCACACCTTCAACTAGTAATCTCCCCACTGCCTTCTCTTTTTCTCCTGTACCTACCTCCAACATAAAAGAACTCTTAACTAAACTTAAGCCCACCAAATTAGCAGCAGACAACCTCCCAAGTGAATACCTACAAATCGCAGCTGATGCTCTGGCCTACCCAGTATCCATCTTGATTAACCAATCTCTGTCAGAAAGTTATGTTCCCACACTGTGAAAAGCATCACATATAATTCCCCTCCACAAAGGCGGACCCTCCACAGAACTAACCAATTACCGCCCCATAGCTATTCTTTCTCCACTTTCCAAAATACTAGAGAGATGCATACACTCTCAGGTCTCAGACTACCTCCTTACTAACAACCTCCATTCCAATACTCAGCATGGTTTCCGACCAAACCATAGCACCACCACTGCCTTACTCTCCTTTACTAACACTAGCGTTCAGCATAAAAACATTGGCTAGCTCTCCTCTGCTGCTTTCCTAGACCTATCTAAAGCATTTGACATGATCCCACACAAACAACTTATCTCTGTCCTCAATAACCTATCCTTCTCACAATCAGTCACCAACTGGTTTCAGAGTTACCTGTCTGACCGCCAACAATCCGTTGTATGGCAGAATGACATATCTCCCCAACTGCCTGTCTCCATAGGGGTACCCAAGGATCCATCCTTGGATCCCTACTATTCTCTGTTTTCACCAATAACCTAGCCTCTGCCACGACACATGGCACACTCATACAATACGCAGATGACTTAACCATCATCTGCTCAGCCCAGTCCCTACCCAAACTGCAAAAAGTCACACAGGAAGCCTTTTCCTCTGTTGAAACTTGGTTATTCGATGCCCAATTAATATTCAACCCAAACAAAACTAAACTACTCATCTTCCAACTCACCGAACATACTCAAAACAACTCTCACTTTAACATCACAGCAAAAGACAACACCACTATATACCCAACTGAACACACCAAATTGCTAGGAGTTGAAATAGACATAAACTAAAATTTGACATTCACATATCCATGACCATAAAAAAGTCCACAAAAAACTAGGAGCGTTATACAGAAATAAGCAACTTCTCACCAAAGCAGCAAAGATTTCAATAGCAAATTCCCACCTTATCTCCACCCTACTTTATGCCTCTCCAGTATATACCAACCTAAGGCTATGCGATCTAAACAAGCTAGAGACCTGCTACAACAAAATCACCAAATTCGCCACAGGGGCATCCTACCATAGTCACCACTGTCTCTCACTTGCTGAACTGGGCTGGCTTGAACTCCCTCACCTCCTTCAATGGTATCAACTCTCACTCGCCCAAAAACTAGTAAACCATCCACTAAATGTCCCATCCCTCCAGAATCTACTCCAACCCTATCGCACCACCAGACCACTAAGATCCAGCAACAAAAATCACTTGCAGATCACTAAAGCCAATAACTGTGCTGGTGAAGAACTATTCTCTTGCACCATAGCCAAATTATGGAACTCCCTCCCACCCACAATTACCTCCATACCATCATGCACCCACTTCAAAACTTTACTAAAAGCGCACCTAAAAACATGCTGGCTAGGCCCTTGCAACTCCCACTCTAATATCACCCACCCCATCCAACCACTACCTTTCTTTCCACTCCACTAACTACCTTGATTATAGCAAGCTCAGATGCTCATAAGCCTAGTACTTATTATACAGCAGGAACTTCTTATTATAACATTTGTTACTGTCTGTTATGTACTTCACAGATAAAGATTCTAGTTGTCTACTGATGTACTATGTTCTTCATCTGTAAATATGTTGTAAGTAATTGCTATGTAAATTGTTAATCGCTATGTAATCCATTGTAACTACTGTCTGTTTATTTTAATTGTGGAGCTTTTCTCCCAGGCCTCCGCTGAAAATGGACTTACGTCCAATCGGACACTCCCGGTCAACAAATATATATAAATAAATAAATAAAAATGTAAAAACTTTTATCTCCATGCCATTTTGGACCAGAAAAATAAACTTATTTTGAAGGGGTTATTCCCTACATCTTTCTCTGAAGCTCTTGCTGGAGGTCAACCCTCCAAGTCAAAAACTAAGGAGCCTTCCACTAAGTCTCCTCGATCTTCAGGATCCTTGACTCCTTCATCAACAGAGCCGCCAAAGAAAAAACATAAATTGGATCCAAAGGTTACTTCTATTATTTCAGCATCAGATCTGACAATGGCTTCCTCAGATCCAAGTTCTTTGGCTATGAGGCCCGTACCATGGACTTCATACTCACATAGTATTGATCCAGTACCTTCTCCTTCTATGGAACACTGGCACTCAAAGTCTCAATCCTTAGGTTCCTCTCATTCTTCCAGAAGTCTAACTAAATCTGATGTGGACAGAAAGATGAGGAGATTTTTCTCAGTGCAGATACAGATGGGAGTTCTTCCAGCTCCTACCCCTTTGGGTCAGGAAGCCCTAGTTCATACTACTCCACCTCTCTTGTCTCTTTATCTGATCCATCCATCCATTTTGGAGCCCCTGGATCTGAGTATGCCTGAACTGTCTGGATCAGATCCAAAGATATTTGTATCTTTGGCTCCAAGAAAGTCTCTGAGCACTCTGGCTCAGACAGTTTCAGAGATAGATGACTCTCAGAGCTGGAGCATCCCTGTGAGATCTGAGGTGTTAAGAGTCAACTCCAAAGTTGTCAGAACTGTCTCTGCACCTCTGAGTCTCAGTACTGGACAGCTTGGCTCCAATCTCTGTCTCAGGTGGATAGCCCTCAGGGCAGACTGATCTGAGGGGTCAGAATTGTGGCTTCTCATCTCCAATGGCTGCTTTCTTCTCGAGATGTTCTGCCTTTGAAGTGGTGGAGAGATTTTTTTCTGCTTCAGTAAGACAGACAGTCTCTCCCCCTCGGATCTTCCCTCTGGATCCACGATGTCTCTTCCCCTTGAGCCACATTATTCTATGCCACAGGGACAGCCAGCTCAAAGTCTCCAGGCTACTCAGCAGGGTATCACAATCTCTTATGACACTTCACCAGAGCATCCCACTGAGGAAGTCCCTAGGAAAAGGAAGTGCAAGAGGAGGAACTTGGACGTTCCTCAGGAGTCCATCACTGAAAATACTGATTTTGATAAAGGGAAAGGGTCCCCCAAGATCACCACCTGAAGACCTCTCATTCATAGCCATCCTTGAGATTCTTAAGCAGAGGGGTGGTTCGTCCTCTGATATCCCTGCCTCCTGGTTTACTCCACTCTCTGAAAAGCTCATTGACTTGATCTCTAGGTGGGTGTGGAAGGAGCCTGACTCAGATAAGCCAATCCCCAAAAGACCAGATTGGATTCTGTCTCCATTGTAGGTAGGGAATTCTGGAGCAAAGGAGTGCCCATAGATGCTATGGTCGTGGCAGTGGCCAGCAAGAAGAAACTTGCTGAACAGAGTTCCTCTGTCCATCCCCCTAACAGAAAGTCTAGGGAGTTGGAAAGATTTGGGAAGCATGTGTATGCTTCAGCAACCCTTACCCTCAGGTTGCTGAACTACCTGGCACACTTTACAAGATTACAAAGGGACTTGATAAAGGAACTACTAAATTCCCTTTCTGGGACCACTGCTGCCAAGACACAGACTTCTCTGGCCTCAGTTGGCAACCCTACAATCTATTTCTAATTCATTCATGAGGCTTATCTCACAAGCAGCTGAAGGTGCCTCAAGGGCAGCAGGTTCAGGCATTTCCATCAGGATGCATGTCTGGATGTACTTGTGTGATTTTGTGGAGTCCTTCAAGTCCTTTTTCATCAATGCAGCCTTTGATGACAGTTAATTGTTTGGTCCTAAAATTAAAGACACACTCTCCAGGTGTGAGAAAGATGAAAAGACCCTCTCTGCAGTGGGCATACATTTCTTGACTCCTCAAAGATCCTTTTCTAGGAATCAATGAGGTGGTCAAAAATGTGGTTCAGAAAGTTCCAGGGTCCTTTCAAAGATCCAAGTGAAGATAGTTCCCCAGGGGCAGATGGGGGAACTTGAATGGATGAGGACACCCACAAGGCAGAGGAGGCCCACAGAGCCAGGGGTCCAGAGATTCATTCTCCGATAGGCCCTACCAGTGCTCCTGAAAGAAGGCCTAGTTGTTCCCCTCTGAAGCTGGTCAGGGGTCGATTATCCCTGCATCAGAGAGCCTGGCTGGACATAATAAGAAATATGTGGGTACAGAGGATCATATCCAAAGGTTATATAATTCCCTTTTCCCCTTCCACCTCCATCTGTATGCAGATTTCCCAGTATTCCACCCAGTCAGAGAAAGGCAGCAGCACTAGAAATACAAAAGCTGGTAGAAAACAGAGTCATTCAAGAGGTCCCATCAGACCAGACATAATCCAGAACATACTCAAGATTCTTTTTAGTGCCAAAGAAAAGAGGGGATTAGAGACCAGTTTTGGATCTCAGCGACTTGAACAAATCAGTTCAACACACAAAGTTTCTGATGGTCATGATTCAGTCCTTTCTACCCTTTTTGGGCAAGAATGACTGGATGTGCTCACTAGACCTTCAGGATACATACTACCACATAAAAATGAACAGACAATCCAAAAGGTATTTAAGCTTCCGGCTGGGAGCCCATCACTACCAGTTCAGAGCACTGCCCTTTGGTTTCACCACAGCCCCCAGGGAGTTCACCAAATGTATTGCAGTGGTAATGGCTCACTTGAGAATGCAAGGATTCCAAGTTTTTCCATACTTAGATGACTGGGTAATTACCACCCCAACCAGGCATCTACCAATAAGAGCGAGAGATCAGGTGCTCCAGACTTCTTCCCATTTGCGAATATCCATAAATTACATTTACAGCCATCTCAAACATTGGAATTCCTAGGAACAGTTTTCAACACAGTATCAGTGACAGCTTCTCTTTCTCTGTCAAGAGTGCAGGCTGTCAGATTCCAGGTCAGGAAAATAATTCACAGCACCACAATTTCAGCCCAGTTGTTTCTTCAAGTTTTGGAGTCAGTGTCAGCGGCCATAATTTTAGTTCCTCTAGCAAGATTTCATATGAGAATTCTTCAATGGATGCTAGCAACACAATGGTCAAGTGTTTATCAATGCATGTCAGCCCAAATAAGAATCACTGAGGCATGCAAGAAATACCCTTGGTGGTGGATTCAATCAGATCAGGTTCTTCAAGGCTGTCCTCTCATTCTCCCTCAACCCAAGGCTATAGTGACCATGGACACTTCTCAGATTGGGTGGGACACTTCCTGGAGAAAACAATCCAAGGCACTTGGTCCCATAAAAAGGCCAATATGCATATCAATGTCCTGGAAATGAGAGCGGTATTGTTAGCACTGCAGGTCTTCCAAGACTCTCTCTCTTTCTGGACAATTGCTATTCAGAGGGACATGTCAGTAGTCTGGTAATCAACAAACAAGGGAAAACCAGGTCTTACATCTTGTATCAATAAGCCCTCAGAGTGTGGCAATGAACGATCTCTTCCAACCGCTTTCTGACAGCAGTTAACATTCTGGGGAAGTCCAATGTGATAGCAGACATATTGAGCAGGTCCATTCTACTACCGCACAAGTGGTGTCTCAACATGAAGGTAGCAGAAATAATTTTCTATCAATGGGGACAGCCTAGCTGTGAGCATTTTGCATCTCCCCTAAATAGGTGAAGCAACTTCTTTGCCCTGATCTCCCCACTGGGGAGAATCACCGAGGGACGCTCTGCTCCACGATTGGCCCCCTGGTCTCCCCTATGCCTACCCCCCAACTCCCCTAATTATCAAATATCTATAAAAAGCTGCCCGGTTGAAGAGCAAAGTCATCACCATCATTGCACCTTACTGGCCTCAACAGATTTGGTTTCCCTTCCTTTGGCCTCATCTACTTTACCCACATTGAATTCTGGATCCAATTCCAGACCTCCTGTCTCACCTGACAGGCATGACTCATCCGGATATTTCAGACCTCAAGCTAACAGCGTGGCTTCTTCAGTTACTTTAATAGCCAGACATCTGATGCTCTCTTCCTCTTTCCATCATATACATTTATCTTCCCATAAGGCATCTACAAAAAAACTTTACAGAAGTAAATGGAAAAGTTTGCTTTTTGGGCACATCAGAAACACATTGACCCCTTCTCAGCTCCTGTACAAAGTGTTCTTGAATTTCTGGCAACAATCTTTATTGAGGGAGCTAGCTCCTCAACAATTAGGGTTCAGTTAGCAGCAATCTCTAACTTTCATATTGGATGTGAGAGTTCTTCCTTGGCTTCATATAAGCTTTGTAAGGCTTTTTTGAGAGGCACTCTCCTACTGAGACCTCTCTGTAAAGATCCTACTCCACCATGGAAATTGAATTTGGGACTGCAGTCCTTAATTCATTCCCCCCTTTGAAGCAGCAGCAAAATGTGATGTCAAATTCCTGACTTGGAAGACTTTGGGAGGATGGCAGAATGGTTAAGGTGTTTACCTTGCAGACACAAGGTGCAGGGTTTGATTCTCACATGGGGTACTTGGCTAGGTTTAAAATGGCCTACAAGGGCAAATAGCCTAGTACTAATCTATGAATCTATGAATCCAGTGGCCATTACCACTGCTAGAAGAATTTCAGAACTTCAAGTGTTTTTCTCTAAACTTCTCTATTTGATTTTTCATAGGAATAGAGTAACATTACGTACCAACCCTTCTTTCCTTCCTAAGGTGGTGTCAGAATCCATTATCAACCAGTCCATTAATCTGCCAGTCTTCTTTCCTAAATTTGTAAACAAAGGTGAATACATTATCACATGTCTCATGTATTCATATGAGACACTGAAGCTGGGTATGCATTCAAGTAATTTATTATACATACACACATCAGGAGCTGTAACTTGTACGTATACTTCATACTTCATATGCTTACTGACTGATTTGTTACTTCTAACACACACGCACACACACACACACACACACACACACGCGCGCGCGCGCATCTCCATTCAAGCTTACATTCACACTGACTGACTACACAAAATGGCACTGATCTTGCACATGCCTAGTAAATTATATGCACATGCTGTCTAGCTACAGTGGCTAACTAGGTTCATTATACACACTGATCTATATCCACCCTCTTTAATTTTGTTTGATATTGCAAAATACAAGAGCAGAGACATATTTAAGAGCTAGACATTATTTCAACATTTCAGCATAACATAACATAACTGATTTCAAGTACAAGTCACTGCATATTTAAGACTGGGCTTGCAAATTTTACCCAATCTAGTTACATAGAAATTCTGACTGGGTTTAGCAACAGGAACAGTATCTGGGGATTCATTCAATACTGGAACATCTGGGTTTACAACAGAGTTGTTTAAAGAAATTACACTGTCCTTTTGAATTCGAACAGTTGACAAGTCACTCTGGAGAACAGAGTCACTGGCACAGGCAATCTGCTTTGGCACTGGTTGTTTGATAGGTAACACGTCTACGATTCCTTCTGGAATCCTTTCCTTCAGATTGTATGATGTAAGATCTCGGTTTGTCACAAATGTCCTTTATGACTTCTACACATACATAACCTATGGATGCTTGCATTCTCACAACTTCTCCTTTTAACAATGGTTGAAGGGATTTACTGGTCTTATCATAGTACAACTTTTGTGAGTGATGTTTTCTTCAAAGTTGAGCCTTGACCACTCTATTAATCTTTGAGTTTGGTACTAACAATTATTTGCTGATTGGAAGAGTTGTTCGTGTTTGTCTGGACATCAATCTTTGAGCAGGTGAACCAAGCAAGTTGTCACAAGGAATGTTTCGGAGATTCAGAAAGTTAAGGAAAACATTGGTACCATCTCTTTTGGATTTCTCCAACAAATACTTTGCAGTATGAACTGTACATTCAGCTAAACCATTGGCTTGTTGATACTCAGGACTACTGGTAATACGAAAAATGTCCCAAGACTCAGCAAATTTCTTGAACTGCTGACTAGTAAACTGTGCACTATTGTTAGACGTGACTTTGTGCAGATTACCATGGACAGAAAAATGTCTCTTCAGTTTTGTAATGACTGTGCTGGACATCAAGTTAGAAAGTAGGTCAATTTCAAACCAATTTCAGTAAGAGTCTACTAACACCAAGTAATGTTGACCATTCCATTCGAAAATATCTACAGCAACCGTCGACCATAATTATTCAGGAATTTGGTGTAGCTGAAGCAGTTCTTTTTGTTGATGCAGTTTGGTGCTGTTGCAAATTGAACATGCTACAGTTTCCTTCTCTATATCTTTGGACACAGATGGCCAAAATACAATGCCTCTTGCCCTTCTTTTCATTGAATCAGTACCTGGGTGACCACAATGCAAAATTTTGATACATTCCTGTTGTAATGCTTTAGGAACTAACACTTTTGTACCTTTCATGATGATTCCATCTTCCATCAGGAACTTATCTCTGTAAGGAAAATACTGCTGAATGTTAAGTCTTAAACTGGTTTGTCGTGTTGGCCATCCAAGACTGATAATATTTTTCAGCTTCTGGAGAATTGGGTCTGAAGCTGTGTGATTTCTTAGTTCATCAAGCCATGTTGACGAAAAATTTCTGATTTCCATGACTTCAGTGTCTACTGTTTCATTTTCATGCTGCTCTGTCATTTGTCTGGGTGCTTATGACAAAGCATCAGCAAGGTACAAGTATTTGCCTTTTGTAAACAAGATTGAAATTGTACTTTTGCAATTTTAACATTGTGCATTGCAATTGAGCTGGGGCTGTATGTATTGGCTTTTTCAAAATTGTCACTAGTGGTTGGTGATTAGTCTCTCTCTGTTTGGATAGGTCTGCCATAAATATAATCATTGAACTTCGAAAATGAGAACACTACTGCCAAAAGTTCTTTTTCTATTTGTGCATAATGTATCTCTGTTTGAGTTAAAGTTCTTGACACATAAGCAACTGGAATGCCTTCTTGAAGACAAGTTGCACCAAGGCCATACCTTGAAGCATCACAAGAAAGAGTTACAGGTTTGTGAACATCATAACATCTCAGTGTGGATGGACTGGCAATTTTCTTCTTCGGAATATCAAATGCTGTTTGGTGTTGTTCCAACCAGGACCAGTTTACATTTCTGCATGTCAAGTCACGTAATGGTGCAGAAAGCTCACGCTAGTCTGAGATGAACTTTCGTAAATACTTGACCATACCTAGAAAATGTAAAGATGGAGCATTTCTCTGAAAATAGGCTCTGTCCTAGTTAAACTTTCCCGGTCAACAAATGTTAAATAAATAAAGTAAATAAAATATGACATTCTTTGGAGCTGACATTTCCACAGTTGCTGTTTGCTTAGATGGATCTGGTATTAAGCCAAAACTGGTAAACAAATGTCTCACATAAGAAACATCTTTCAGTTTGAATTTACATTTCTGAGGATTCAGTTTAAGATTTACTTCATGTGCACTGTCTAGAACTTTTCTGAGATTTCTATAATGTCCATCTTCACCACTGTCTCCAACAATAATGTCATCTGTTATAATAGCACATGGACAGCCAGAAAAAAATTGCTCCATGGCACACTGAAAATACCTCACTGGCAGAATTAATTCCATGTGGCATTCTTAGTATCTACCAAATGGTGTATTGAATGTGGTTAACACTGAAAATTTTCAATCCAGTAAAATTTGCCAAAAAGAGCTTTTCACATCTAAAACTGAAAAAAATCAGTGGAATTTGGCATGAAAGCGCCTTTCTCTTCTATTGCACAAATTGGATGACGAGGATGCTTAAGTGCTTTGTTCAAGTCTCTTGGATCAATACATATTCGAGTATTATCTAAGCTTTTCTTATGAACTACAGTCATGGAGGAAACCCATTGTCGGTTCTTCTGTTGGAGTAAAGACACCTAATTTCACCATTTTGTCTAGTTCTGCTTTTACTTTACTCTGCATTGCTACTGGAATCTTTTCTGGTCTGACAACTGGGCTTATTTCATGGTTTCACTTCATGGAATGTTTGAATGGAAGTTTACCAAGCTTGTCTTTGAAAATATCAGCATATTCACTAAAAATATTCTGTGTAAAACTATCGTTATTCAGATTTATATGGTGGACTTCTTTATTAAATGAAATCAGTCCCATTCTCAGACTGTCTTTGAGGCCTTACAGTGACTGCACATGTCTTTTGACTATGTAAAACTGCTAGTCATAGCTGTTCCCAGCAGAATGGCATGTGAGAACTACTGCACCATCAATTTGAATCTCTTCAGTACCATAGGAAACTAGTTTTGCACACTTTGCTGAGTCAAGTTTCTCACCAACCTTTACTTTAGCAAACATTTGTGCTGATATAACATTGTACTTAGATCCACTGTCTAATTTAAGCTCTACAGGTTTACCATTAATTTGAACAGTAAAAAATATTTCACTCTTTGCTAACAACTGATAATCTACTGTATTAACTGTTCCGATCACAGAGACACCATCAACATAAAAAGTTTGTTCACAGCTAGCTTTCTGAGTTTGCTACTGTCTCTATCTGATCTACATGTTACTTCTGATACTGTCTAATATAAGTTTGCAACACTTTAGACTTGCAAAGCCTTTTGAAATTATTCCACTTTTTACATTTGCGACACTGCTGACCAAAAAATAAATAGTTTTCCCATTTTGATTCATGACTGCCTCCACAATTGCAACAGTTAACAATGAGGTTGGGTGTGCCACTGCCTCTCGGTTTATATTTCTTTTTCATCTTAACTTTCTGCTGCACACTATCAACATTCACACTAGCAGATACTGCAAATATGCTTTTCTCATTCATTCATGCTTTTCTGTAATCTCATGTATTTGACAAATCTCAATGGCTTTGCTCAGTGTTAATTCACTATCTCGAAGCAAACTCTGTCTCTCTCACTGCATCACTAGCAACACCACATACAAGACGGTCTTTTATCAACTCATCTCGTAGATCACCAAATCTAAATGTTTTTTGCTTTATTTTTTAAGTTGGTAATATATGCTGCAATAGTTTCACCACGCTTTTGACTTCTTGTGTAAAATTTGTGCTTTTCCATTGTAATATTCAATGTGAAGTTGTTCATTCTCGACGTTCATTCTTTACTGATGGGTCCAGAGCCAATCCATTGGCTCCGATACGGCTGTTTGCAAAGCTCGAGGTTTACCAGTAGCTCAAGACCAAGCCCCTTATCCCATGATGCACTGCTGGAATTACCTCAGATCTAGTTTGCGCAGCATGGATCTCAGTCTTTCCAGTTTGCTCGAGCCAATTTTCTACAAAATAAAAAACGCTTTTTTCGCAAGTTTATCTAAATTTTTTCATATTATTCATTAGATTAGTCTTAGAGATAGTTCTGTAGTCTTCCATAAGATCCCTTACTCTGTGTGTTTGAATAGTTAGCTTAGTTGTAGTGGCCTCGTGTTTGGCCTGGTTGTTTCCTAACAATATAGATATAGAGTTATAGTTAGACATATTTAGCTAGAGTTGGCCCCCTCTTTTCTTGGGCCATTGTTAGAGTATGTGTTTTCAATTGTTCTAGTTTAACACTGTTGTTTAGGCTTTTTTCTTGAGCCTATGTGTGTTTTTTGTTTGTAATAATTACTGACTGACTTTAGGCTGTATTTAGGCTTGTGTGACTTTTTTTCTAGTGTTAAGCCTAAAGCATTTTTTTCTGTGGATATGTCTGAGGAGAAGGACAAACACCCAAAGTCTGGATTCAAGAAATGTCCAGACTGCGGGCAAGAGATGTCTGCGACTGAGGAGCACGTTCAGTGTGTTTATTGTTTAGGTGCTGTGCATTTGCAGGAGTCCTGCAGCATTTGCTACTCCTTTTCCTCAAGGGATTTATTGGAGAAGAAAAGGAAGCTTGTTGATCGAGGCTTGCTGAACCATCCTTTTGCCAAAGATTTGAGTGACCAGGATGGGTCCAGCAAGTCTTCAAAATCTTCAGGAGACTCCAAGGTTTCTAGAGAGTCGAAAAAGTAAAAAAAAAATGGAGGATTCTGGGACATTGGCTCCACACCTCTCGGAGCCGAGTGTCTCTTCATTTCGGAGCCAGCCCACAGTTCTGGAACCAGTATCTGGGAGACCTGCATCTCCACTCCTTCAATCTGCACTGTCGGTGCACTCCTCTAGATCTTCAGTCAACCTGTCAGATTTGGATATGGACCAATTGGTGCAGAAGCTCTTACAGGCACCAGGCCTTGCTAAATAGTTAAAAATAAAAAGATAAAACTGCACCCAACTTACACAACACAAGCATTTATTAAAACCAAAAACAAAAAACGTAAGCGCTTTCACGACTGCTACTGTCACTTCATCAGACAAGAATAAACATCTACTGCTGCACTCTAAATAACACATGTAACAATCAGTTAATATATAGCAGCTTTGAGTCATCTAACCTAGTTAAAAACTTTAAAAGATTTAAAGACATAGCCTAGGAACTAAAGTTCTGAGCAAGTAAAGATATATATATATATATATATATATATATATATATATATATCTTAAATATTTAAAATATAAAATGCATAAATATATAAAGAGCAAATTCAGTGCCTGAGGCGTCGAGATTTCAAAAAAGGTTTCAAAGATGTTAAGCCATTTAAACCAGGATATCTCTCAGCATTCAATAAAATAATCCATTTTTGCTCTATGCTTTCAGTCTGGTTCTCTAAGTCACCGCCCCATATGTTTGAATATACAACTTGAATGGCAAAAAACTTAAAGGAGTGTGTGCAGTCAGTCTGTTTAACATGACTGACCAAGGCATTGTTTGATTTGCAATTATTACTATCTCTGACATGTTCTAAAATTCTATCCTTGAACATTATGTTTGTTTTGCCTATATAAAATGCATAGCATTTCTGGCAAAAAGAGAAGTATGCTAAGTTCATGGTTCTACAGTCAACATAGCATTTAGAAGTAAGAGTAAACTTCCGCAAAGGGTGGACAAAGGTGGTATTGCTATAAATGTATTAACATGCAGAACAACGTCTGCATGGAAAAGTACCAGTACGCATAGAGAAAATAGGTTTACTAACGCTTACTTTGTTGCAGAGGTGTTGTTTCAGGGACTTATTATTTCTAAAGGAAAAAGAGGGAAAATTACCAATCTTTTCCAAAAGTCCTGGAACCTCCTCTAGAATATGTCAGTTTCTTTTAATAATAGAAGTATATTTATTAATGTCACTTGAATACTGGAAGACTATTCTAAACTTATCATTAGTTCTGGTGGAGACATTTTACAACGTCACTCTGTCTATCATTCAAATATGGTCTACATCTACTTCCTCTTAGTGTCCATGCCTCAACTATAGTGGTTTCAGTCTCTCTCTCTTGGAATAGCCCCTAGATATAAATTCTTGCTTAACATTTTCAAGTGCCACCTTAACCTCCTCATCATTGTTGTGTAATCTGAGGATCCTGTAAATCTGTCTCTTCAGTACATTTCTAGGAATATGTCTCGGGTGCATACACGTTTTATGTAGAAGAGCATTTTTCCTAGTGGGTTTTCCTGTATATATTGCTATCAAGTCCATTCAACTCAGATTTCCTGACCAAAATATCCAAAAAATTATTTCAACCATTGAGTGATGGTAGGTCAATCTTAAGAAGTCAATACATTTATAGAAATACCACCTTTGTCCATCCTTTGTGGAAGTTTACTGTTACTTCTAAATGCTATGTTGACTGTAGAACCATGAACTTAGCATACTTCTCTTTTTGCCAGAAATTCTATGTATTATATATAGGCAAAACAAACATAATGTTCAAGGATAGAATTTTAGAACATGTCAGAGATATTAATAATTGCAAATCAAACAATGTCTTGGCCAATCATGTTAAACAGACTGACTGCACACACTCCTTTAAGTTTTTTGCCATTCAAGTTGTATATTCAAACATATGGGGCGGTGACTTAGAGAACCAGACTGAAAGCATAGAGCAAAAATGGATTATTTTACTGAATGCTGAGAGATATCCTGGCTTAAATGGCTTAACATCTTTTAAACCTTTTTTGAAATCTCGATGCCTCAGGCACTGAATTTGCTCTTTATATATTTATGCATTTTATATTTTAAATATTTAAGATATATATATATATATATATATATATATATATATATATATATATATATATATATATATATATATATATATATATATATATATATATATATATATCTTTACTTGCTCAGCACTTTAGTTCCTAGGCTATGTCTTTAAATCTTTTAAAGTTTTTAACTAGGTTAGATGAGTCAAAGCTGCTATATATTAATTGATTGTTACATGTGTTATTTAAAGTGCAGCAGTAGATGTTTATTCTTGTCTGATGAAGTGACAGCAGCAGTCGTGAAAGCGCTTACGTTTTTTGTTTTTGGTTTTAATAAACGCTTGTGTTGTGTACATTGGGTGCAGTTTTATCTTTTTATTTTTGACTTGTTCTTCTGCACCTCTCTGTTACTTGCTAAATTGTCGGCTCCAACCCTAGCATCGGAACCAAAGACCACCACCCCGGATTTAACTGCTCCTCCTTCCTAGCCGTACTGGACCTTTGGAGCTGGAGGGGGCTGAGCTGCTGATCGTGGAGCCTTTGGAGCTGAGATCTGCTCTGGTGTCATCGGTTCCATCTACTCTGACGTCCCCGGCACCGACCAGGGACTCTAGGAGCCGACACTCTCCTGTAGGGTCCAAGGAGGATAGTTGCACCAACTTGTTTGTGCCGACTCTTCCTCTCGGGGCCTTGGCTCGGATGAGCTCGGCTCCTACCTCCGGCTCGGCGACCATGACCTCGGTGCAAGAGGGGCTGGTGGTTCCTTCGGGTCCGTCGACTCCTTCTCATCGGAGCCATGATGCCTTCGAAGCCATGAGGAGAGCCTTGTCCCCAAAGACATCCTCAACACCAGGTCTGGTCTCTTCTTCCCCCAAAGTGCCTGTGTCCGTTTCTGCCTCCATTGTCCAGGCCAAGCGTAGAGACCCTGAGCCTCAGGTAGCCTCACAGGGTGCCCCTTGCTCTTCCGAGACCTCCCCAGAGGCTCCCACTGAAGAGGTCCCCAGGAAGAGATTGTGTAAGAGGAGACACTTCGACTCCCTAGAAGAGTCTTTGACATCTGACACTGACTTGGATGAGTCAGAAGGGTCCCCACGAACCCCTCTGAGGATATCTTCTTTGCGGAGATACTCAAGATCCTTAGGCAGAGGGGTGATTGGTAGTCAAAAAGCCCTACTGAGGATGAGTCAGTTCTCCTGAAGGCTTTCGGGTCTCAATCTTCCACCTCTTGGGTGTCTCCGCCCTTCGATGAGCTCATGCAGCTGGTCTCTCAGAGGGCATGGGAGTCACCAGAGTCCATGGAACCTGTCCCTCGGAGGCCTAACAAGTTCATTTCTGCCTCTGTGGATAAATCTTTTCTGTCTAAAGGAGTCCCTGTTGATGCCACGGTTGTGGCGGCGGCCACCAAGAGGGAAATGTCTGAGACTTCCTCATCGATCCATCTTTCTAACAGAGACTTCAGGATTATGGATAGATATGGGAAACGCATGTTTAGCTCAGTGACCTTTGCTCTCCATTCGCTGAACTATTTAACCTATTTTACTAGGTTGCAAAGAGATCTCCTTAAGGAGTTAGGAAATACTCTTCAGAGAACAGTAGCTGCAGGAACTTCCAACAAAGTTGCTGCCCAGCTTGCTACCATAAATTCTATTGTCAGCTCATCCGTGCACCTCATATCCTATGCAGATGATGGAACGAGTAGGGCAGCGGGTACAGGTGTTGCTCTTAGGAGACACTCCTGGATGCCCTTGTGTTCCTTCACAAAGCCCTTCAAGTCATCCTTCATGAACACTCCCTTTGATGGCTCATCCCTTTTCAGGCCTAAAGTGAAGGAAACCTTAACCAGGTGTGAACAAGATGGAAAGACTCTGTCTGCCATCGTGGTCCATTTTTCCACCCCTACCTGACCCTACCCTAAAGGTCAAAGGGGAGGAAAGATGTGGTTCCGAAAGGCCCAAGGAGCCTTTCAGGACATGTGGTGAACCCCCCCCCAGGGGCAGAGGAGGGGGCAATAATGGAAGATGCCATCCTCAATGCAGAGGGGGTCCGCAACACCAGGGTGACAGAGATCACTTCTCTGGGAAGCCCTACCAGCGCTCCTGAGAGGAGGCCCGACTGTCCTGCTCTGGAGGCAGTCTGGGGTCACTTTCTTTGTACCCAGATGCCTGGCTCAAAATAACAAAGACAGCTGGGTTCAAAATATAATTTCCAGAAGATAGTTTATTCCATTCACCACACCCCCTCCAATCATAAGAAAAATCCCGGATGTTCCACCCAGTTACAAGGAACAGGCAACAATAGAGGTCCAAACACTGCTAAGAAAAAGAGTCATCCAACCAGTCCCAGCTGACCAGACAGGATCCGGAACTTACTCAAGATTCTTTTTGGTTCCAAAGAAGACGGGGGACTGGAGACCCATATTGGACTTCAGTAGACTGAACTAATACATAAAGAAAGAGAAGTTTCAGATGGTCACTCTTCAGTCTATACTTCTCTTCTTAGGGAAAGACAATTAGATGTGCTCGATAGATCTCAAGGATATGTGCTACCACATAAAAATGGCCGGACCATCCAGGGATCACATGCACTTCTGGCTGGGGGCCAATCATTGCCAGTTTTGAGCCCTGCCCTTTGGTCTCACTACAGCCACCAGAGTGTTCACCAAATGCATGGCAGTGGTCACGGCTCAACTGAGGCATCTAGGATTCCAGGTGTTTCCGTACCTAGACGATTGGCTCCTTACTGCCACCACCAGGCATCAACTCATTCAGGCCAGGGAGTCCACTCTGTCACTCTGCAATCATCTGGGTATTACAATCAACTCAGAAAAATCTGCCTTGTTAAGATCGCATCATATCGTTTTTATCGGGGCAGAGTCAGACACCACCACACTAAGGCTTCCAATAGAAATAGTCTTTATTCTTTGTCAACATTTTAGCATTCTGATATCAAAAGACAGAGCACCAGCATCAGAAGTTCTGAAATTATTAGGCATGATGGCAGCAGCAATTCTAGCCATATCACTAGCTCGTAGGCACATGCGGATACTACAATGGCTGTTGCTCACTCAGTGGTCTTACCAAGAGCTCCCCATGACTTACACTATAATGATCACAAATTCTTGCAAAAAGGACCTTCAGTGGTAGTTGACCTCACTTCATGCCAAAATAGGACGCCCATTTGTGCTACCCCCTCCAGTGGCCACAGTGACCACGGATGCTTCCCCGATAGGGTGGGGGGGCATTTTCAGGGAAAGACTGCCCAAGGCACATTGACCGATCAACAGACACATCCTGGAGATGAGAGCAGTACTTTTGGCGTTGGAGTACTTTCGGGACTCTCTTCCTCTGGGTACGATTGTGATTCAGACAGACAAAATGTCAGTGGTCTGGTATTTGAACAAACAAGGGGGAAACAGGTCTTACCCCCTTTGTCGCGAGGCTCTCAGAGTTTGGCAGTGGGCTGTTTCCACCCAGAGCTTTCTGTTGGCAATGCACATCCCAGGGAAATCCATTGTGATAGCAGACAAACTGAGCAGGGCAATCTTGTTGCCCCACGAATGGTCCCTCAAGAAAGAAATAGCGAGCAGGATATTCCACAAGTGGGGCCAGCCTTGCTGTGACATTTTCACCAGTCACATGAGCATAAAATGCAGAAGCTACTTTGCCCTGATTCCCCCTCCGGGAGAAGCCCCAAGGGACGCACTCGTACACGATTGGCCTCTGGGTCTCCTCTATTCATTTCCACCAATCCCGTTGATACCCAAGGTTCTACAGAAAGCAAAAACCCTGGGAAGGACCATCATTCTAATAGCCCCTCATTGGCCTCGTCAGATTTGGTTCCCCTTCCTTCGACTTCATCTTTTGGGGGATTCTTGGATTCTGGACCCAGTTCCAGACTTTCTGACACACCTGTCGAGGGATCTTCATCCCTTTCTGCAGTCCCTAAAGCTGACAGCTTGGCTGCTCCAGTTCCCATCATAGCCAGGTTCCATAACCTCTCCAATGAGACAAAACAGATCCTTTTGTCTTCTCATAAATCTTCTACTAGGAAGCTATATCTTATCAAATGGAAAAAATGTTCTATATGGGCCTCTAAAAATAATATTGATCCTTGCCAAGCTACTATGGCCTCCATCTTAGAATTCTTGACTATGATTTTTAACAAAGGAGCTGCAGCAGCAACAGTTTGGGTTCAATTGACTGCTATTTCTAATTTTCATCTTGGATTTGAAGGATTAAACATCATGTCTCACACGTTAGCCAAAACCTTTCTCAAAGGGACTTTTCATATTAGACCACCTGTGAAATCTCCCTGTTCTCCATGGAATCTGGAATCTAAATGTTATGCTTTCCCACATAATTCTTCCCCCATTTGAACCAGCTTCATCTTGTGATCTCAAATTTTTGTCTTGGAAGACCATCTTTCTAGTGGCTATTACTTCTTCCTGCAGAGTGTCAGAGATTCAGGCTTTATCCATCAAGCCTCCCTTTTTGGTACTTCATGCTGACAGAGTCTCACTTAGAACAAATCCCTCATTCTTGCCCAAAGTTGCACTGAAACCAATCTCAACCAAGTTATTGATTTGCCAGTCTTCTTCCCCAACCATTCTAACAATTTAGAGTATATGCTGCACAAACTTGATGTTCATAGACAGCTCAGATTTTATTTGGATAGAACAAAAGATTTCAGAAAATCATATTAGCTTTTTCTTTCATTTTCAGACTCCAGGAAGGGGAAACCACTGGCTAAAACAATTCTCTCTAAATGGTTATCTGATTGTATCACCTTTGCCTGTTCAGCTGCCAATATACCTATGCAACATAAGATTAAAGCTTTCTCAACCAGAGTAGTTTCTACATCATCTGCCTTTTCTGCCAGACTTCTCATTGATAACATTTGTGCAGCAGCCACTTGGTCAAAACCTCATACCTTTATCACTCATTACAAAGTTGACAAGGCCTCCAGCGACAGGGCCTTCTTTGGAACCACAGTCCTGCAGTCCTGAGAAATATACTCTCGTGAGCCACCCGAGATTGATGGTGCTTGGGACGCTACCCATCAGTAAAGAATGAACGGTGAGATTGAACAACTTCACATAAAGAAGTTATGTACTTACCATAACGTTCCATGTGAGTTGTTTATCTTGCATTCATTCTTACGTCCCGCCCTCCTACCCCTTCCTGGGCTGATAGATGACTGAGATGCTGGCTCTATCTTGGTTACTCAATCTTTCTATACCTTTCTCTTGGGAGTGAAAGAATGACATATGGTATTATTATATGCAGCAAACAAGATCTGAGGTAATTCCAGGTGCATCATGGGATAAGGACTTGGCCTCAAGCTATTTGAAGACCTCGAGCTTTTCAATTGGCTGTATCAGAGCCGAGGGATTGGCTCCAAACCCATCAGTAAAGAATGAAGGCAAGATGAACAACTCACATGGAATGTTATGGTAAGTGCATGACTTCTTTTATTTTTTGTTGTTTAAAAAAAAAAAGGGTTAGTTCTTAGTGGCTATTGTAAAGTTGTTTGTCTGATACCTATAGCTTTAGCATATTGTAGTTACTGTATTGGGCTTTGTTGTTTGTTTTTTGTGATAATGTCCAAAGAAGCACCAAAAGAATCCAAACCTTCTGGATTCAAAAAATGTGACTCGTGCTCCCAGAAAATGTCCCTGACTGATGGACATATGAGTTGCGTTTATTGTTTGGGGGCCATGCTCCTGCAGGACTCATGTTCTGTTTGTCATGCTTTCAGCGCCAGAGTCCTGCAGGAGAGCAAAAACAAACGTATCTTGGAAGGTTTACCAAAAGGGCCTTTTGACACTCCAGCAGAAGGGAATCGGGCTAGTAAACCAGGAAATCACCCAAACTGACAACTTTGTCAGTTCCAACTTCAGAGCCGTCGAGACACTTAGAAAAATCTACCAGTGTGTCGGATCCGAAACCTCTTGGGTCCAAGACCTTATCTCCTGCAATTCCATCAGTGTCCTCGGAGCCATCTAGGAGTCATAAAAGGACTAGATCTCCTTTAATGGAGCAGTGCGGTCCACTCCACAGTCACCGCTCCTGCAGTCTGTGGTGGGCAGTCACCGATCGTCCACCCACTCCTCTTGATCGTCCAGGAGTCTTTCAGATGATGATGTGGAGAGGGTAAGGAAGAGGCTTCTCAAGACACCAGCTCTCGCCAAAATATTATCAAGCCCAGCCCGTATGGATGTGGAGCCGACTACCCTTCCTCCCGTACTGTCTATTCCTCCTTCAACTCACCTGAGCTCGGAGCCGGAGTGCATGGAAGTCATTGTGGTGGAACTGTCAGTTCTGAAAACTTCCAGTCTCTCAGTTTTGACATACGCTCTGATCTCCTCAATACCTCCTTCTATCGAGGGATCTGGGAGCCGGCAATCCTTTGTCGGCTCCAAGGGGGGAGCAGCATCGGACCCTTGTCCGACCCCACTCACCCTCTTGGAGCTTTGGTGCAGGTGAGCTCGGCTCCCACATCAGCCTCAGAGCCATCACTCCCAGTGCAGGAGAGGTCTCTTGACTCTTCAGAGCTGGGGACACTCTTGGGCTGGGAGAGTGGTGCCTTCGAGGTGATGAGGAGTGTGCTGTCCTCTCAGACAGCTCCTCCCTTGGCTTCACCAACTCCATCCACTATGGAGCCAGTGTCTTCCCTCTCACCACCCCTCTATTCTAAGTGCACAGAACCAGTGCCCCAGGACATCCCATTGGGCGACCCCCCCTTCCAAAACCTCCCCAGAGCATTCCCCCTGAGAAGGTCCCCAGAACAGGACATGTAAGAGAAAGGATGTGGACTCCCCTAAGTCTCTGACATCGGACATGGACTTGAAGGACTCATAAAGGTTCCTGCAGTCTCCCTCTGAGGATGTCTCATTCTCCAACATCCTGGAAATCCTTAGGCAGAGGGGTGGCTGGAAGTCCCTTTACCCTTCTGAGGACAAGTCTGTGTACCTGGATGCATTCGGTTCCCAACCCTTCACCTCTTGGGTATCTCCACCTTTCGACCCGCTGCTAGGGGTAGTAAGTCGAAAGGCATGGAGCTCTCTGGAATCGATGGAACCAGTTCCGCAGAGGCCCAATAAATTCATAATGGCCCCTGATGACAAATCCTTCCTATCCAAGGGTGTGCCAGTTGATGCTGTGGTGGTGGCTGTGGCCACTATGAAGGAATTAGCAGAGACTTCTCCATCTGTCCATCTGCCGAACAAAGACTCATGTACGATGGACAGGTACGGGAAGCGTATCTTTTCTTCAGCGGCCTTTACTCTCAGGTTGCTGAATTATCTATCCCATTTCACACATCTTCAGAGGGATCTCCTGAAAGGGCTAGGAGATATCTTACAGGATCCTACAACTGCGGGAGCTGCAGATAAGACTGCTTCTCAGCTCGCGACCTTATCTTCGATAGTTAACTCTTCCATGCGGCTTACCTCCTATGCAGCTGATGGAGCAAGCAGGGGTGGAGTCACAGGAGTCGCCTTATGAAGGCATTCCTGGATGCACCTTTGTCAGTTTGCAGAGCCTTTCAAGTCCTCCTTTACCAACGCCCCCTTTGATGGCTCATCATTGTTCGGGCCTAAGGCTAAAAGAGACTCTAACCAGGTATGAAAAGGGTGGCAAGACTCTATCTACCATGGGCGTATGTTTTTCCATGCTTTTTTGACCTTACCCCAAAGGTCAAAAGGGTGGAAAAATGTGGTTCCAGAAATCCCAGGGAACTTTGCCTGATGCACATGATGAATTTTTCCCCGGGCAGAGGGGGGAATAATAATGGGAGATGCTTCCCTCACAGCAGAGGAGGTCCGCAGAGTCAGGGCAACAGAGATATGTTCTCTGGGAGGCCTTTCCAGGTCTCTTGAAAGGGGGCCCACCTGTCCACCTCTGCTGGCAGTTGGGGGAAGATTGTCACTGTACCCAGAAGCATAGCAAGAGATCACAGAAGACACATGGGTACAGCCGATAATATCCAGGGGATACAATATTCCTTTCTTCATGTCACCTCTTCCCCAAAAACAAAAATCCATCCTAGATGTGCTACCCAGTCTGAGGGAACAAGCAACTCTAGAAGTTCAAAAGATGCTAAGAAAAAGAGTCATCCAAGAAGTCCCCGCAGACCAAATCGGATCCAGAACTTACTCAAGGTTCTTTTTAGTACCAAAGAAAACAGGGGACTGGAGGCCCATTTTGGACTCAACAAGTCTGTCAAAAAGACAAAGTTCCAGATAGTGACACTGCACTCCATACTTCCCTTTCTGGGAAAGGACAATTGGATGTGCTCCATCGATCTTCAGAATGCTTACTACCATATCAAGATGGACAGATGATCCAGGAGATTTCTACACTTCTGGCTGGGAGCCAGTCACTTCCAGTTCAGAGCTCTGCCCTTTGGCCTCACCACAGCCCCCAGGGTGTTCCCCAAATGCATGGCAGTAGTCATGGCTCATCTGAGGTGTCTAGGATTCCAGGTGTTTCCATATCTAAGATGACTGGCTCCTTACCGCCACCACCGAGTCTCAACTAACCGAGACAAGGGACACCACAATACACCTCTACCCTCCGCTAGGCATCACTATAAACTACAAAAAGTCTGCTTTGTTGCCTTGTCAGTATATTACAGTTATAGGAGCAGATCTAGACACCAAAGACATGATAGCAAAATTGCCTCAGGAGAGAGTGTCCACCATTCGACACCAAGTTGCAGCTCTATTCGGGAGGAAAAAGACTCAAGCAATATTTGTTCTCAAAGTCCTGGGCTCAATGTCGGCAGCTATAACTCTAGTTCCCTTGTCACATTTCCACATGAGGTTATTGCAGTGGCTCCCCTTTGCTCAATGGTCCATGCAAGGTCTACCCATGTCTCACAAATTCTCATCATGGAGACATGGAAGAAGGATCTAAAATGGTGGCCTCAGTCCACCCAGCTGACGACAGGCAGACCGTTCGTTCTCCCCCAACCAGTGGCCGCAGTGACCACGGACACTTCCCAGATAGGGTGAGGAGGGGAATTATCTGGGACAGACTGTTCATGAAACTTGGCAACAACACGAGTACCATTTGCACATAAATGTCTCTGAGATGAGAGTGGTGCTCCTGGCACTGCAAGCACTTCACAGCTGTCTCCTCACAGGGACGACTGAGATTCAGACTGACAACACAGTGTTATGGTACATCAACAAACAAGGCAGAACCAGATCCTATCCCTTATGTTGAGAGGCCCTAAGAGTATGGCAATGGGCGATGTCCTCCCAATGCTTTCTGATCGTGATTCACATCCCGGGAAAATCCAGCGTGATAGCGGACAAACTAAGCAGGGCTATCCTTATGCCTCATGAGTGGTCCCTGAAACAAGACATTGCAAATCAGATCTTTCACAAGTGGGGCCAGCCTTGCTGCGATCTTTTTGCCATATTCATCAATGCCAAATGCAGCAGCTATTTTGCCATGATCCTCCCACCGGGACAATCACCCAGGGATGCACTTGTTCACGATTGGCCCCTGGAACTTCTGTATGCCTTTCTTCTGTTTTCTCTGATCCCCAAGGTTCTCCAGAAAGCAAAATCAGTGGGTTGCAAGCTAATCCTCATTGCTCCCTACTGGCCTTGTCAAATCTGATTCCTGTTTCTATGGCCCCATCTCCTGGAGGAGCCTTGGATCCTGGACCTAGCTCCGCACCTGCTGATGCATCAGTTGGGCACACTCCATCCTTCCTTACAGACCCTCAAGCTGACAGCTTGGTTCCTCCACTTCCCAGTTTAGCCAGGCTTCCTGACATCTCCCCGGCTGTACAACATATTCTCATCTCCTCTCACAAATCCTCTATGAGAAAACTCTATACTAGTAAATGGAAATGGTTCTCTTGTTGGGCTGTCAACAGTAATATTGATCCTTTTACTGCACCCACTTCAAAGATACTAGAATTCCTGGCTGAAACTTTTAACCAAGGAGCAGCAGCAGCAACTATCCAAGTTCAGTTGGCTGCTATTTCTAATCTCCATGTGGGAGAAATGGGTTCTAATGTTATGTCCCACAGGTTATGCAAAGCTTTTCTGAGGGGTACCCTTCTTTTGAGACCTCCAATAAGAGAACCACTTCCTCCTTGGGATCTAAATTTAGTCGTAGCTGCCTTGATTCTTCATCCATTTGAACCAGTCAGTTCTTGTGCTCTAAATTTTTTGACTTGGCAAATTATTTTCTTGATCCCCATTACCTCAGCTAGAAGGGTATCAGAATTACAAGCCCTTTCCATTTGTTTCCCTTATTTAATTTTCCACAAAGATAGGGTTTCTCTCAGGACCAACTCTTCTTTTCTACAAAAGGTTTGCTCAGAGTTCAATCTGAATCAATCGATAGAACTACCAGTGTTTTTTCCGAACTATGGCAACAAGACAAAGTATAAACTCCACCAATTGGATGTTCATAGACAAGTATGTTTCTGTTTGCACAGGACTCAGGAATTCAGACAGTCTGACCAGTTGTTTGTATCCTTTGCAGAGAACAAAAAGGGAACTTCAGTATCAAAAGTGACTTTATCAGAATGGATTTCGGATACCATTACTTACATCTATAATTCACAGAACAAGCAACTACCAGGGAAAATTCGAGGACACTGAACCAGGGCTTTGTCTACCTCTACTGCCTTTCGGGCCAGACTGCCTTTAGACTCAATTTCTGCGGCGGCTACATGGGTTAACCCCCATACCTTCATTACTCATTACAAAGTAGATGTGGCCTCCCAGAACAGGGCATCCTTTAGTTCCACGGTTCTGAAGAGTATATTCCATTGAGCCACCCAAGAAGAAGGTGCTGGGGATGCTGTCCCAACCAACAAGAAGGAAGGCGAGATAGGGACAACATAACAAAGAAGTTATGTACTTACTATAATGTTCCATGTTTGTTGTCCTTGATCTCACCTTCCTTCTTGCATCCCACCCTCCTTCCCCCTCCTGGAGTATCGAGAGGAGTTATCCATATTTGACTATATAGGCCTTGATTCCCTTCCTGCCTTATGAGTTGGATAGAATAAGAATTTCTACTTATGGCTTGAGAGTTTCTTCTTATATACATATACATGTATTTTTTGTTAGATATGTCTATAGTTTATATATCTAGACATTGTGGCCTAGTGTTATGGATTATCACAAACGAGATCTGGGTAGCTAGTGCTAGGCATCATGGGATAGGGACTAGCCCCAAGCCAGTGGAAGCTCTCGAGCTTTAGAATATGGCCAAGTCAGAGCCGAGGGTCAGCTCCAAACCCATCCAACAAGAAGGAAGGCAAGATCAAGGACAACAAGCATGGAACATTATGGTAAGTACATAACTTCTGTTTTTAAAACATTGAGGGTCTTCCCACATTTCAGCTTGTATCACTAGATGGTGGTTCTTCCCCTCCCCTCCACACACGGCAGGTGCATACACAAATGAACGTTCCCACTCAATGGCCTCTGAGGCAGCTAAATTGAGAAGTATAAATGCTCTTGTATGTGCATCTTTATCAGAAACTGCAACTCATATGAAAATATCATATTCTTACTCAAACACTCGCCAATTCTCAGCAATATTATTATCAAATACCAGTGGTTCAGGTCTGTGAAATCCCTTTGCCATAACAACAAATTTCTTTTAAACATTAAGTATAGACCTGGCACTTGTAATTTTGCTCAAGTGCTTAACAACTGCTCCGAAAATGCTTTACTTTAACACTGCAAATACTTGGAACACTCCAAAAACTTCAGACACTTTGAAGAGTTTTAGTGCAAAAAAGTCAGACATTGCAAAAAAATGTGGACATTTTAACCTTTTAGAACATTTTAAACACTATGGAGATTATTTCAAACACTTTAAATATTATGCCGCTATCTTGGACATTATGAACATCTCGGAAATTATTCTGAACACTTTGAATGGTATGCCACATGTTTGGCGACTGAAAATCATTTGAAACAAGTTTAAGTAACTTTGAAATGACCTGTTTGCAAGTTGACTCCTGGATATTACTCCACTTCTACCTGCATGCTTCATGGTTTGCGAGTTGCTTCAACTTCAGATCCCATTCTGACACCATGTCACATGTCTCGTGTATTCAAATGAGACACTGAGGCTGGATATGCGTTCCATTCATTTATTATACATACACATATTAAGAGCTGTAACTTCTACATATACCACATACTTCATATGCTTACTGACTGACTTGTTACTTCTAACACACACAAACACACACATACACACACGTGTATCTCCATTCAAGCTTACATTCACACTGACTGACTATACAAAATGGCACTGATCTTGCACATGCTCAGTAACTTATATGCATGTGCTGTCTAGCTACAGTGGCTGACTAAGTTCAATATACACAATGATCTACATATATGTTGCATTTATTGGATGTCCACAGACAATTATGTTTTTACTTACATAGAACAAAAGAAATTAGGAAGACAGATCAATTATTTGTCTCCTTTGGAGATTCTAAATTGGGCAAATCATTTGCAAAGGTAACTTTAGCCAGAAGGCCGATGGATTGCATATCATTTGTCTACAACAAATTGGGTCTATTCTTACCTAAACCTTTAAGAACCCATTCAACTATGTCCATGGCAACTTCTTCAGTGTTTCTCTCTATTCCTTCCATGGACAACATATGTGCGGCTGCAACTTGGGCCAGTCCTCATACCTTTATTATTCATGACAAAATAGATCTGGTCTCGAGGGGAAGAGCAGCCTTTGGCTCAACTGTACTCAGGAATATCCTTCCTTAGAGTCCACCAGGGATTTTGAGTAGCTGGGGACTCTGTCCCAACATGTGAGGATAGAATGAAAATTGACATCAGATAAAGAAGTTATGTACTTATCATAATGTTCCATCTGTGTTGTCCATTCCCACCCACTAACCCCCAACCTTTTTCACAGTTGATTTCTGGAAGAACGAGGCCTTATTAGGACACCACTGTCCCTAATGTTGAGCTCCAAGTATGGTTTCTTATGTCAGGAATATTATATTAATACAGTCACCCATGTTGGTGAGAACCAGATTGAACATATTTGAGCCCCTTGTGGGGTTGCATACCATTTGCTCCAGGGCATTAGTGTTAGCAAAGTCCAGGAACCTTTGTGCAAGCATGTTGGTACGTGTATAAGTTTCCCAGTCAATGGAGGGGTAGTTAAAATTGCTCATGACTAGAGTGTTTGGTTGTAATTTGATTGACTCAAGGAGGTCTAAATAAGCAGTGTGGGTATCTTAGTTCATTGAAGGGGGCTTATAACTAAAGATGTCCCGAAGGAGGGTCTCACCCACAGTTAGTTGAACTTGGAGTAACTCCATGGAGTTTTCCTGTCTAACCAGTCTAGAGGTGCAGTTATCTTTGATGAAGATAGATACTCCTCCTCCTTTGGTTCTCACACATTCATTTTGTGGTCTGAAAGTATGGAAGGCATTGTAGCCTTGCAAGGCCAGGGTATTCTCTGTGGTCTTGAACCAAGTTTCTGTGAATGCACAGACATCAACATGCTCCAGGGAAAGGAGTGCTTCCAGAGTGTGCAGTTTCTTATTTAAACTCTTAGAATTTAGCAGCATAACCTTTAATTTGAGTGATATTTTTACATCAGAAATGTTCTTCTTGAGACCTTGCCTAAAAAAAGTCATGGGGGGGGGGCATGCGGCAAGTGCCTTAGCACCATCTCTGGCAAAGCAACCGTGGTCTATCAACCATGTCATCCCAGGCTGACAGGCGCTGGATCCCCTTAAATGACACCAGAAACTAAGCCAGTTGTTGAAGTCAATCATTTTTTGTTTATATTGTGGTATCATCCTAGGTGAGGCTGTCTTCCCAATCCTTTCTAACTTCCTCTGATTGATTTTTATAGTTACTGTGCAATATTTTATAAACCCTACTAATTATCCCTTTTTTAACAGCAACTTCTGTTCTCTATTCAACTAAAAACTTTACCACAGCAGGTCTTTCATTTAAGATTCCCCCTATTTCTTTCTCTTTGCCTAGTCTCTGATATGAATCCCTGATAGGGAAGGTAATCTGTAGACTGCAGTCCAAACGTCTTCTTGGCCTCATCCCACTCTGTTATCTTTCCCTGTCTAGCTATTTGTTCTCGGTATTTTGGTTACTTTGACAGGTTTCTTAAGTAAATTCCAGGCCCCTCTTGCCTATTTTCTGTACCCCTACTTGCGGTTATTTCCATCAGCAAAATATTTCTCCATTCTCATGTTGGCTTTGTTCTTAGAATACTTTTTCCTACTTTATGACTATTAATATTCTGTATGGCTGTTGTTATTCTCCTTAAGAATCTGCATCCAAAATGCCACTCTCTCCTTATTTATTAAACTTCCTCCCCTGCTTCATCATTCCATTCTATTTGGAATTATAACCTTCTGCTTGTGTTATGTATATGAGTCTTAATTGTGTAGCTCTAAAATATTCCTTCAAAGCAGGTAGACCTAAACCATCTTGTTCTATTGGAAGGATCAACTTATCTCACTTAACTCTTGCCCTGTTCATCTCCCAGATAAATTCCTTCAACTCTTCATTGATTATTGTCTACCATTTCTCCTCTAGTTGATAAAAATATGCCTGATCCATATATAACTAAAGAGACTAAAAACCTTTTTACTGCCTGTATTTTAATATCCATATCCTGTTTTTGTATTATCTTTTGTTTAGTCTCTCCCATATATCCTTAGATGCCATAACAGAAGCCTTTTTAATCTACACTTCGGTATACTTCATCATATTGTGTCTACATAAATATGGGTATTGCTTAACCAATACTTGTGTGGGTAAATAATTTTCGGCCTTTATTTTATCTTCATTAATTTTATACACTGAAGTGACTTGAATAACCTGAAACTGTCTTTATTTTTATTTTTATTTTATTTTACATTTGTTAACCGGGAAAGTCCGACTGGACACAGGTCCCTTTTCAGCGGAGGCCCGGGGAGAAAAGCTCCACATGCAGTACAGTACAACTGAGGATTTCATTTACATCTATTACTACAATTCAAAATGCAATATTCAGATATTAACATCTTGTTTTCAGGACTATGTATAAGGACATAACAGACTCATTTCAGTGTATAGTAGACAGTGATAAACATTTCTGGTGCATCTACATTACAGCATGCAATAATCAGAATTTTAACATCTTGTTCACAGGACAATATACAATAAGTTACAAACTCAATTTAACATGTAGTAGATAGTTTAACATTTCTGTTAGTTGGTTTATATGCAGTACATTGTTAGATTGAGAGTCGTACAGTATTTGTGAAAAAGAAGTAGAAAAAGGTTTTAAAGCATTATGGGTAGTAAGGTTATTCTGTGGTACTTTATGATATTAGTATTAGTATAGTATTTGAGAAAAAAGTACAAAAGGTTTGAATAGGAGTTCAATCTGACAAGCCCATATGTTTGGAGTAGAGCAGGTATACCTGGTTAACTAGAGGAAGTTATTGGTGATCTTTAGTAGATGAATTCATGCATTCATGCAACAGTGCAGTGGTTTGGCTTAAACTGGGGTGACACGGGAGCAGAGCCAATTGTCTGAATAGTGGCTTTTGAGGAGTCTTTTAAATTGAGAGGCAGAGGTTGTAGTAGTAATGTGACTTGAGAGTTGATTCCAAATTCTGGCTATGGTGCAGGCAAAGAGAGACTTACCAGCATCATTTCTGTGTTTGATGACGTTTATAAGGTTTTGGTTACTGGATCTTAAGGTTCTGGTGGTTGTGTAGGGCTGAATTAGATGCTCTAGTGATGGGATTTTGTGGGGCAGGTAGTACAATTTGTGTGCTGTAGAGAGTTGATTAAGTAACAGTAGTTGGGGGAGCTCAAGCCAGTTGAGCTGCTTTAGGGCAAGACAATGGTAGGATCCATGGGAGGCCTCCATTGCGAACTTGGCAATCTTGTTGTAGTAAGATTCCATCTTGTTATGTTCGGAATGGTGCAGATTTGTCAGAATGGGGGAAGCATATAGTAGGATGGATAAGAGGTGGGTCCTAGCAATTGTGGCTTTTGTATTTTTGGTTATGAAATGTTTTCTTCTATAAAGGAGACCCAGCTTTTTGTTTACTTTCTTGATTGTTTGTGCTATGTGAATGTCAAATCTGAGGTTGTTATCGATCACTACTCCTAGCAGTTTTGTGTGGGTTGTTGGGGTGATTGTGATGTTATCTTTGGAGTTTATGATGAAATCATTGCTTAGCTGTGAAGGTTTACCAGGACCAAATAAAATTAGGTTGTTTTTTTTTGGGTTAAGAAGAAGTTTTATATTGGTGAACCATGCTTCTGCTAAGATAAAGTTTTTTTTTTTTGAGTTATGGTTAGTAGTTTTTTTATGTTTGGGATGGTACTTGGGGACCCTTGGGGGACACCGATGGATACTGGTAAAAGGGAGGACAATTGGTCTTGCCAGAGCACTGCTTGCTGTCAACCTGATAGGTAGTTACTAAACCATGATATAGTGGAAGACTGTATGTTAAGGGTAGTTAGTGTTTCAAGAAGCCTGCTATGGTTTACCATGTCGAAGGCTTTAGATAAGTCTAGGAATATGGCAGATACGAATTGTCCCTTGTTTCTGTGGTGATTGACTAAGTTGGTAAAAGAGAGTAGTGCTGTGGTGGTGCTATGGGAGGGTCTAAAGCCATGCTGAGAATGAGATAGTAGGTTGTTTTTCAGGAGGTACTGCATTAGTTGATAGTGAGCTATTCTCTCCAATATTTTTGATAAGGGTGATAGAATTGCTATTGGCCAGTAGTTGGTAAGCTCTAGGGATTTGCCTCCCTTGTGGAGTGGGATTATATGTGATATTTTCCACAAGGTGGGTACTGTGGCTTCAGTTATGGACCTGTTTATGAGAATGGATATAGGATAGGCTATGGCCTCAGCTGTTATCTTAAGGAAGTCAGCTTGGAGTTTGTCTGCTGCTAGTGTGGTTGGTTTATTTTTTTTCAGGAGCTTAGTGATGGTTTTAGTGGACACTGGGTATAGGGAAAAGTTAAAGGAGTTGTTTTGTTCTATGGTGTGGGTATGGGTGGGATTTGATATGGGGTTGTTATTACTATTTTGGGTGTTGGCTAGAGTTTGGATTGTTTCAGTAAAATATCTGTTGAAATGTGTTTCTTATTTGCAATGATGATGGACAGGTTGACAGATGAGATCAGACAGAAGTCCCCATGGACTATGATGTTTGCAGATGACATTGTGATCTGTAGTGAGAGTAGGGAACAGGTGGAGGACACCCTGGAGAGATGGAGATATGCTCTAGAGAGAAGAGGAATGAAGGTCAGCAGGACTAAGACAGAATATATGTGTGTGAATGAGAGGGAGGATAGAGGAATGGTGAGGATGCAGGGAGTAGAGGTGGCGAAGGTGAATGAGATTAAGTACTTGGGATCAACAGTTCAAAGGAATGGGGAGTGTGGAAGAGAGGTGAAGAAGAGAGTATAGACAGGATGGTGAGGATGCAAGGAGTAGAGGTGGTGAAGGTGGATGAGTTTAAATACTTGGGGTCAATAGGCAGGATGGAGTGGGTGGAGAAGAGTGTCAGGAGTGATTTGTGACAGACGAGTACCTGTAAGAGTGAAAGGGAAGGTCTTCAAGAGGGTAGTGAGACCAGCTATGTTATATGGGTTGGAGACAGTGGCATTGACAAAAAGGCAGGAGTTTGAGCTGGATGTGGCAGAGTTAAAGATGTTAAGATTTGCACTGGGTGTGACAAGGGTGGACTGGATTAGGAATAAGTATATTAGTGGGTCAGCCCAGGTTGGAAGGTTTGGAGACAAAGCCAGAGAGGCAAGATTACGTTGGTTTGGATATGTGCTGAGGAGGGATGCTGAGTATATTGGGAAAAAGATGCTAAGGATGAAGCTACCAGGTAACAGGAAAAGAGGAAGGCCTAAGATAAGGTTTATGGATGTGGTGAGAGAGGACATGCAGGTGGTTGGTGTGACAGAGCAAGATGCAGAGGACAGGAAGAAATGTAAACAGGTGATCCGCTGTGGTGACCCCTAATGGGATCAGCTGAAAGAAGATGATGATCTGTTGAAATGTGTTAGGATATTAGTGTGGTTATTTGGTAATACAGGGGTGGGGGTCATAGATTTTCAGGGGTGAAGTAAACTATTTATTGTGGACCAGAATTTCTTTGGGTTATGAGCAAATTTGTTTTGCAAGGTTTTATAGTAATTGGCTTTGTCTAGTTGAATCTGTTTTTTGGCTTTGTTGCGGAGTTCTAAGTAGATTTGTTTCAACGAGGAGGTTTTGCGTTTGTGAAATTGCATCCAAGCTTTGTCCCTGTTTTTCATTATAGTTTTTGTCTCTTTTGTTAGCCAAGGGGCATAATTAGTTTTGACTCTAATGGTTCTGGGTGGTGCATGCTCATTTAGGATTTTTGAAAGGCTGAGTTAAAGTATTGTACAGCTTCAACTAGAGATAGGTGAGTTAGGGGAGTCCAATTCCTGTATTTTAGTGCATTGAGTAGGTCATTAGTTTTGAGGTTCCTTTTGTTGAGTATTATCTTTAGAGTGGGGAGAGTGGTATGGTGGGATCTGTTCCTATTGCTTGGTGGTCACTTAGACTGTCTGGGAGACAGTCTGAGTGTTGTGTGAGATTAGGGTTTGATAGCAATATCCAGTCTAAAACGGACTGGTGTTTGGATGTCATATCAATTCAGAGAAGTATGTAAGAGTGGTACAGGATATGTACGAGGGTAGTGTGACAGCGGTGAGGTCTGTGGTGGGAGTGACAGATGTGTTTAAGGTAGAGGTGGGATTACATCAAGGATCAGCTCTGAGCCCTTTCTTATTTGCAATGGTGATGAACAGGTTGACAGACGAGATCAGACAGGAGTCCCCGTGGACTATGATGTTTGCAGATGACATTGTGATCTGTAGTGAGAGTAGGGAACAGGTGGAGGAGACCCTAGAGAGGTGGAGATATGCTCTAGAGAGAAGAGGAATGAAGGTCAGCAGGACTAAGACAGAATATATGTGTGTGAATGAGAGGGAGGATAGAGGAATGGCGAGGATGCAGGGAGTAGAGGTGGCAAAGGTGCATGAGTTTAAGTACTTGGGATCAACAGTTCAGAGTAATGGTGAGTGTGGAGGAGAGGTGAAGAAGAGAGTACAGGCAGGATGGAGTGGGTGGAGAAGAGTGTCAGGAGTGATTTGTGACAGATGAGTACCAGTAAGAGTGAAAGGGAAGGTCTACAAGAGGGTAGTGAGGCCAGCTATGTTATATGGGTTGGAGACAGTGGCATTGACAAAAAGGCAGGAGTCAGAGCTTGACGTGGCAGAGTTGAAGATGTTAAGATTTGCACTGGGTGTGATGAGGATGGACAGGATTAGGAATAAGTATATTAGAGGGTCAGCCCAGGTTGGAAGGTTTGGAGACA
The DNA here is from genome assembly GCF_019279795.1 of Protopterus annectens. Lineage (NCBI taxonomy): Eukaryota > Metazoa > Chordata > Ceratodontiformes > Protopteridae > Protopterus > Protopterus annectens. The sequence goes on from NC_056747.1 coordinate 1,364,520,607, forward strand.
AAGCCAGAGAGGCAAGATTACGTTGGTTTGGACATGTGCTGAGGAGGGATGCAGAGTATATTGGGAAAAAGATGCTAAGGATGAAGCTGCCAGGTAACAGGAAAAGAGGAAGGCCTAAGATAAGGTTTATGGATGTGGTGAGAGAGGACATGCAGGTGGTTGGTGTGACAGAGCAAGATGCGGAGGACAGGAAGAAATGGAAACAGTTTATCTGCTGTGGAGACCCCTAACGGGAGCAGCCAAAAGAAGAAGACTTTTTGGGCCCAGATCTTCAGATAGACTGTTCTATCTGCAAAGCTTTTAATCCATGGGCAGTAGTAAATATGAAGAATACATTAATCCTGAAATGATTACCCTCATTCTTTTCAAAAGCAATTTCTGGGGTCTATCCCCCAAAGCCAAGATAAAGGAGCCTTCATCCAAGTCTTCGAGGCCTTCAGGGTCCTTGACTTCTTCCTTGGATTCTACCACAGAACCACCAAACAAAAAGCATAGGTCAGATCTGAAAACTGCTCCTAGTCAGCCAGAGTCAGAGTCAACAAAGGCTTCCTCATATCCTAGCTCTTCGGATCCAAGGCCTTTGCCTAGGACTTGGTATTCCCATCTTTAGAACTGGTACCCTCTAGAGTACATTTCCCTTACCTCGACCACTCCAGCACTCTAGGTCTGCATCAGTGACTTCTTCTTGTTCTTCCAGAAATCTCACCAAGGTTGATGTAGACAGAATGATGAGGACATTTCTCTTGGCACAGATACAGATGGATTTCTTCCAGCTGCTACTTCTTCAGGTCAGGAAGCCTGTGTTTCTACAACTCCACCAATATCAGCTCCTTCTCAATCCAACCTATTGTATCTGAGCCCCTGTATCCAAACCTTCTGGGTCCATCTAGATCACATCCAAAGATGTTGGTATTTTTGACTCTGAAGCTATTTCTGACTGCACTGGCTGTGACGCTTTTGCAGTCGCATGATTTTCAAAGCCCCTCCCCTCAGAGCTTCAGCACTGGACAGCTCAGCTCTGACTTTTGTCTCTGGTGGACTGCATTGAGCTCCATTGGCTTCCTTCTCCCCAAAGCATTCTGCCGTTGAGGTAATGAAGAGAGTGTTTTCTGCCTCAGCAGGATGCACAGATCCTACCCCCTCAGATCTTCCCTCTGGATCCTGTGTTTCTCTGTGCCTTGACCCCCATCATTCTATGCCATAGGGACAGCCATCCCAAAGTCTCCAGGTTACCCAGCAGGGTATTTCTATCTCTTCCGACACTTCTCTGGAGCACCCCACTGAGGAAGTCCCTAGGAAGAGGAAGTGCATGAGAAGGCACTTAGACTCCCCTCAGGAGTCAATCATAGAAGATACTGATTTCAATGAAGCGAAAGGGTCCCCAAGATCACCACCTGAAGACATGTCATTTGGAGACATCCTTGAGATCCTTAAGCAGAGGGGCGGTTGGTCCACCAATAACCCTTCTCCAGAGAAATCAGTATTCCTGGAGGCCTCTTGGGCTGACCTGTCTATTTCCTGGGTAACTCCACCCACTGATGACCTCATTGATTTGTTCTGTAGGCAGGAGTGAAAGGAGCCTGACACAACTGAACCAATCCCCAAAAGACTGGCTTGGATTCTGGCACCACCTGCAGGAAGGGAGTTTTGGAGTAAGGCAGTGCCCGTAGATGCTGTGGTTGTGATGACGGCCAACTAGAAGGAACTTGCTGAGGAGAGTTCCTCTGTCTATCCCCCTAACAGGGAGTCTAGGTCATTGGACAGATTTGGGAAGCATGTGTATGTTTCAGTGACTTTTGCCTTCAGAGAGCAGAGCTACCTGGCACACTTTACAAGAATACAAAGGGACTTGATAAAGGAACTATCAAAATCTCTTTCTGGGACCACTACTGCTGAGACTCAGACTTCTGTGGACTCACAGCTGGCTACCCTACAGTCTGTTTCTAATTCATCCATAAGGCTTATCTCTCATGTAGCTGAAGGTAGCTCAAGGGTGATAGGTTCAGGCATTTTCATAAGGAGTCATACCTGGATGTTCATGTGTGATTTTGTGGAGCCCTTCAAATTCTTGTTCATTAATGCACCCTTTGACAGCAGTTCATTGTTTGGCCGTAATGTAAAGAACACACTCTCCAGGTGTGAGCAAAATGGAAAGATCCTCTCTGTAAATATTTCAACCCCTCAGGGGACCTTCCCCAGGAACCACTGAGGAGGACAAAAATGTAGTTCAAGAAGTCCCAGGGTCCTTTCCAAGATCCACATGGAGATAGTTCCCCCAGAGGCAGATGGGGGAACTCAAATGGAAGATGCTGACTATGCGGCAGAGGAGGCCTGCAGACCCAAGGGTCTAGAGATTTTATCTCTGACAAGACCCTACTAGCGCTCCTGAAAAGAGGCCCAATTGTCCCCATCTGGAGGCAATCAGGCATTGTTTATCCCTACACCAGAGAGCCCGGCTAGACAAAACAAAAGATACATGGGTGCAGAAGATTATTTCTGGAGGTTATATAATTCCCTTTTCCCTTCCATCTCCTTCTGTATGCAAATGAATGAAAATGGATAACACAGATGGAGTGCTATGGTGAGTACATGACTTCTTTTTTCTGCTGTACCCAAGAATCTGGAAGGAACAGACTGTATTAATTTTATGAAAGCATAAATAAGCACCTGGACTGGCATTCCTCAACAGGATTTGTTAACTGAAAGGTCACATCATGTGTGTGCTCCAAACCTGGCTATGAGAAAACAACATAGACCTTTAATATTAAAGATGCAATCTTACCAGGTGAAGGAGTTGATTCTGACAAAACTGTGGCAGAAGGACAAAGTACTAAAAGTGGGAGACAGCAGAGTGTTTGTGGAGAATGACTACTCATTGTATACTAAGCAGAAGAGGAGTAAATTCATTCCATTATTCAGGGAGTGTCAAGAAGCAGGCATGAAATTCAAACTGACGTACCTAGCTATCTTCCAAATATTTTTTTCCCTGGAGGAACAAAATCATTTTTTGATGAAGTATGTGCTGAGGAAGAAATACAAAAGCTTGTCCAACAAAAAGTGAGTTGTGGAACAGAAGGAACTTCTGCTTTTTGTTCTTTTGGTAATAAAGACCACAGAGAGACTGTACCAGTGAAATCTTTGCAGAATACCTCTCAACTGTACAGATTTTTGCAGAATGCCCAGATTTTATGCCTCATATTTTTGCTCCATTTTTCATGAAATTGTGTTTTTCTGGCAATTTAGTAGGAAATTATCAAAGACTGAAGTTAGAAAAGAATTGCAGGTATTTGAGTTTCAGACTTCACACCCTTCAGAAATTTCATCCTAAAGCAAGACCTTTTATTCTATCACCTTTCTAAGTTTGTAAGTGCAATATTAAAAAAAAATTGTCCCTATTTTTGGGTGTTTGTCTCACTTTTATTAATGGTTTTGTCCATATTTCTTGCTGTAAGAAGTTGAGAGGTATGCCGTGCAGTGTTTCAATGGAAAATGCTTGAGAGAGGGAAAAAGCACAAAAGTTGACTAGAATAATCAAGAATACATTGGAAATGAAGTAGAGACAGGGTTTAGGAGATGGAGATGAACTGGAATAGAACAAGAAAATCTAGAAATATTGGAGTTTTTGGACGTTGTTAAACTTGTAGGGGAGTCTAAATCATATGCCCTACTTCATATCATTAATATTCAGAAATATAATACAGGAGAGGGGAAGAGGAGGTAGAAAGTTGATTGTAAGTAAAACAAATTTTCCTTAATAGAGCTATTTAAATAGTGCATGATTTTCTTTGCATGTTATAAAGTTTTCAGTCATTTTTAAGTTTAATGGGGATAGTGATGTAAATATGTGCTCCTGTTTTTTCTTTATTATATTTCCCCTTCTTTTCTATTTCTCCTTGTTCAGTTTAAAAAAATGTAGACAGTACAGTGTAAGAAAAAAAAAAAAAAACACCTGGTTAAAAGAGCATGACAAAAGAAAAATTAATGCGCTTTTTCTCATTCTTGCATAGGGAATGACTGGGTTAAGGCCGTTAGCTTACTGTAGTAACAAGTCTTAAAAGAAAGCAAGCAAATGAAAAAGAATATTGAATATTATAATTTTTTTTTCTAGTAAACAGTTTTGTGTCTGGTTCTCATGTCTCTAGCAGATAATCTGATAAAGAGAAATGGCTTGGAGAAAATGTTTTCTGAAATCATTCAATTGTTTTCCCAGTTGAGAGAGCTATAACAATAAGGCAAAACTAGACAGCATGTAATAGAACCACTGGCTGTACCATGTGTCTTAGCATGGATAACATTTCTTTTATTGTAGCTCAAGTTTGTGTGTATGGCTGTCAGTTTGGGACATTTGTTCCTATTAGGAGAGTAAAACTTCAGTATTTCAAGTGTGTTATTATTAAATTAACAGGTTTTAGGGGAGCGGTGTGTGTGTGTGTGTGTGTGTGCGTGCGTGTGTGTGTGTGTGTGTGTGTGTGTGTGTGTGTGTGTGTGTGTATTTTTGTTTGATGGTTTTCAGTAAAACAAAAAGTTTTGTATGATGTGACATATGCTCAAATGGAAACAACAAGAAACAACTGTATAAAAGATTAACCCTGCCAAACAGAACTTGCATATAACACAAACGCTGGAACTAGACATTTAACAAAAAAAGCTGTTATACGTAAAAGGTGGGAATAATAATTTCTCAAGAATATGATGCTTTCTATAATGTCTTTAAACATTAATGGTCACACAGATAAATAAAAATGTAATTTAATTTAAAATTATAGAGTGCAAATAGCTATGGTATAGGACACGCACTTGGAAAGACCTGAACATGTGAATTTGAAAAAGAAAGATTTTTAGGGTGGTTATTCAGTGGGATATCTGGGGCAAAGGAAGAGAGGAGTACCTATATTAATTGCAAGAGGAGTTCCAATATAACAGCAGAGGATAAAAAAGACAATAGTGGTAGATTTGTAGTATTAAGGGGCTACTGTCAATGGAGGAGGATTACACAGGCATGTATTTATATTCCACCAAAAACTGCTGTAATGGAGTTTAATAATTTTTTTTGAGAAATAATCAGCTTTCAGCAAGAAATATTACTTATAGGTGGGGAACAGAGTTTGATTTGTAACAGTGAAGATGTGTCTGGTGGGCCCAGAAGGGAAAATATAACAACGGAGGGTAGATTTTTAAAACATTTATGAAAACATTTGGCATGGAAGATGTGAATTCAGTACTAGGAGTTCATGGTGAATTTACATATTATTCCCCAAGACACAACAACTGGGCTAGGCTGGACATAAGTTACATTTCACAGGAACAAGTGCATTTAATTGAAGGTTTTGATATGCACCCAATAACTATTTCAGATCATGCGCCAATAATAACTAAAATAAAAACACAAACTAAAATAAAATAAAAAAGGAGACACTGGCACTTTCTCACCTATCTGTTGAAAAGACTGGAATTTAAGGAAAGGGTAATGGAAATTATTCAGGAGCTAGTAGAAAAGATAGAAATTTCTTCTAAAAATATAGCTAGGTAGTGGGATAAAGTTAAAGTGGAGTTTAAAATAGGGTGAAAATAAAAGAAAGGGATATATGGTTAAGAAGTAACAAGAATTATTTAGAGGGACTGACAAATGTTAACGTATTGCAAAATAGGGGGAATCACACATAAAAAGAAGGGGAGCAACTGCAGAATGCTAAACAGACAATAAGGGATTACCTCAATAACATGCGTGACTTTAGAAAGATTGCTGTTAAACAACTGTGTTTTGATAATAATTAACACAACGACTCCGGCAACAGAAGATAGAAAGTGCTGTCACCAACTTTAGGGAGCTTATAACAAGGAAGTTGACATGGGATCCTGTAGAAGTATTAGAAATATTTTTCGGAAATTCTATGGAATCTGTATAAGGCAGAGAAATATGGAAATCAAGAAAAGGTATAAATGGAAATGTTTATGGAAGAATTAAATATGCCAGGATTAGAGGTACAGGAGGCTCATTTACTAACAGGATAGGATGAGATCAGGAGAAGTACCACCATCCTAGAAGAAAGCGGTGGTGGCTGTAATAGCTAAGGAGTAAAGATTCATCCAATCCAGCTTCATACAGGCACATTTCAATGCTAAACCATGATTATAAAGTGTTTATGTCGATATTGGCTAAAAGAATGGCAAAAGCAATTCCAAAATTGATAGATATGGATCAATCTGGTTTTGTGGAGGCAAATATTTGACAACATTAATAGAACACTGATGATCCAGAGGGAATCAGAATGTAAAAAAATACCACTGTTGTCCGTGGGTCTTGATGCAGAGGAAGCATTTCACAGAGTAAGCTGGGACTTTATGAGCAGAGCAATGGAAGCATTTGCATTCCCTGATAAAATTATAATGTTGATTAGGGGGATATATGAGGAATTGGAGGTGAAAATTAAAGTGGGTGAGGTCCTCTCTGATAATCTCTGCTTGAGCAGAGGAACCAGGCAGGATTGTCTTCTCTCCCCTTTGTTATTTGCATTATATTTAGAACCACTGGCAAAGAAAATAAAGGACTCAGAAATTCAAGGATATAATTGGTATGGTAGTCTAGAAAAGCTGGCTCTATTTGCAGATGACTTATTTTACACCTGAGAAAACCAGAAAGGGACATGACAGTGCTGTGGAACATGTTGAGACAGTTTCATTTCTATTCAGGGTACAAAATTAATGAAGCTAAAACAAAGGCAATAGAGGTAGATTATGTACCCACATAAATTTGCTTCAGCAATATCCAAACTTATGGGGACATGATAAGACAGAATATTTAGGAGTATGGATTAAAAATCATTCCAGTGTGGCAACTAATGATATGTGGAAGAGACTAAACAAAAGATAATACAAAAACTGAGAAAGTGGAAGCTCTGCTATATGGATATTGATAGTAAGATACAAGCAGTTAAAATATTTTTAGACTTTTTAGTCTTATACACAGCAGACATATTTTTTATTAACCAGATAAGTTGTGGATAACAACTAATAAAGAGCTGAAAGATTTTATCTGGGAGGGGAAGACAGCAAGAGTCAAGTGGGGCACCCGATTTGAAGGGGTATTTCAAAGCAACACAGTTAAGGCTCCTATACAGAGTGCAAGAAGAAAACTATAATTCAAAGTGGAAAGAGGTGTTGATAAAACAGGGGTGAAGCTTAAGAAACAAGGAGAGACTGGAATTTTGGATCCACACCTTTAAGGAGAATAACAAAAATCATACAGAATATTATATTCATAAAGTAGCAGTAGGTATTCTAAGAATTAGCCAACACAGGAATGGAGAAAAGAGATTCTTCCGATAGGGATGATTGCAATTAGGGATACAGACACTAGGCAAGAGGGCTGGAATTTATTGGAAAAAACTTACAAAGAAGCCAAGGTATTGGTACCAAATAACTAGAGAGAGAGAAAGGTAAAAGAATGGGAAGATGCCAAGAATTTATTTGGATTGCAGGTTAGAGATTGCCTTCCCTATCAAGGTTTGATATCAGAGAATAGGCAAAGAGAAAGAAATGGTGGGAGGTGGTCCTAAACAAAAGAACAGCACTGGTAGAGTTTTTAATAGAATCTAGAATAGAAGTTTTTGTTAAGAAAGGGATAATTAGTAGAGCATATAAAATATTGCATGATAACTATGAAAATCAATCAGAGGAGGTTAGAAAGGATTGGTAAGAGAGACTGGATAAGCAATTCACAAAGAAACAATGGTGGGGTATATGTATGTCTTCCAAACATGCAACAAAGTCTAGAAGATTTAAGATCTTTGCTTGGAAGTATTTACATAGGTATTTTTATACCCCAAGTTGACTCCAATGAGTTTTTCCTCAGGTAAACAGCAAATGTTGCAGAATTTATGGGGACAAATGGGGAAGAAAGAGGTAACTGGGATCATTTTCTGGGAGTGTAATGATGTGGCAGACTTTAAAGATTCCCTGCAGACTGCTCTGTCAGAGATGCTGGATGAACAAACTGGTGTAAATAAGGAAATGTTTTATCTGATGGTGTTAATCTTCATTCATTCATTACTGATGGGTATCAGTTCCATCCTCAGAACCAAGTTGGCCGTTATAACAAGCATGCACCAGCCAAAAAGCTCTCGAGCTAAGCTTACCCATAGTGCCTCTCTCTCTATCACCTCAGATCTCGTTTGACACATATAGTATCAAGACATGTCAGGCCAGCTCTCAAGCTAAGTCATTTCAAAATGTATATTTCTTTAAAATTTTTCTTTGTTTACCTTGTGACATTTGTAATTATTTAGTAGTTGTTTAGAGTTTGCTACCTTTTTCAGTACTTCCTTTCTTATTTACTACCTTTGCTTACCTGTTTCAGTACATCCTTTCTTATTTCTTTACCAAGGTTTTTGGTATTCTTCGTACTATTGCTGGTACATGCCTTCCTTTACCTCTGAGGTAACTTTCAAGACCATTGCTGGTATCCCCCCTTACTCTCTTCCTTTCTTTACCCATTGGGTACCATTGCTGGTAACAAAACATAAAAAAACTTTTCTTGGCTTTGTGACTGTGTATTTTGCTGATTGCTTTGGACATGTTGTTGGACAAGTTCATAGGTTCATAGGTGTGTACTAGGCTAATGGCCCTGGAGCCGTTACAAGCCTAGCCCATAGGATTACCCTGGCATCGTGCCACCTGACCTTAGTTCCCAGTGCCTCTGTCAAGTACAGCCACTGGAGTGATCCCCGGGGTGAATTTTCTATTTCCCATCCACTCATCAAGATTTCTCTTGAAGAGGGCCAGTGAGGTGCTCTGTTTGACATGTATGGGAAGTCTATTCCATAGCATGGGCAGTCTCTGGGTTATGAACCTCTCCCTCCAGCACATTCTGTTGATTGTGGTAATGAGGTTGTGGTCTCTGGAGCATGTGGTGTGGAGGGATTGGGATTTCTTTAGATGTAGCATTTCTACCAGAGCTGGGTCAGACATGGCTTTGTAAGTCAAGCAGAGATCGCCTCTAAGTAGGCGATATGAGACAGAGAATAGTTGGAGTTTTTTTAGTCTGTCCATATAGGACAAGTGTTTAAGGCCTAGAATCCTCTTTGTGAGGTACTTTTGTGGCCTCTCCAGTTGTTGCAGGTGTCTAGTGATGTATATGCCAAATGGGGCCTTGTACTCAATGATTGGCCTAATGAGGGAAGAATAGAGGGAGACAATTACCTCTTACTTCCTGGATGCAAAACCCTTAGTAATGAGATGTGCCACGTAGAAGGACTTTCTGACCACCGTGGCAATGTGGTGGTTGAAAGAGAGGTTGCTGTCAACCTGTGTTTCCAGATCTCTTAAAATGCCTTCTGTGTTCGGTGGACTACCATGGATGTGGTAATTCATGGGAACCTGTTTTTTCCCAAAGGGGATGATGACATATTTTTTGGCATTAAGCTTAAGGCCATGGTTCTGACACCAGTCATTGGTCTCAGTGAGGCCTTTTTGTAGGATGTCAACATCACTTGGGGAGTTGATAATAGCTCCCAACTTGCAATCATCTGCGAACTTTGTCAGCCAGAGTCTCTTCGTGTTGGCCTAGACTTTAGAGAAGTATATACCAAACAGGAGAGGACCCAGGACTGAACCCTTTGGGACTCCACTTGTGATTGGTCAGCAGTCTGACTTGGAGTCAGCTACTTTCACACAGTGGACTCTATCTGTGAGCCAGTTTGCAACCCACCTAGTGATATAGGGGTTGATTCCTAGCTTACTGAGTTTTTCTATGATTCCTGAGTGGGGAATGGTATCAAAGGCCTTGGCCAGATCAAGGTAAGCTGTGTGAACCACCTTGCCTTCAACTGAGATTATCAGTATGGTTTATTTTCATTGATACAAATGTAAGATTGCCTATGTCATACATGCTAATCTAATAAAGGTGCTTCTTGTTTAAAAAAAAAAGAAATATGCCTCAGCCTACAACCTCTGACTCTGCAGTAGCCTTAGAGAGGCTGTCAGACCACTTGCCTTATTTTGCCTTCAGAGTCTCGGTGTGATGGGTGATAGTACTACAACTCTTCATGACACAAGGGTCAGTCACGTCCTCCTGGACTGTACCATTTTCTGGTTCAGGTACAGGAGGACCAAACTCTTTAGGTAGAGGGGAAGTCAGGGATACAGAATATGTTGCCAGTGCCATAAATCTGATTTTGCACTAAGGGGCGTCCCTAGTGTGTGGTTCTTCATAGCCTTCTGCTTTGGTCAAATTTGTTTTTGGTTTCGTGTGCTGAAGGCTGCTTCCCATCTTTTGAATCTGTTGCCAGTGCTGATACAATCCCCACAGGGATTCTCCCATTTGTCTAATACATGCAAACAAGAGACAGAAGAGCTACCACTTCACAGGACAACAGTCTCTGACTCTGTTTTCACCTCTGTTCATAGCTATGGCTAGATCCATTGTTCAGGCAGTTGATTACAGGTTGCATACCCAGATTATGATTAACGTTGATGCTCACACCCCCATTCAAAAATCCAGGGATCCTGATCTTGTAAAGGATTCAGATTCTGATGTTTCAGAACTGTGAGAAACTTACCAGTCATCTTCCTCTGACAACAAACAGGTGCAGATACCCAAACATGTTTTCTTTTTCCCAAATGCTGGCTAGATTTAGAGATGTATTCATTTGTGAACGATGTTTGGCTGCTCCCAAGGTAAACAGGGTATATGATCTCTTGGAGGATGAAGACCCAGATGTGATGACCTTTCATCCATTAATCCCAGCATTTGTGGATGTTTTTAAGAAAGCTTGCAATTCTCTTTCGAATGAGTCTGCCTAAAAAGTGTTTAAGGAATTTAGGGTGTGCTCGACACTGCCTTGTCTCCAAGCCTCCTTGTCTTCAGATCCTGCTGCTGTGTCTCCATTGACATCTTCCAATGAAAAAGCTATAGCTTCATCAAACCCTCTCCCTTCAGATAACCTAGGCAAGTGGCTAGAATGATATGGAAAGAAGCTGGTGCTGTCCAGTATGGTAGCCTTTAAGGTGTTTAACTACCAGAGTTTATATGGAAGTTTTTTTTGAGATGTATGTATAGTTTAGTCTAGTTTACTGCATTTGTACCTGCTGAGCAAAAGGTCTGTGTCAAACACTGTGTTCAATGTTTTTCAAGTGACTAAACATGCTTTAAAGAGTGCCTTGGAAAGGGCTGATACTGTTTCTAGAAACTCAGTGATGCAAGATAGTAATGTACTCTTGTTGCAAGGACTTTGTCACCAAGCTCTATATCCAATCTGATGTCTCTTGCTTTTAATTGTGTATGTCCATGAGAATTGCGAGTCCCTACTAGGGAACACTACTAAACCATTGTACGAATCACTTTGTTTTATATTTTCTAATGTTATCCAACTTCTTGTGTAATCTATGTAAGTTTCTCTATTTGGAGCTTTTCTTCCCGGGCCTCCACTGAAAATGGACATGTATCCAGTCGGACTATCACGGTAAACAAATGTAAAATAAATAAACTTTAGAAAAATTACTTTCAGACCTTTCATAATGATACCATTGTCAGACAAAATCTCATCTCTGTTTGGAAAATAAGGTTGCATTTCTTGAGGTAAACTAGATTGCTTTGATGGCCATCATTGGTTGATAAAGTGGGTGAGCCTTCACAAAACTGGTTCTGTGGCTGTGTGATCTCTCAATTCATCAAGACATGTGGAAGAAATATTTCTCACTTTCATGATTTCAAAATCAAAGTTCTCATTCTTATGCTGTTCAGTGTTGTTTCGGGGTAATCTAGATAATGTATCAGCAAGATAAAAAACTTTGCCTTTCTTGTAGATAAGAGTGAAATTATACTTTTGCAATCTCAGCATCATGCGTTGCACTCTGGCTGGAACTGAATGTATAGGCTTTCTCAAGATAGTGACTAGAGGTCGATGGTCTGTTTTGATCTGGATACGTCTCCCATAAACATAATTGTGAAACTTTGAACATGCAAACAGTTGCCAAAAGCTCTTTCTTGATCTGAGCATACTACATTTCAGTTTGGGTAAGAGTTCTTGATGCATAAGCAACAAGTTGACCCTCTTGTAGAATGACTGCACCAAGACCAAATTTTGAAGTATCATATGAAAGAGTAACTGATTTGTGAATACCATAGTATCTGAGAGTTGGTGGACTAGCAGTTCTCTGTTTCAGGACATCAAATTCTCTTTGGTGTCGCTCTAGCCAAGACTAAGATACATGTATTTATTTATTTAACATTTGTTTACTGGGAAAGTCCCACTTGGAACAAAGCCAATTTTTATCGGAGGCCCAGGGAGAAAGGCTCCAGATGTATATCTTTGTAACATGGGAGGAAAACGGAGTACCCAGAAGAAACCCATACAAACACAGGGAGGACATGCAGACTCTGCACAGAAGGCACTCCAGCCGAGAATCGATCTGGAGAACCTCTTGCTGTGAGGGGGCAATGCAACCGCTGCATCACTGCACCAACTTCTTCACGTGTCAGCTCTCTGAGTGGTCCTGAAAGTTGGCTCAAATCTGGAATGAACTTGCCTAGATAGTTGACCATGACAAGCAAATGTTTCAGGGCTTGAACATTGTCTGGAGCTGGCATCTTGAGAATGGCAGTTTGCTTTGGAGGGTCTGGTTGTCGGCCTGAACTAGTAAATAAATGACCAACATAAGTATCCTCTTGTAGCCTGAATTTGCATTTCTGTGGATTGAGCTTAAGATTCATTTGACATGCTCTTTCCAGAACTTTTCTGTTGTTTCTGTCATGATCAACTTCACCATTACCTCCTACTAGTATGTCTACTATAATACCACAAGGATGCCCAGAAAAAAGTTGCTCCATTTGCACGTTGAAAGATGTCGCTTGCAGAATTTATTTCAAATGGCATTCTCAAAATCTGTATCTTCCAAATGGAGTACTGAACATAGTTATCAATGAGGATTTCTTGTCAGGCTGAATTTGCCAAAATGAACTCTTTGCATCTAAGACAGAAAAAACAGTGGCGTTTGGCATCAGAGCTGCAACTTCTTTAACTGTGCGCATTGGATGACAAGGTCTTTTTAGTGCTTTGTTCAAATCTCGTGGATCAATACATATTTGGGTGTCATCTGAACTTTTCTTATGAGCTACCACCATGGAAGATACCCATTCAGTTGGAGTTGATGAACCTACTTGACAAATCACACCTTGTTGTATCATTTTAACTAACTCGGCTTTAACTGTCCTGCATGGTAATTGGAACTTTCCAAGCTGTTCTGATAACTGGACTGACATTTGGGTGTAACTTCATGAAGTACACAACTGGATGCTTCCCTAGTTTGTCTTTGAAAAGATCAGCATAGGTAGAAAAAATGTGCTGGGTGAAATTAGAGTAGTGGTCTTTGAAGCTAACATGATGGACTTCCTTATTAAGTAAAAGCAGTCCCATTTTCAAACTGTCTCTGAGCCCTAATAATAACTGGACATGACTCTTGGTCACATAAAATAACAACTCGTAACATCTCCCAGCAGAGTAACATAAAAGCACTACTGAGCCTTTGGTTTGAATTTATTCACCACCATAAGCAACAAGCTTTGCACACTTTGCCAAATCAAGTCTTTCATCATGACACACTCTAGCAAATGCTGCTGACATAACATTGCACTTGGAACCTACTGTATATCAACTTTGAGCTCTATGGGGTTTCCATTTATCCAAACATTAAAAAAGAAAATAATTATTTGCTCTTAAATCTATTGCATTCATTGCTTCATGAAGCACAGACACACAATCGACATAAAGAGTAGGGTTGCAACTTTCTAATTGATCGACTCGTTTCTTAAAATGTTCCCTTTCAATAAAAGAACATGGGCCTTTTGATTTACAAAACCTCTTGAAATTATTCAATTTATTGCATTTATAGCACTCCTGACCAAAAGCTAAACATTTTTCCCTTTTAGATTCATGATTTCCACCACAATTACGACAGTTGGCAATGAAACTGGATAAGCACGCACCCTCACCCTTATGCCTGTTTGCTGACTAACTCTTATGCTTCACTGAGACTGTGCGAATTCTAGAATTTGCTGGAAAGCTCTAGGGTTTATCAGTGGGTGCTGCAGGGCTACAGTTGCTGCCATGTGCTTGGACCTGTTTTTTTTAACCACGAGCTGCATACTATCAACATGAGATCTAGAAGTTACTGGAAGCATGCATCTCTCATTTGTAGGCATATGTGTGTGCTTTTCTGTGAGCTCATATATCTGACAAATTTCAGTGGTCTTATTCAAAGTTAAATCTCTGTCGCGAAGCAAAATCTTTCTAACAGCATCATCTTTGATACTACACACATCAGTCTTTTATCAGCTCATCCCTTAAATCACCAAATCTGCACATTTTAGGCCTTGTTTCTCAGATCAGTTATATATGCTGCAAAAGTTTCACCAGGATTTTGATCCCTTGTGTAAAATAAGTACCTTTCCATTGTAACATTTGTCTGGGGGTTGCATATTTCTCTAAATTTATGTTTTAAGCACTCAGAGTCCTCCCTTGACTCAGCCAGTACAACAATTTGATGGTTTTCCGAAATACTGTACTTTGCGAAATATACTCTGAAATGCCTGTATCTTGTGAAATAACTTTACTGTAATACTACACAAACATGCGAACACTTTATACACTTCTGATAAATTGGATATCTTTAATTAATACGAAAATACTTCCTTAGCAAAAATGCGGTCATTTCTCTTTATTTTATTTGATGTGAGAGTGTTCAATCTCGCTGTTTGTTCTTACACATGGGTGTCGGAGCCGATCCTCGGCTCCGAGTCGGCCGCTTAGCAAAGCTCTGCATCCAGAAGAAGCTCGAGACCAACCTACCTCCCACAATTCCCTCTGCCTTTACCTCAGATCTAGTTTGCCGCTGCAACTGATCACATCGTTCTGAAGAGCTCTGAGCCAACTGGAACAGATAAGCTAACTTTTCAAGAGAATTTCCTTGAAATTTTTTTCTAGGATTGATAGACTTATATAGTGTGTGTGTGTGTGTGTGTGTGTGTGTATGGTCTGGTTTCCCTTTTGACTATATATATAGTGTTTTTATACATTTATATTTAGTTTAGGTTACATAGGGCCTACCCCACCTACTATATCTCGGATTTGACTACTTGATATACTTGGCTATTTGAGATTATTGTTACTGCTGTAATTTTTTTTGACAGTGTTTCTTGACAGATTTCATTACTATTATGTCAGAAAAGGTGAAGTCAGGTTTTAAAAGATGTCAGTGCGGACAGAAGATGTCTGTCACCGACAACCATAGCTCCTGTGTCTACTGTCTTGGCCCTCTCCATCTTCAGGAGGACTGTTCAATTTGTCATTCCTTTAGTGGAAGGGTCATGACAGATAGACGCAGGAAGCTTATGGACAGGGGTCTCTTAAAGCCTGCCTTCCAGGAGGCTTTAGATAAGTCAGACCAGACTTCTAAATCCTCGAAGGAGTCGAGGACTTCGGAGCCCACGTCATCGGCTCTAAGTTCCTCTTTTAAAGTTCGTTCACCGGTTCCACAGACTTCGGGGCCGAGTGTCGAGCTGTTGTCTGTCACTGAGCCTCGGGTCTTGGAACCGGTGTCGGAACTTCCACCTCCTGCTCTTTTGAGGTCGGCACCGTCCTCGATTCCTTCGACGCGATCTTCCAGGCCCCTCTCTGACACCGACGTAGATCGTGTGGTGCAGAAGCTGATGGAGAACACGGCCCTATCCAAACTCATTGCAGTCTCCTCTCAGTTGGTGTCGAGACTCGAAGGCCTTCCCTTATCTCCATCTGATCCTCCTCCGAGGCCTGCTCAGCCCTCGGAGCCGGGAGACGCTGATCTGCTGATAGTGGAGCCCTTGGTGCTGGAACCGTCTCTTTCTCGGTTGGCACCATTGACCTCGACTCCGTCGGAACCTCTACCGGACTCGCGGAGCCGAAGATCTATCCTTGGTTCCAGGACCGAGAGTCGAACCGATGTTTCGGTGCCGACTCTCCCTCTCGGCACCTCGGCTCGGATCGCCTCAGCTCCGTCCTCGGGGTCGGTGCCCTTGGCTTCCGCGTCGGAGATACCTCCGCGTTCTTCAGAACCGGGGGATTCCTCGGCTCGGGGTCCAGGGGCCTTCGACCTTATGAGGAAGGTATTGTCTTCCCAGACAACTACATCAGCAGAAGCAATTTCTCCCTCCCATAAAGGCCCGTTGTCCTCTTCTGCACCCATGGCTACTCTAAAGCGTCGAGCACCAGTGTCTCAGCCACTCCCAGAGGGAGCCCCTTCTTCCTCGGAGGTTTCATCGGATGCCCCCCCAATGACGTCCCGAGGAAAAGACTGTGCAAGAGGAGGCACTTGGATTCTCCACAAGAGTCCTTAACATCAGACACTGACTTAGATGAGTCAGAAGGGTCCCCAAAATCACCCTCAGAGGATGCCTCTTTTTCAGACATCCTGGAGATCCTAAAACAGAGAGGTGATTGGCAAGCCCTACCCCCTTCTGAGGATGAGTCAGTTTTGCTGAAGGCATTTGGTGCTCGCCCTTCTTCCTCCTGGGTCACTCCGCCCTTCGACGAGTTAATGGAGTTGATTGCTCGAAGGGCGTGGGAGACACCTGACACAGTGGAGCCAGTTCCCAGAAAGCCTAATAAATATATAACGGCCCCTCAGGATAAGGCATACCTCACTAAGGGAGTTCCAGTGGACGCTATGGTGGTGGCAGCTGCCACGAAAAAGGAGATGTCCAAATCTTCCTCATCTGTCCATCCTCCTAACAGAGATTCTAGGACCATGGATAGATATGGGAAGTGCATTTTCAGTTCAGCAACTTTTTCCATGCGATCCCTGAACTATTTGACACATTTCACAAGATTGCAGAGGGATCTAGTCAAAGAGTTGGGAGATACCCTCCAGGGTACTACAGATGCTGCTGTCTCGGATAAGGTTACAGCACAGCTCAATACCCTTACATCTATTGTAAACTCATCCATGAGGCTCATCTCGTATGCTGCCGAAGGGTCGAGTAGGGCTGCGGCTTCAGCGATTGCTCTCCGTAGACAATCCTGGATGCACCTGTGCTCCTTTGCGGAAGCCTTCAAGTCTTCCTTTACTAACGCCCCCTTTGATGGTGCCACTCTTTTTGGCCCCAAAGTAAAGGAGACCCTGACCCGGTGTGAGCAAGAGGGAAAGATTCTGTCTGCTGTCAGAGTCCATTTTTCCACCCCATCCAGACCGTACCCCAAAGGGCAACAAGGTGGAAAAATGTGGTTTCGTAAACCCCAGGGTTCTTTCCCAAGCACACAGGGTGATGCCCCCTCCAGAGGCAGGGGGGGGCAGAAGTGGAAGACGTCACCCTGGCGGCAGAGGGGGTCCGCAAAACCAAGGCGACAGGGATACTATCCCTGGGAAGCCTTTCCAGCACTCCTGAAAGGAGGCCCGACTGTCCTGCTCTGGAGGCAGTCGGGGGTCGCTTAGCTTTATACCCTCAGGCCTGGCAAAGCCTTACTTCAGACAAATGGGTAAAAAGCATTATTACCAGAGGTTACAAAATCCCATTTCTATTCCCCCCGTTACCACAGAAAAGATTCCCAGATGTACCGCCCCATCTGCGAGAACCTGCAGCTATTGAGGTTTCAAGGCTGCTAAAAAAAAGGGTCATCCAACCAGTCCCGGCGGACCAAAGAGGATCCGGAACTTACTCAAGGTTCTTTTTAGTTCCAAAAAAGACAGGGGACTGGAGGCCAATTCTGGACCTAAGCAATCTCAATACCTATGTGAAGAAAGAAAAGTTCCAGATGGTCATGCTTCAATCGATCCTTCCGTTTTTACAGAAGGATGACTGGATGTGCTCAATAGATCTCAAGGACACATACTACCACATCAAAATGGCCAGAGCATCCAGAGATCACCTGCGCTTCCGGCTGGGAGCCAGCCACTATCAGTTTCGAGCCCTACCCTTTGGTCTAACCTCAGGCCCCCAGGGTTTTCACCAAATGCATGGCAGTGGTAGCATCTCACTTGAGACGCCTAGGATTCCAGGTGTTTCCGTATCTGGACGACTGGCTCCTTACTGCCACCACCGAGCGTCGACTGATACAAGCCAGGGACTACATGCTCAGCCTTTGTGTTCACCTAGGGATTTCGATAAATTTAGAAAAATCTGCCTTACAGCCATCACAGCATATTTCATTTATAGGGGCAGATTTGGATACCCGTTCCTTGCTTCTAAGACTCCCCCCCGCAAGAGTAGCTTCCCTACAAAAACACATATCTCTCCTTCTGTTGTCCAAGAAATCCCCAGCCAAACTAGTTCTGAAAGTCTTGGGACTCATGTCAGCTTCCCTCATTGCAGTTCCCATGGGAAGACTACACATGAGAGTTCTCCAATGGCTGCTGTTCGCACAATGGTCGTTCCAACAGTTACCGCTAACACACGAAATTCACATTACAAACACCTGCAAAGCACACCTGTCTTGGTGGTTACAGAATCGCAATTTCATCAGCGGCAGACCGTTTGTGTTACCCACACCAACAGCCACGGTGACCACAGACGCTTCCCTGATAGGGTGGGGTGGCATCTTTCAGGGACAGACAGTCCAAGGCGAATGGACCAATTTAGAGTACAACCTGCACATCAATGTCCTGGAGATGAGGGCAGTGTTTCTAGCATTGCAACACTTTTCCCCCCTTCTACCTCTAGAGACCATTGCAGTTCAAACGGACAACATGTCCGTAGTTTGGTACATAAGCAAACAAGGAGGAACCAAGTCTTATCAGTTGTGCAGAGAGGCCATGAGAATTTGGCAATGGGCAGAGTCCACGGGTCGCTTTCTGATTGCAGCGCACATCCCAGGGTTATCCAACGTTATAGCAGACAGGTTGAGCAGAGCCATCCTGTTACCTCACGAGTGGTCCCTCAACCAGACAATAGCGGAGATGATATTCCGCAAGTGGGGTCAGCCTTGCTGCGATCTGTTTGCGTCTCCAATGAATGCCAAATGCAGAAGCTATTTTGCCCTGTTACCCCCTCCAGGGGATGTCCCCAGGGATGCTCTGATTCACGATTGGCCCCCGGGTCTCCTGTATGCTTTTCCCCCAATACCTCTGATACCGAGATTTCTCCAGAAAGCCAAGGACCTAGAAATGACTGTAATTCTCATTGCCCCATTCTGGCCTCATCAGATTTGGTTTCCCTTTCTTCAAGCACACAAAATTCAGGAGCCCTGGATTCTGGACCCGGTGCCAGACCTGCTGACTCATTCGTCAGGAGCTCCCCACCCGTCGCTCCTGTCCCTCAGATTAGCAGCTTGGCTGCTCCGCTTCCCTTCTTAGCCAGGTCTGATCTTCTCTCTTCGGTGGTTCAAGACATTCTAGTAGCCTCTCATAAGGCTTCCACTACAAAAATTTACACCAGTAAGTGGAAACGTTTTGTCTACTGGGCGACTGCGCAGCATTTAGATCCCTTAATAGCCCCGCTAAACAAGGTTTTAGAGTTCCTATCCATGCTGTTTCACCAAGGAGCCTCTACTGCCACCTTGAGGGTTCAGTTGGCTGCTATTTCTAACTTTTATGTAGGAGAGAATGGAGCGCCCATTATGGCTCATAGGCTTTGTAAAGCCTTTCTGAAAGGCTCCTTTCATCTTAGACCACCAGTTAGGTGTCCTATGGCTCCTTGGAATCTAAACCTCCTTTTATCCCAACTAATGTTACCACCCTTTGAACCAGCTTCTTCCTGTTCCTTAAAGTTCTTGTCCTGGAAAACTCTCTTCCTAGTAGCTATCACTTCGGCCAGACGAGTATCGGAACTTCAAGCTCTTTCCATTACACAGCCATATTTAATTTTTCACCCGGACAGGGTATCTTTACGCACCAACCCTTCTTTCCTCCCTAAGGTTGGTTCAGTTAACAACATCAATCAATCCATTGAGCTTCCCACATTTTTCAAAAATCATTCCAATAAGCTGGAATATATGTTGCACAAGTTGGATGTTCTTAGACAACTCAGATTCTACCTAGATAGAACTAAAGACCATAGGAAAGCAGACCAACTCTTTATAGCCTTTGCGGACAACAAAAAGGGCATGGCAGTCACTAAGCGTACTCTCTCCAAATGGCTAACTGATTGTATTACCTTCGTTTATGCTGCTTCTAGTCACAGTTTGCCCACCAAACCAAAAGGACATTCTACTAGATCAGTTTCTACATCTTTAGCTCATGCGGCTCACCTGCCTTTGGACACTATTTGTGCGGCCGCCACTTGGTCTAAACCACATACATTCATCACTCATTATAAAGTGGATAGGATTTCCAGGGACAGAGCAACTTTTGGTTCCACTGTGCTCAGGAACGTTCTCCCGTGAGTCTCTCAGGGCCATGGAGCTAGGGACGCTACCCATGTGTAAGAACAAATGGCAAGATTGAACACTCTCACATAAAGAAGTTATGTTCTTACCATAACGTTCCATGTGGAGTGTTCATCTCGCCTTTGTTCTTACATCCCCACCCTCCCACCCTCAGGTCAGGAAGAACGTCCAGTTTAGAAGTCTGGTCTGTTGGTCTCCTACTAGTATTCTCTTTGTGGTACTACTGGCTTGAGTTACTTACGCTATTTGTGTATATGTATGTATTCTTGGATGTTACATTGTTGTTGCTGGATCTGGTGTTGTTTTGCAAACTAGATCTGAGGTAAAGGCAGAGGGAATTGTGGGAGGTAGGTTGGTCTCGAGCTTCTTCTGGATGCAGAGCTTTGCTAAGTGGCTGACTCGGAGCCGAGGATCAGCTCCGACACCCATGTGTAAGAACAAAGGCGAGATGAACACTCCACATGGAACGTTATGGTAAGAACATAACTTTTTTTTTATGCAATTTGAATTTTATTTCAAACATTTTCCATAGTAATTCAAATATTTGTATCAATATCGGACATATCGGTTTATCCAAATATCATTTAGAATGTTCTGTATGCCTCATTTCATATTTTGCAAATAAGAAATTATTTGAGCAAGTTTTAACATCTGAAATTCATTTCTAACCTATTCTGTGAATTATGCATGCAGTAGGGATGATTCACTCCTCTATATTCCCCCAATACCAACCGGGTGCCTCTCAGACTTAAATGGAAGAAACTGGAGCACTTTCTGGCAACAAGTCGTTTTGGACATGCTTCCTTTAACACCATGCCCTTTTAGACATGCCGCTTCTGACACCATGTTGCTCATCCCTCTCTAACACTGATGACAAGCAGGTGGAGTATTTCATTTAGATGCTTTAATACATAGAAACACATCAGGATGGATAGCAGCATCATAAAATATAAACAAACTGATTAACAGACCTTACAGTCATACATGCTTACATCTCAACAACTTACTACAAAATGGCAGTCAGGCTCACATGTGCTCAGTATTTATACACTTGTGCAAGCCATTGGATAGCTTCTTAAAGATGCATACACACATTGATCTACAGTCTGCACCTCAGAAAAGTATACCCCAAACAACAGAGGTCCCAAGACTGATTCCTGGGGTACAACACTCATTATGGCTCTACTGCTTGTGGTGACTTCCCCTATTTTGACTAGGTGGGTTCTATCAGTGAACCAGTTTGCTACCCATCTGGTAACATACAGATTGATGCCTAGTTGAGAGAGTTTATCTATTATACCTGAATGGGGAATAGTATAAAAGGCTTTGGCCAGGTCAAGGTAGGTGATGTGCACCATCTTCCCCTCATCCATGGCTTTGGTGACTGCCTCAAAGAAGTTGACCGAATTTAACAGGCATGACCTCCCCTTGATGAAACCAAACTGTGTGGGATCGAGTGTTTGGAAGTTGCCAATGTCCTTGTTAATGAGATCTATGATAATCCATTCCATGGCTTTGCAGATGAGGCTAGTTAGGCTGATGGGTCTATAATTTCCTGAATCGGTGGACACTCCACCTTTGTGCAAAGGGATGACAGTGGCTCTCCTCCACTTGGCTGGGATGAAGCCAGTACTCAGGCTTTGGATAAATAGGGTGCCCAACGGTGCTGCAAATTCTAGCCTGAGTTCATGTAAGATGCAGCCTGAGATGTTATCAGGTCCCATGAAGGCTGTATTTTTTGCCTTTGAGAGGGCAGTGATAACTTGCTCCCTAGAGATAAGGGGAGGGGTAGGTGCTGGGGATGTCCTGATTTACTGAAGGAGGGGGCAGAGGGGTGAAATTTTCACTTAACCTGTCTGCCAACAGGTTGGCTATATCTACGGTGTCTGTGTATATGGTGTTCTTGACCACCATTTCTGACCAGATCTCATTGCTTCCTTTGAGATTGCGGACATATGTGAAGAAGTCCTTATGACTGTATTTAGTAGATGTGGCCAGTTCAGACTCAAAGTTTGCTTTGGGGGATTTCACTAGTGCTCTTATTTGCTTGTTCAGGCTGAGGAGAGATTGCTTCCAATTAGGCACCTGGTCCTTCTTGGTCCTGGACAGCATTTTTTTCCTTTTATTATAGAGTTTATTTATTGCAGATGTCCACCAGACAGGTTTACTCTTCCTTGAGGAGGAGGATTTTGTCCTGTCAGGTATTCCTGATTCCATGCAGCTATATAAATGCTTGTATAGTACTTTGGTGTAGGTTTGGACATATGTGCCAGTTCCTATGGAATGGGGAGGGGGCTGTGAAGCTGTTTATACCTTCCCTCAGGAGGTTGTAATCAGCTTTGGAGAAGATTTTTTGTTTGACCCTAGCTGGGGGGGAGGGGAAGATGGTGACTTCGAAAGTGACCGCTTTATGGTCAGATCTTACCAGGGAGGATGACACAGTAGGGATGCTGCAGTGGTTACTCATGTTGGTTAATATGAAGTCCAAGATATTATTACCTCTTGTGGGGGTGTTGACCAGCTGGTCCAAGGCACTTGCATTGACGAAATCAAGGAATCTCTGAGCATTTGTGTTTTGGCATGAGTCGTTCTTCGAATCTATGATTGGATAATTAAAGTCACCCAGGATCAGGGTAAAGGGTTGAATCTTGATAGATTTGAAGAGGTCCAGATAGGTGGAGTGGGCATCTTGAGTCAAAGACTGGGCCTATAGCTAGCTATGATTTGAATAGGGGTCTTGTCAATGGTTAACTGCACCTGGAGTGTCTTCTGTGCATCATACTGTTTGACCAGCCTGAAGGTGAGTATGTCTTTAATATATATTGCAATTCCACCTCCTTTTGGTTTGCTGCCCACTGTTTGGGGTGTGAATGTATGATAGGATAAGTAACCTGCTATGGGGTGCTCTGTGCAGCTTTAAACCAAGTTTCTCTGACTGCACAAATGTAAGCATCTTCCAGGGTTAAGAATGCCTGTAATGAGTGCAGTTTCATGTTCAGACTCATAGGTTCATAGGTAGGTACTAGGCTCTTGGCCCTGGGGCCTATATAAGCCTAGCCAAACAGTTAGCAGCATGTCCTTTATTTATTTATTTTTTTATTTGTTTTACATTTGTTGACTGGGTGTGTCCAGCTGAGCTATTGCCCTTTTTCAGTGGAGGCCTGGGGAGAAAATCTTCAAAGATATACAATGCAGTAACAAAAACAATAAAAACTTTTGGTAGTTAAAATATGTAAGCTGCATACATGTATATTGTTGACAGATAAAACAGTACTATAAACAAAAAGGAGAATGTTAACAAAGTAGAATAAGTTGTATGTTTTGGTTTAAAAAGAGAGGTGAATAAATATAAGGTTTTGTAAGCAGAGTAGCAGAAACATAAAAGGTTACATAGGAATTTCAGGGAGCAGAGTATAGAAGAAGCTTTGGAGTTTGCATAGGAAGCATAGGATGAAGTAGTTAATGTTAAGTATTAGTAAGTTAGTTTGACTGTTTGACTGTACTACAAAGGTAGGTACTAATCAGGGAGGGTGAGTACAATGGCAAGACCAGTGTTTTTTAAAGTGGTCTTTGGTTGCTAGCTTAAATTGTTTAGGGTGAGTCAGGGTCCTTATTTCTAGTGGGAGTTTATTCCATGCAATAGAGGAATGGTAGCTATATAAGTTGCACCTTGTGTTGGATTTGGGTTTATGGATTTTCAGTAGGCCTTGGGTTGAGCTTCAGTGAAGTCTGGTAGGGGAGTAGTGACAGATGAGAGAAGAAAGACTTGGGCAGAAATCAGGCTGATATAGGATGGAGTGTATGAACTGGAGTTGAGATTGTAGGAACAGGTGAGGTAGTTCGGGCCAGTTCAGGTATTTTAGGGAGAGACAGTGGTGAGATGTATATGTTTGTTGACCTGCAAGTCTAGCTAGTTTGTGGTAGGTTGATTCTATTTTGGTAAGTAGGGAGGAGTTCAGATTTGTGAGCATTTGGGAACAATAGGTTAAGCATGGTAGAAGGTAGGCATGGGTAAGAGAAATCCTAGCTTCAGTAGTTAGGAATTTGTTGTTCCTGTACAGTAGTCCTAGCTTTTGGTGTTTTTTTTTATACAGTTATTAATGTGAAGATTGAATTTTAGTTGGTCGTCAATGGTAATGCCAAGGAGTTTTGTCCTAGTTTCGACTTTTATTGGAGTATTGTTTAGGGACCATATGGAGAAGGAAAGTTTAATGTGGTTTGTATATTTAGGTAGAAAGAGTAGTAATTTTCTTTTCTTAGGGTTGACGAGGAGCTAATTATTAGTGAGCCATGTCTCTACTGAGTTGAAAGATGTCTGGGTATTTGTTAGGAGTATTAAGGGGGAATTAGCAATAGTTATGACTGTAGAGTCATCTGCATATTGGACAATGTTAGATTGAGGACAAGAGGAGTGGAGTGAGTTGGTGAAGATATTAAAGAGTAGAGGTCCAAGAATGGAACCTTGGGGAACACCAGATGTTAAGTTGTCTATCTCCCCTTCATTCTTGCTGGTTGGGTTCAGAGCCGATCCTCGGCTCCGACTCTGCCATCTTCTAAAGCTCGAGAGCTACATACTGGCCGAGGCCTCCCCATATCCCATGATGCCTGGCGCTAGAAACCCAGATCTCATTTGCCGCTTCTGCTGCGAGGTTGCTCTACTGGCTTAGGTCATATAAAACTTTTATATTGTGTCTTTTCTGTCATAAAACTAGTTAGTTTTAGCATAGAAATGCTCATTTAGTTATATCTTTGGTATTAGAGTTGTGTTCGTGTCTGATTCCTTTTCTTTTCCCCTCAGAAACTCATTTTTTATTTAGAGAATTTCCCCTTCCCCTTTTCTTTTTCCTCTTAAGGTTTTACGTTTAAGTTAAAGGATAACCTTACCTCTAAAAGGTTTCCGGTTAAGTTAGAGGATAACCTTTTTTCTCCCTATCTCCCTTAAAAAAAAAAAAGCCTTTATTACTGTTAGCTATAGTTAATTATTGTTGTTATAGTGTAGTTGGTCCTGGTAACTGTAGTGTGTTTTTATTGTGGTTAGTTACCTCTTTGGTGTGTGTGTGTTTTTTTTTTCCTTGTTTTTTTTTTCTATCAGGATGTCCAAGGATCCTAAGCCATCCAGATTCAAGAAGTGTGACTCATGCTGTCGGAAGATGTCTCTGACAGATGGTCACACTTCTTGTGTTTATTGTCTGGGCATCGTGCACCTGCAGGACTCTTACTCAATTTGCCATGCGTTCAGTCCAAGAGTCCTTTGATCTTGCGGGGTCTGTTTAAACCCCAAGATTCACAGGCGAAGGCTCAGCCCGTGAAATCTTCTAGGCCACCTAAACCTTCGGCTCCCAGTTCGGAGCCGTCGTTGGGTGAAGCCATACCATCCATCTTGGCTCCGGCTGGAACCAATGTTCCTCCCTCCCAGTCGGCTCCGACATGTTCTTCGGAGCCATCTGAAATTCAAAAAAGGTCCAGGTTTCCTTCTCTGGAGTCGATACGTTCGGCTCTGAAGTTGCCTTTGCTCCAGTCGGAGTGTAGTCATTGCTCATCCCACTCATCTCGGTCCTCAAGACTTTCAAACCATGACTTGGAAAGAGTGGTCAGTAGGCTGTTAAAATCACAGGCCCTAGCCAAAATGTTGTCCAGCCCCCCTCATCAGGTGTCGGCTCCATCCACAGCTGTAGATATTCCTCCTCCGACTCATCTTATGAGCTCAGAGCCGGAATTCGTTGGGGTTCAAGTTGTGGAATCGTTGGCTCTGATACCTTCTCCTTCAGTTCCATCATCAGCTCCGATCCCTTCCATGGGTGACGAGACTCCCTCGTCGGCTCCGAGGGGGCGAGTGGCATCAGACCCTTGTTTGACCCCGCTCTCCCCTCGGGGCTTCGGCTCAGGTGAGCTCAGCTCCCACATCTGCCTCGGAGCCGTCCCCCTCAGTGCAGGGAGGGGTTCTGGTTTCTTCGGAACCAGAGCCATCTCTGCGCCCGGGTAGGGACACCTTCGAGGTGATGAGGAGTGTACTGGCCCCAGAGTCAGTCACATGATCGACCCCATCGGCTCCTCCCCCTAGGGTGCCTGTGTCAGCCTCTGCCCCTCTTCCAGACACAAGCATGGGGATCCAGCACTCCAGGACACCCCTTTGGGTGTATCCTCCTATTCTGAGGCCTCCCCTGACCATTCAGAGGAGCCACCTCGCAAGAGGAAATGCAAGAGGAAGCATGTTGACTCCCCCTAGTCTGTCACATCAGATACCGACTTAGAGGAGTCGGAAGGGTCCCCAAGATCCCCCTCTGAAGATGTCTCCTTCTCAGACATCCTTGAGATGCTTAGGCAGAGGGGGAACTGGACTGCCCTAAGCCCTTCCGAGGATGAGTCGATATTTCTGGACGCGTTTGGATCCCAACCTTCCACCTCCTGGGTGTCTCTGCCTTTCGACCCACTGATGTCTGTGGTGGCTCGGAAGGTGTGGACAGCTCCAGACACAGTGGAACCGACCCCTAGAAGACCTGCCAAATTCATTACTGCACCGCAGGACAAACAGTTCTTGACCAAAGGTGTCCCCGTTGATGCCATGGTGGTAGCGGCAGCCACAAAGAAGGAGTTGGCTGAAACTTCTTCATCTGTCCATCGTCCTAACAAGGAATCCAGGACGATGGACAGATATGGGAAGCAGATGTTCTCTTCAGCAACCTTTTCTATGCGGTCCCTGAATTACCTGTGCCACTTTACCTGTCTTCAGAGGGATCTCCTGAAAGAGCTTGGAGATACCCTCCAAGATCCATCAGCTGAGGGGGCCCAGGCTAAGGCAGCCTCCCAGCTGGCTACTCTTAATTCAGTGGTAAACTCCTCCATGAGGCTCATTTTGAATGCAGCCGATGGGGCGAGTAGAGCCGCAGGCACAGGCGTGGCCCTAAGGAGGCACGCTTGGATGCGGCTATGTAACTTTGTGGAACCTTTCAGAGCATCTTTCTCCAATACCCCTTTTGATGGCTCCTCTCTCTTTGGATCACAGGTGAAGGATACCCTTACCAGGTGTGAGCAGGAAGGCAAGACTCTCTCTGCCGTAGGAGTCCATTTTCCCACTCCTTCCAGACCATATCCCAAGGGTAAGAAGAGTGGAAAGATGTGGTTCCGGAAATCCCAGGGAGCCTTGCCAGACACACGTGGTGAGTTTCCCTCCAAGGGCAGAGGAGGGAACAATAACAGATGCCACCCTCGTGGCAGAGGGGGTCCGCAAAACCAGGGCAGCAGAGAATCTTTCTCTGACAAGCCCTTCCAGCATCCCTGAAGGGTTGCCCGGCTGCTCACCTCTGGAGGCAGTCGGGGGAAGATTATCGCTGTACCCAAGAGCCTGGCAAGACAAAACTCAAGACAAATGGGTACAGTCCGTTATATCCGGAGGCTACAGAATTCCTTTTGTTCACGCTCCTTTATTGTCGAACAAGTCCCTTCCAGATGTTCCACCCAATCTAAGGGATCAAGCAGTTCAGGAAGTTTCAAAACTGCTAAGAAACTGCTAAGAAAAAGGGCCATCCAGCAAGTCCCAGCAGACCAGCAAGGATCCGGAATTTACTCAAGGTTCTTTTTGGTACCAAAAAAGACAGGGGACTGGAGACCCATTTTGGATCTCAGCAGACTAAACAGGTCTGTACAAAGAACAAAGCTTCGGATGGTCACGCTACAGTCCATTTTACCCTTCTTGGGTCAGGACAATTGGATGTGCTCCATAGAACTTCAGGATGTGTACTACCACATCAAAATGGACAGGCGCTCCAGAAGATTCCTGCACTTCTGGCTGGGAGCCAGCCATTATCAGTTCAGACCTCTGCCCTTTGGTCTCACCACAGCCCCCAGGGTGTTCACCAAATGTATGGCAGTAGTTACCACTCATCTGAGATGGCAAGGATTCCAGGTGTTTCTGTTTCTAGATGACTGGCTCTTCACTGCTACCACCAGGCAACACCTTCTGCAAGCCAGAGACTATACTATCCAGACGTGCTCCAAACTAGGTATCACTATAAATTTCAAAAAATCTGCTTTGTCGCCTTGTCAGTCTATCATCTTTATAGGTGCAAACTTAAATACAAAAGGCAGGTCAGCCAGCCTTCCACCAGACAGGGTGTTAGCCATTTGGCGGCATGTCCAGGTCTTGTTACAATGCAACAGAATTCAAGCCAGGTTCGTCCTCCAAACCCTGGGTCCCATGGCAGCAGCAATCATACTTGTCCCTCTGGCACGTTTTCACATGAGGATCCTCCAATGGCTTCTTTTCACCCAATGGTCCTTCCAGCAGCTTCCCATGTCTCACATGATTATCATCACAGAAACATGCAAAAAGCACCTTGCGTGGTAGATAGTCTCCTCATCAGTGCCCCTGGGCAGACCATTTGTACTTCCCCCTCCAGTTGCTACGGTGACCACGGATGCCTCCCTGATTGGGTGGGGGGGCAGTATCAGGGCAGAACAGTCCAGGGTACCTGGCAACCTCAAGAGTACCATCTGCACATAAACGTCTTGGAGATGAGGGCCGTGCTTTTAGCATTGCAAGCTCTTCAGGACTCTCTTCCTACCGGGACAATTGCAATTCAAACAGACAATATGTCAGTCGTGTGGTACATCAACAAGCAGTGTGGAACCAGGTCCTACCCCCTATGTCGAGAAGCACTCGGACTCTGGCAGTGGACGATCTCTTCCCAACGGTTTCTGACCGCAATGCATATCCTTGGGAAATCCATCGTCATAGCAGACAGGCTGAGCAGAGCTATTCTCATGCCTCACGAGTGGTCTCTGAATCAAGTAGTAGCGGACCAAATCTTCTGCAAATAGGGGCAACCTTGCCGCGACCTCTTTGCCACCCCCTTCAACAGCAAGTGCAGCAACTTCTTCTCTCTCCTACCACATCCAGAGCATTCCCTCAGAGACGCTCTAGTCCACGATTGGCCTCAGGGACTTCTGTATGCATTCCCTCCTTTTCCTCTAATTCCCAAGCTGATACAGAAAGCTACCGTATTGGGTTGCAGAATGATCCTCATTGCCCCGTACTGGCCTCAACAAATATGGTTTCCGTTCCTTCATCATTATGTTATCGAACAGCCTTGGACTCTGGACCCAGCTCCAGACCTCCTGATCCATCAATCGGGCGGGTTGCATCATTCCCTACAATCTCTCAAGCTCACGGCTTGGTTGCTCCACTTCCAACCCTAGCCAGGCTTTCTGATATTTCCCATTCGATGCGTGAAATCATTTTATCATCGCACAAGTCTACCACTGGCTGACTTCTATCATAACCTTTATCTATCAGCTGAGGAAGAAAGAATTGCCTGTTAAACCTAAAGGCCACTCCACCAGAGCATTAGCCACTTCTGTTGCTTTTCAAGCTAGGTTGCCCATGGAATCTATTTGTGCAGCGGCCACGTGGGCAAATCCTCATACTTTCATCTCGCATTATAAGATGGACGTGGTTTCCAGGAGCAGAGCTGATTTTGGTTCCACTGTTCTGAAGAGTCTGTTCCACTGAGCCACCCAGGATATTAGGTGCTAGGGACTCTGTCCCAACCAGCAAGAATGAAGGCGAGATAGACAACTTAACATAAAGAAGTTATGTACCTACCATAATGTTCCATGTTAGTTGTCTCCTCTCACCTTCTTTCTTGCGTCCCACCTTCCATCCCCCTATCCTACTAGACCGAGAAGAGTTTCTCTATGGATTTACACTGGCTGAGTCTTCTCTGGCTATCCCACTCTACCTAGTAGTCTCTATAGTTGGGCTTATGTATGATAGTATAGGATTCCTTCATTATTTTGTCTGCTGTTAGTCACACCAAACGAGATCTGGGTTTCTAGCGCCAGACATCATGGGATATGGGGAGGCCTCGAGCCAGTATGTAGCTCTTGAGCTTTAGAAGATGGCCAAGTCGGAGCCGTGGATTGGCTCCGAACCCAACCAGCAAGATAGAAGGCGAGAGGAGACAACTAACATGGAATGTTATGGTAGATACATAACTTCTTTTTCTTACTGAGAGAGGGGTAGATAGTGATGAGTCCCATCATACTGACTCCAGCCTATCAGAGAGATAGCTAGAGAACCATGCAACTGTATCAGGGGAGAAGTTTAGGTCTACAAGTTTACTAAGTAGCAGAGTGTGTGAGACAGTGTCAAAAGCCTTAGAAAGGTCAAGGAATAGACAGGATATGAGTTTGTGATCACCTTTAGCAAGGGCTAAGGTGTTGAGAAATGATAGTAGAGCTGTGGCTGTACTATGCTTGGGATGGAAGCCATGTCATGTTGGAGTGAGAAGGTTTTCTTGTAAGAGATAAGGCATAACTTGTTTGTGTATACATTTCTCAAGGATTTCAGAGAGAGGAGAGAGGCTAGCAATAGGTCTGAGATTAGTTTTACTTGTATTCTGCTTTTAACTACATATTAGAACTTGAAACGAGACCACAGCTCTGTCTCTTGTGAGTCAGACATGTTTTTCCCCACCCGGTTACTGTAGTGTTCTTAAACACCACTGTCTTTCTAGTTGACTTCCCTTTATGTTAATTTGACCACATATCTCATTTCCTCTCTGTTTTTAATGGCTTGTGTGAGTAAGCACAAAATTATCATTTTGGGAAATCACGCCCCTTCAACTATTTAAATTTATTGGTCATCCTACTGTATTCCATAGTACCAGAATACAAAAGTGACCACCCCCTTTCAATCTATCTTGCTGTTTTAAAAATAGTGACTCCACTAAAACTTAACTTTTAGACAGGTAAAATATAAGTTACCTACTTTCACATCTAACTCCTCTAGTGTACACTGTAGTGTTTAGGATAAACCATTTTTTTTTCATCTTACCTTTAAGCATCCCTGTGAATAGCACTTGCTTTAAAACCTGCTGGAAAGCACTAGGAAGTCTTAAACTGATACAAGCACTCAACTCTCCTTGTTAATAAGGAGAACTTAATCGTAGGCACTAACCAGCCTATAATTGCAAAGAACCTTGCTAAGGTAAGGGAAAACAGCTCTTGTACTTTACAAAAAAAAAGCACCAAACCAGGCATGTCCAAGGGCCAGCTTCCGGTGATTTCTCCTGTCCACTTGGTGAATCTGAGCATACTGGGCAATGCAGCAATTGCCTCATGTACACAGACAACCCTCTCCTCTTACCACCCAACACTACAACCTGTGAGAGATGCACTTACATAGACAAACTGGAAGCAAAGCTCTCTCCACCCAAGATTGTGCTAGACAGTCAAGAGGAGAATGTTAACACCTGCACTACACCTCAAGCAACACATAGCCCTTCTAAACCCACGCCACCAACACCCACACATAGCAACACTAAACCCACATATGTGGAGGCCTTTAACAGCAACCTGCCCAAGCAACAAGGACCTCTGAAGCTGAAACGTAAACACCAATCACAACCAAAGTGTCACACAACTCCCAACACCAGTGTGCCACCCAACAACAACCCCTAAGGCAAGACAATGCACCCAAAACTTTAGTCATAGGTGACTCTATAGTCAGGCACACTGATGTCCCACTCACCAGGCTGAACAAGGAGAAAATTACAGTCAGCTGCCTTTCGGGCGCCAGGATCCACCACATAACACATGCACTCAAGTCACTCCACAATAAGTATAAATATGACTCTGTCATTGTCCATG
This sequence comes from Protopterus annectens, assembly GCF_019279795.1. Lineage (NCBI taxonomy): Eukaryota > Metazoa > Chordata > Ceratodontiformes > Protopteridae > Protopterus > Protopterus annectens. Next base: position 1,364,552,604 of record NC_056747.1, read on the forward strand.
TTGGAGTGAATAACTTGAGACGTACCTCCCTGGACTACATGAAAAGAGACATGGAAAAGCCCTCAGATCATGTGGCCCAGGCAGGTATGACTCTAGCCCTGAGAAGCATCCTGCTTTCACCCAGAATGATACCACAGTATAAGGACAAAATGATGGACTTCAACAATTGGCTAAGCTTCTGGTGTCATTCAAAGGGGATCCAGTATCTGTCTACCTGTGATGACATGATTGACAGACCATGATGCTTTGCCAGAGATGGTCTGCACCTGTCTCCCCTGGGATTCAGGTTACTGGCTAAGGCTGTTGCCACCCCTATAGTGCCTTTTTTAGGCAAGGTTCAAAGGACAAAACCACCACTGTAACAGGTACAAGCATGCAAAATCTGAAGGTAATGCTACTCAATGCTAGAAGTCTAAACCTCAAAATGCACTCTCTCGAGGCACTCCTAAAAATGGAGAACATAGATATCTGTGCAGTAACTGAGACCTAGTTCAAGGCTCCAGAGAGCACCCCTGCAATACCAGGCTACAACTCTTACCACACTTTTCGGCCGCCACACCTGGCCCGAAACACTAAAGGTGGAGGAGTGTCCATATTCACCAGTGATATTCACAACACCAGGCTAGTTGCCCAACACAATGCATCTGAAATTCTCCAGGTGCAACTAACACTAGGTTAAGACTGCAATCCAAATTGTAGCTTGCTACAGATCCCCACCATGCCCCAAGATTCTCACTACACCTTTCTAAGCATACTGGAAAATATTAAGATACAACCAAACACCCTAATACTGGGTGATTTCAACTACCCTGCCATTAACTGGGACAACTACTTGTGTACCAACACCTTTGCCCAACTGTTCTTGGAATTCATAAATTCCAACGCCCTGGATCAACTAATCCTTAGTCCCACCAGGGGCTCCAATATCCTAGACCTGGTCATTACCAACATGGGAAATCGTTGCTCCACACCTATGGTCACCCCCCTCGTTGGTCAGGTCTGACCATAAGCTAATCACCCTTGACATCCATATCCCACCCCCATGCCCCAGTAAGGAAACCTCCGTAAAAAAACTTCTCCAAAGTCAACATCATGCTACTCAAGTCAGAAGTGACAAACGTCATGACACCCATGCAGATGGGAACTGAAAGTTCGACTGCTGAATCCTACACTAAGGCACTGTACAAGCACATCCACTCGTGCATGAATCATGCCATCCTCAATAGAACCAAGACACTCTCCTCCAAAAAAAGAAAAAGGAAGCCAATCTGGTGGTCCCTTGCCATAAACAAACTTTACAACAAAAGTAAGAAACTGTTGCAGAAAAGAGGAAAATCCCAGGATTCAAAAAACACCCTTATCAGCCTCAGTAAGAAGCTGAAATCCCTCATAAAATCCTCTCAAGTCATTCACGCCAACATGGACTATGACAGAGTCATAACAGTACCTGTTGTTGAGAGATTTGAGTGCATGGATGATATGGCAGATTGTGGCACCTGACAAACAACTAAGCATCACTTTCTCCTTATCCAGCCTGGTGAGGGGCACATCTGTGTGTGCCTCTGTAGATATTGTTTCTGTTCCTTTTGCTTTGTTTTCCAGTTGTCGATAAACCTTTTGGGGTCATCAGTGAATTGCTTATTTATATTTGTAGATCTTATACATTTTTCTGCTTCTGTTGTTTTTAGTTTAATTGGAAATTTAGTCTGTATGATACTGTATGTTGCTTTCACTGCATCTCTCTTCCTAAGGATTTTTCATGATCTTTTCCCTTTTCTGTATTTAGTGCTACTTCTTTTCTTAGTTGCTTTATAGTTTTCTGTATTTGATGCTTCCATGGTGGCATTCTACTTATTCCCTTCCTTCCATTTGTTATTCAGTTTCATCGCACTTCATCTGCTGCTCCTCCTTATGGTAACCCATTGACCATCATGCCGCAACATTACCTGCATCAGAGTTGCCACTGCTTCCTGATCTTTCCCTTGCTGTGAAACTTATTTATTCATTTGACTTCAACTAGACTTTCATGCTAGTCTCCTACAGGAGGCTCCAAAACCTCACCCTATGTCATATCCTTTTCAAATGCATCCTGCTCCACCTGCTGCTCCTCTGTCTGGGGACCCACAGGTCCATCCTCTTGAGACACTGTTTGTATAGGGTTTAATCACTAAACCCTTTACTTCACAGATGGTCTATCACTTCATCTTCTGTTTGCTAAACTTCTACCTCACTAATCTTCCTTGTTTTTACATCTCTTTTGCTCCACACTCTTGTATTGTGAAATTTGCAATTTTCAGGTATCTTTGCCTGTATTTCTCTTCAAATTTATCTGAAACTACTTTTTAATGACTAATTTGCCTTTCTTCTTGCATGACTATCACACCATATCAGATCTCATTTTCTTTCCCATGTCCATATTTGTTTTATACAACAGCATCCAAACTCCAATAAACTCACTTTCTCCCTACAACTCGTTTCTACCTCCTACATAAAGCATTTGTCCAGCAAACTCAAACTTTGCTCCACCTCTGTTGACAACTTACCTTCAGAATATTAGAAGCTAGCCTCCTCCACAATTACATACCCAATCTCTTTTCTAATCTATCATTCCATTCAAGAGTCATATGTTTCTTCCTTATGGAAAAAAATCATATATCATACCACCACAAAAATAAGCTAACTGTACTGAAATAACAAACTTTAGACCTATTGCCTTACTGCCCCCTCTCTCTAAAACATCGGAAAAATGCATCCACAAACAACTGATACAATAATTATTTTAGAAAAACCTGTTCAAGCTGTCCCAACATGTCTTCCACCCACTATAGTGGTGTAGAGGAATAAAGACCTTACTATTACTATAACCCAGGAAACACAGAGGGTGGCACATGGCCATCTCTTTGTGATGATCCTTGGTGGAGGCCTGGGATGTTGCATGTGGTGACAGTGTGACAAGTGGACCTGACTGAGCTACTGCAAAAGTGTAAAAATATGCTGCTCACTCACACTGCATGCCCACCCAGACTGTACCAACTTATCACAAGGGGGGCAGGTAAGTCATAAACCCCCCCGGATGGCTGTGTCGATATGGCAGGCCCCCAGAGGTTCTATATCACTTAGTCTAAATGCCATTTTTAGTGAATACCTATTTATTGAACCCTATTGAGCAAAAACTGACTTCAACAAATGATCATTTTAGCGAAGTTTCAGTCAGGGAAAAAGACTAGTAGGTCAGCTACCAACCGGACAAAAAAAACTACAAAATCTTAAACTCAGCTAAGTGAGGGACTTCTCTCCACACCCCCAACTAAATATACCAACTCCAAGATTGCAGTACCATGGGGAAAAGGGCATACTTCCAATGATGGCCAACTAGTTTCTTTCCCTGTGTGAAAGTTCACAAATCAAGAAACTAAAATTACACAAAGCCCCAGGTAATGATAATATGACACCAGATATGTTTAAACTACTATCTAATAATGCATTAAATCTATTACTAAGTGTGTTCACATCAGTTAAAGAAGGTAATAAATGCTCTCCTTCTTGGAAATACACTCAAGTATCACCAGTTTTGAAACAAGATAAAAAACCTGATGAGTGTACCTCATATAGACCCATAAGTTTATTAAATATAGATTATAAAATATTTATGACAGTTTATGCAAACAGAATCAAACAAATATTGCCGTTATTGATAGAGAATGATCAAACAGGATTCATTAAAAACAGAAAAACATATGACAATATAAAGAAAAGTTTGTCTCTTATTGATTTCATAAATAAACCAAAAAATAAAATGAATATCATTTGCTTAGATATTAACAGTGCATTTGATTCCATGAGTTGGAATTACCTTTGGCTTGCACTGGTGTAGTATGGATTTTCGAAAAATTTTACCTCACTAATAAGGTCACTTTATGATAAATCTTCAGCATACATAAAAATAGGATCCTGTTTTTCGGAGCCTGTTACCATTACAAAAGGTACAGAACAGGGTTGTCCACTTTCTCCTTTGTTATTCGCATTAATAATAGAACCATTAGCAAATTTTATACATGCAAACCCAAACATTCAAGGAATTCAACTAGATACTGACCTTGAGTTAAAGATTCAACTATTTGCAGATGACATTTTACCGACTTTAAAAGAAGATACTAATACACTAAAAGAACTATGGAAAGGAACAAAACAGTTTAAGAAGATTTCTGGACTATCATTTAATGAAAATAATGCCAACATGTTGCTAATAAATATGAACAAAGGAGCATTAAATAAAATTATCATAAATATCTATTTAGAAATGATACAATCAAATACTTAGGAGTTAAAATTACAAATGACATAGATACAACAGTGCAACTAAACTATAAAGAGATTTTGGATAATATCAAAGAACTCATACAAAAATGGAATAAGCTATGTTTTTACCATGGAGAAAAGACTATATATAATTAAAATGATTATATTCCTGAAAATTCTGTATTTTATACAAGCTTGCTCGCTACCTCCACCTAAATCATATTTAAAACAATTTGAAGGGTTAATAATGAAATTCTTATGGTACCCTGAAAAACCTAGAGTTGCCCTAAGTCATCATTTTGACAAATGAGAAGAGGGTGAAATAGGCTTAATGGATTTAGAAGGATATATACAATTGTCAGCTTTAAAAACAGTTTATCTATGGTTAAACAAAGAATATGCTTCCAAATGGAAACTAGTACATGAAATAATCTGGTTGAAAACACTCATGATATAATAAATAAACATATGTAAATAGTACCGAATAGTTTATTTTGGTTATTGAAGGAATATATGGCAACAGGGAAATACAAACATATAAATTCTAAATATATTATCAATACCCTAAAGTCTTTTATGCACTTTGTAAACAAAAATATGGATATAAAAGCATGGTCTTTTTTCATATTCACAATAACATATACACAAAATAATATTATAACTCAGGACTCAGTAGTTGTTAAAACACATAGTAAGAATAGTCTAATTTACTGGCATCAGTTGATAAACACTAATAAAGTACTAATGATAGAACAAATTATTAGTGAGTTCAACCTTGAAAATAATATGTGGTTAACACTGCAGGGATCAAGGCAAACAGTTTTAAACCAGCAAGCAATAATGCAGAAGTCTGTTAGGGAAAATGTTCCTAAATTCATAGAGCAGTTAATAACCCAGATGGAATTTCCCACAAATGGGAAAGGAATTTTATCAGTATTGTACAAATTTGTTAAAGAAACAAGAGTTCATAATAAACAACATATATGGAAATACTATGTAACAGTTAATGGTAAAATGCCAGATGATTTATTTACTTAATTTATTTATTTATTTAACATTTGATGTGAAATTGTTCGATCTCACCGTTTGTTCTTACACACGGGTTCGGAGCCGATCCTCGGCTCAGAGTCGGCCGCTTCACAAGCTCTGCATCTGAAAGAAAGCTCGAGGCACAGTCTATATCCCATGATCCTCCTCTACCATACCTCAGATCTAGTTTGCCGCTGCAGCTAATCGCATCAAGAGAGCTCGGGCCAGTTAACAATTTTGCTATTTTTCTAAATTTTTTGCTAATATTAGAACTGTTTAAAACTTTTACTAGTATTATACTTAGATTAGTGTGTGTGTGTGTGTGTGTGTGTGTGTGTGTGTGTGTGTGTGTGTGTGTGTGTGTGTGTGTGTGTATACTTAGCCAGGTTTAATTATCTTTAGAGATTTATATAAATAATATTGGGCTTGGGCCTATTTTTTCTGTCAGGGCTCTGACAGTTAGTAGTACTAGAACTTAGTAAACCTTCTCCTAGTATTTAGCTAATTAATAGTTGTGTGTTTGATATTTACTCGTTATTCCTATATATATATATATATATATATATATATATATATATATATATATATATATATATATATATATATATATATCATAGTCTTATATTCATATATCTATAGTTAATAGTTAATTAGGACTGTTCATAATCATTAGTAACCTAGAGTTATATAATTATTGTTATAACCTTGATTGCTTAGTAAAGTGTTTCTTTTCAGCCATGTCTGAAAAAAAAGTTAAATCTGGATTTAAAAGGTGTCAGTGTGGACAAAAGATGTCCATCACTGACAACCATGCTTCCTGCGTCTACTGTCTTGGCCCTCTCCACCTGCAGGAGGACTGCTCTATTTGTCATTCCTTCAGTGGAAGGGTCATGATGGAAAGGCGCAGGAAGCTCATAGAGAGGGGCTTATTAAAGCCTGATTTTCAAGAAGCCTTGGAAAAGGCTGATCAGACATCTAAGTCTTCGAAGGGGTCAAAGACTTCGAAGGTGTCGGAGCCCAAGTCATCAGCTCCGAGCATGTCTTCTAATGTTCGGTCGCCAGCTCCACAGACCTTGGGGCCGAGCACCGAGCGATTATCTCTTATCGAGCCCCAGGTCTTGGAGCCGGTGTCGGAGGTTCCTCCACCATCGATCCTTCGGTCGGTGACATCTTCGGCCCCTTCGACCCATTCTTCCAGACCCTTATCGGACACTGACGTGGATCGTGTGGTACAGAAGCTCATGAAGAATACGGCTCTGTCCAAGTTAATTGCGGTTTCGTCCCAGTTGGTCTCGAAACTGGAAGCCCTCCCTGTATCTCCAGCAGATCCTCCTCCGAGACCCTTCGAGTCTTTGGAGCCGGCAGAAGAGGAACCGATGATCGTAGAACCCTCGGTGCCGAAGCCTACTTTTGTGCGATCGGCACCACTGACCTCGACTCCCTCGGAGCCCATCGAGGAGTCAAGAAGCTGCCGATCTCTCCTTGGTTCCGGGGCCAAGAGTCGAACCGAGCTTTCGGTTCTGACTCTCCCTCTCGGGGCCTCGGCTCAGATTAGTTCGGCTCCGTCCTTGGGGTCAGAGCCCGTGGTCCCAGTCTCGGGGAAACTACCGTGTTCTTCAGATCCGGTGGAGTCCTCGGCCTGGGGCTCTGGTGCCTTCGACGTTATGAGGAAGGTCTTGTCTGAAAAGACATTCACCTCATCGGAGTCATCTTCTCCTTCCCCTAAAGGGCCATGTTCTGTTTCTGTACCAGCGATCCCAACCAAGCGTAGAGACCCAATGCCTCAGTCAACCCCAGAGGGTGTCCCCTGTTCCTCGGAAGCCTCACCAGATGCCCCTTCTGATGAAGTCCTGAGGAAAAGACTGTGCAAGAGGAGGCACATTGATTCTCCACAAGAATTACTCACATCAGACACCGATTTGGAGGAACCAGAGGGGTCCCCACGGTCCCCCTCAGAGGATGTCTCTTTTGCTGACATTCTGGAGATCTTGAAACAGAGGGGGTGATTGGCAGACCATTGCCCCCACTGAGGACGAATCGGTGTTGTTGAAGGCATTTGGAGCTCAACCTTCTACCTCCTGGGTGACCCCGCCCTTCGATGAACTGATGGAACTGATAGCTCGAAGGGCATGGGAGACCCCAGATACAGTGGAACCAGTCCCTAGGAAGCCGAACAAATACATTACTGCTCCCCGAGAAAAGGCTTACCTTACAAAAGGAGTCCCAGTGGATGCTATGGTGGTAGCGGCAGCCACGAAGAAGGAAATGTCAGAGTCATCTTCCTCTGTCCATCCTCCTAATAAGGATTCCAGGACTATGGACAGATACTGGAAGCGTGTTTTCAGTTCAGCAACTTTTTCCATGTGTTCGCTGAACTACCTCACGCATTTTACATGACTTCAGAGAGATCTCATTAAAGAGCTTAGAGATACTCTCCAGGGTAACACAGATGCTGCTGTCTCCGAAAAAGTAACAGCACAACTTAACACCCTCACATCGATAGTAAACTCATCCATGAGGCTCATTTCATATGCAGCCGAAGGATCGAGTAGGGCTACAGCTTCAGCGATTGCTCTACGGAGACAATCCTGCATGCGCCTTTGCTCCTTTGCGGAAGCCTTCAAGTCTTCCTTTACCAATGCCCTATTTGATGGTGACACCCTGTTTGGTCCCAAAGTAAAGGAGACTCTCACTTGGTGTGAGCAAGAAGGTAAGACCCTGTCTGCCATAGGGGTTCGTTTTTCCGCTCCGACCAGACCATACCCCAAAGGGCAAAGAGGCGGAAAAATGTGGTTCCGTAAAACTCAGGGATCTTACCAGCCCACACAGAGCGACGCACCCTCCAGAGGCAGAGGAGGAGGCAGAAATGGAAGACGCCGCCCAAGTGGCAGAGGGGGTCTGCAGAACCAGGGCGACAGGGATAGCATCCCTGGGAAGCCCTTCCAGCACTCCTGATGGGAGGCCCAACTGTCCTACTCTGAAAGCAGTCGGGAGCCGCTTAGCTTTATACCCAGATGCCTGGCTAAGTCTTATTCTTGGGTACAAAGCATAGTAACCAGAGGATACAATATTCCCTTTATCACAATACCCCCCCATCAAAGGAAATTTCCAGATGTTCCACCCAGTCTGTGAAATCAAGCAGCCATAGAAATAAAAAGGCTGCTCGAAAAAAGAGTCATCCAACCTGTCCCAGTGGACCAGATAGGATCCGGAACTTACTCAAGGTTCTTTTTAGTTCCAAAGAAAACAGGGGACTGGAGGCCAGTTTTGGACCTCAGCAAACTCAATACCTTCGTGAAGAAGGAAAAATTCTGGATAGTCACGCTACAATCGATCCTTCCATTTCTACAGAAGGACGATTGGATGTGCTCTATAGATCTCAGGGATGCTTACTACCATTTCAAAATGGCCAGAGCTTCCCGAGATCATCTGCGCTTCTGGCTGAGAGCCAGTCATTTCCAATTTCGAGCACTGCCCTTTGGTCTCACCTCCGCCCCCAGGATGTTCACCAAATACATGGCAGTAGTGGCGTCTCACCTGAGGCGGATGAGATTCCAGGTGTTTCCAAATCTGGATGACTGTATCCTCACCGCCACCACCAGGCATTGTCAACTGCAAGCCAGAGAACACACGATCAACCTTTCTTCCCGTTTAGGGATTTCTATCAATTTCAAAAAATCTGCCTTATCGCCTTCACAGCATATTTCATTCATAGGGGCAGAATTAGACACTACTACAAGACTAATCAAACTCCCGCAAACAAGAGTATCAACCCTCAAAGACCGGGTCGCTATTCTGATTCGGAGCAGAAAAGTTCCTGCTGCACAAGTGCTAAAAGTACTGGGCTTGATGTCAGCCACGTTGATTGCAGTTCCCCTCAGCAGGATGCACATGAGAATCCTCCAGTGGCTACTCTTCACGCAGTGGTCGTTCCAACAACTCCCTCTGTCTCACCACATTTTGATCACGGAATCTTGCAAGCGGGATCTTCAATGGTGGCTAAACAGCCAGGACCTAACGATGGGTCGTCCGTTTGTATTACCCAGTCCTATAGCCACAGTAACCACGGACGCTTCCCTGATGGGGTGGGGGGTGGGGGCTTTTTCAGGGGAGAACAGTCCAAGGAGAGTGGTCCAAGATAAAGTACAACCTGCATATCAATGTTCTGGAGCTGAGAGCAGTGTTCCTAGTGTTACAACACTTTCACGACTCTCTACCTCTGGGAACAGTGGCAGTTCAGACGGACAATATGTCAGTGGTCTGGTGCATAAACAAGCAGGGTGGAACCAGATCTTATC